>NC_136498.1:25190227-25197727 GCF_053919585.1 Euprymna scolopes | reverse complement strand
CAGTGCTATGCACAAGTATAGCTTATCAAACTAATGGCAAGTAAGCTACACAGAAATGTATGTTTCATTCCAGTGGGAAATGATCTTCCCACTAATTCTGCGTTGTTTTAATTGTGTTATCGTTCGATGACCCTCTATAGGCACGTGTAGATTCGGCTGTTACCACCCCCTTTTTTTTCTTTTTTTTTACCGTGTAAATAGAGGCCCATCCCTTCGTCCATTATACGTATGAGAAAGAGAGAAGGAGGTAGCCTTATTAACACGCCGTTAGAGAAGGGGAAAGGGGGCTTGAGGGAGTGGAAGTCGAACATACACGTGCCTGTAGAGGGTCACGAGCGAAAAAACAACAAAAAAAGCTAAGATGGGGGCAGAGCACGGAGAAACAAATAGGGGTTCAGAGTTAGGGCATATACCTCGGACGTGGAGCTTGTTGACGCGGTTTTGTGTATATCGAACAATTAAAACAAATGGTTCTTTCGTAAGACAGGGTTGCGTGAGAATTTTTTTTCTTTAAGATGCAGTATGCACACAATGAATAAGTATTAGCATATGCCTTTTAAATTTATCGATACATTAGCTCTTCAATAATGGATTAAATTACTAGGTTGTATGTTATAGCGTCATCATTTGATATTTGAAAGTAATTTTGAAGCCTTTAAGCTAACGTATGCAATGAATGCACTTATGTAAAATTTATACTTTAGGATACCGAGATGAAAACCGAAACAAAGCAATTAAGTGTTCGACATTTTCATCACGTCGGAATATTAATTCTAAAATTTGCATACACACACACACACACACACACACACACACACACACACACACACACACACACACACGCACACACACACACACGTGTATGTGTGTGTTTTTATGTCCCCTATATAGGATGAAAAAACAAAAACAAATTGAAACATCTCGCCATCTTTGGGAGACAAAATATTGAAGATCATAAACACACACGCGCGTCCGCGCAGACAAAAGGAGTCTTACTTGTAGCAGTAGCCGAATCCTACAACGGATACAACTACAAGTCCCACCCACAACATGAAATTGATAAGCATACATCAACAACATTAAAATTACTTCCATTCGTGTGCATACTAACACTGAAAATTGAACAAGTTTAAAATATGAACATCAATTTGACGAAGATTTCTTCGTGGTAAACATCGAATTCCGTGACGGAAAAAGAAGAAATATAGTGTTTGTTAAAATAATGATTTCTCTTAGAAAAAAATATCTTGGAATAAAAGATAGCAAATGAGATATATTTTCGTGGAGGAAGAGTTACTTGTGCGTGTGATGCTGGAACCGTGAGGCATCGATAAGATGCAACGGCGATAGTGGCGTGATTTTGTATGCGAAGATATAAATTCACACACACACACACACACACACACACACACACACACGCGCGCGCGCACACACACACACACGCACACACACACACACAGAGTTTTCCTATCTTTTTATTTTTGCTGGAGATAGGGCATCCTACCGGATTCTATCAGTCACCCAGCACCCACCCACTAAATTTCAGAGACTTGCGTGTGCGCAATGAAAGAGAAGTGCGTGTGTGCTTGTGAAAATGAGAGAGAAAAATAGAGAATGATGAAATTGATGAAGCTATGTTCAGGCCGTCTAGGAGGAGGCGATATAACAAAATACACGTCACGGTTTTTCATTGTTTAAATTCTTTTGGACAAAACATTGCTTACCTCGATCCACCATTAAAAACAAAATACCATTCCTTTCAATTGACAACAATAACTTTTGTTTTGTTTTTTAAAAACAATTTCGTAAACAAAAAATAAATAAAAATTGATGCGCATTCAACTCTGGTCGTTTGGTGCTACATTGCTACAATTGTTACGAAGTCAAAAAGAGCTTTAGTAATTTTTTGCTCGGATAATCAGTTAATAATAATCAGTTAATAATACTCAGTTAATAATATTCAGTTAATAAAATTAATTAAAATAGAAAACACGCAAAATTATTTTTTCGGGTAGGGGGAAGGCGTGTCTAATAATTACAATGAAATATGTATTAATAAATCTATTTGACAAGATGTCATATGTCTACGTGTTTTTTTTTATGTCTACGTAATTTGGATATATACACATCGAATTTATTTATTTTTTTAAAATTTAATAACAATTAAATTTTTAAATAAATAAATTTAGAATAAACTAAAACGAATTGAATATATATGTAAATTTTAACATAATATCCGTATTTTAATCATCTTTTTGTCAAATAAAGCGCATAGATTTAAAATAAACGTATTTATTATTTTTCTTTCAAGATCTCCATGCAGGCAACATCTTGTCAAATCTAACTGAATGTTTTGCGGAACCATGACAAAGACGAGGGGGGGGGGGATAATTTTCTAGACTGAAAATATTTTGATATTTTGCGAATTAATAGAAATCATAATTCGGCACTTGTGCACATTAACATTCCTGGCTAATTATTTTGAAAGCCATTTTTAAAATAGGGAAAGCGCTTTCTAAGCTCTTCCCTTGCCGCGGGCAAAACTCTCCTGAAATGTAGGTACTTGTGCAGTTTACGGGCCATGTTGAAATCATAACGTTACTTTTCGAAATTTGTATTTTCCCATAAGTAAAATAAAAGAAATGAAAAAAAGAAAAGAAAACGTCAAATTTGAGTTAAAAATCCTATCTAAAAATAGCACGGTTAAAGTTCAAGCACCAAAATGAAATTCAATTTACTGGAGATATTAATATGCACAAGTGCCAATAATTTTATGTCAACATATTGTTATCCAAAACCGATGGAATCGATGTTAGATTGTCACTCTTGTAAACAGAAGACGCCACCCCCATTGCTCTAAATTTGGATTGGAAAAAAAAAACAACAACAAAAAAAATGGGATACAAATTATTGATTAAAAGAAATAAGATAAAATAGAAATATCGATTACGTACTTACTTCATGCATAACGATTGGATTCGGATCGATTTTTTCCGATAACGGTGATCGACACGTTAGTGAACTGACTGCGGCAGCGACCAATTTGGGAGGGGTGGATTGCGTAATAAAACTAGGATAGTCTAAGGCAACCTCTAAGTCCAAAATATAGTCGATAACGTGCTGTAAGAGTTGTACTTTGGAGATCTTTTGCGACCGGGGAATGGTCGGCACCAGACTGATTAGTTTCTGGAAGCATTCTTGCATTTCCGTCGTCATAAAGTCAGTTTCGGAAGCCTTCGCGATTTTCGCGACTCGGCTGTTTTCGTTTCGTTTTAAGAGATCGGAGGTTTTCGTGATCGGTGATACGGCCTTCATTTTGATTCCTGTTTTGGTGATGGTTGATGAATTTCGATATATTTTTTTTAAAGAATCCAATTAATATCTTCCACGCAAGAACAAATAAAAAAAAATAATCACTGTAATTCCAAAGATATTTAAAGATAATATCCAATTATTTGCGGTGGAGTTCTCACAGCTACGCAAACTATATATTTTGTTTTGCTCAAATGTGTATGTTTATATATATCACAGAAATATATATTCAAAATATGGTTGTATACAGAAGTAATTCAAAACAGCTAGCTTCACGGAGTCAATGGTAAAACAAGTCCTCCATCAAAACAGAGCGTGCGATGCGACTAGGCTGTTTGGATTGATGTGTTCGCTCGCTCTCGCTTTATATATGCAGGTGCGTGTCATGCATGTGGAGGTAGGAGGAGGAAGCCATTGCAGTAGGAGGTGAGACGTCTAACGCGGAGGGGGTGGGAATTAAGAAACGGTTTACCCATTAGCGAACCTTCAGAAATGCTATTTCATTGGCTGAAGCAATAACTCCCCGCCCTCCTCTCTTTCTCTCTCTCTTTCACTCGCTTTCTTTCTGGCTCTTTCTCTCTTTGACTCTTACACACACACACACACACACACACACACACACACACACACACACACACACACACACACACACACAAACACGCACACACACACACACACACTTTCATTACAAAATAACGCCTTCTTTCGGCAGTGTGTAGTATGCGTATTGCACTTAATGTACGCTTATAACTTTATAATAATGTGTATCCATATAGCTGCGTGTGTGAGTATATATATATATATATATATATATATATATACTCTCTAATTACACACACATACACACACATATATATGCCCGTGTGTGTGTGTGTGTGTGTGTGTGTGTGTGTGTGTGTGTGTGTGGTGAGAGAGAGGGAGAGAGAGGCTTTGGGAGGTTTGATGTATAAAGGGAGGGTGTGAGTGAGAGGTCTATGCGCGTTCTTATCAAACGCATAGTTTGTACGTGTGTGTTTCTGTAATGTATGTACTATTAAGTGCAAGTATTATTTTTATACGCGACTTCTTTGCGTGTTTTGACAAACATACCATCGGCTCTTGACTAAGTAGGGGGAGGGAGGAATTCCCCCTTAAGCGTAGAAATGTTCAATTGTAACAAGGGGACTGTTTATTAATAATTTTGCTATTTTCGTAAATACCGATTGCGGACGATACACTCTCGACAATATCACATCCAATTCATCTATAAGATGACCAAAGATTTAATATGGTGTTGTTTACTAAAACGGAACAAACAAACTGGCAGCTTTAAATTTTATTATTTTCTTCAATTTTAAAAGAAAACAAATTTCTCTTTGGCATAATGGATACGCACGCGACTATGTAATAATCGGCAAATAGTATTTATTTGCTTCCCCACGTAAGCAAAATGTGACAGGAGGTCGTTTTTAATGTGGGAGGAAAACCAGCCCCCCCCCCCTAAATAAAGCCAAATGGGTCACTCTGGTAGGGACTAAAAATAATAATTGTCTCGGTATAGAGGGTTTCCCCTTTCTTGACTGAGATGAATAAAGTACATCAGCTTCAGAACAGATACTACACTTTGAGATATTAAATTTTTTATTCCCAGGAAAAAAAATACAATCGGGAAAATGAACAAAAAAAAAATTTAAGCACACGGCCAACTCAAAAAGAAGGGAGAATAGTGAGGTTGGTTGGTCCATTTCATCTCTGTTGGAAATTTTAAAGGATTTCTCTCTCGGCCAGCATCCTTTATCATGGTTACTGCATTTTGATCTTGGTCCGAATTTCAACGATAACAAACGTTTTAAAATCATAAAAACTAATATTATTTATACTTTCCATTTCACCATTGAAACCGTATTGTTTTAAAAGTACAGAGAAATTTACCATTTTCAAATATTTTGATGTTATTTTTAATACCCATGATAACATAATTTGGGGATTGTCATTTTTAACAATAACCAGCAAAAAAAGAGGTGAAAAATATACGACAAATAAATGTTACCAAAGACAAGATAAGTTGTTCGTCTACCTAGCTGATTAAGTTTTTTTTTTTTTTTTTTTTTTTGTAACTTATTTTATTTACATAAAAAAAGCCCAGTATGGTGAGTTAGAACAAAATAATAATAATAATAATAATAATAATAATAATAATAATAATAATAATAATAATAATAATAATAATGCGGTTTTGTTAGAGCCATTTGGATTCGCGGTAATCGCTCAAATATTAAAAAATTAAATAAAATACTGGTAAAACATTAGCTTTTCTCTCATATAGTGAGATTTATCAGTTAGGTCTTTACTGATATCGTGTTTAATTTTTGTTTTTTGAGCAATTACCGACGGAGTAAATAAACACTTAAAAATAAGTGAAAAGACAAAATACTTATCCAGGTAGGTAGAAGAGTAACTTTTGCTTGCGCGTGGTAACATTTATTTGCTGTGCATTTTTCCCTCTTTTTATTTTGTTGTCTATTGTAAAACAATGCCTATTTTTTTTTACTTATGAGTCACCACTTATGGAGACCCGAAGGCCACTCAAGGATAAAGGTTAATAAATGTAAGGTGGTTGTGGAGTAATCGTTAATGGTGTAAATTGGGTAAATTTTGATTATTTATAGGGGACGGATTAACAAGAACTTGTTTACATTGGACTTGAAGGCAACCATGTTCAATATAAACATATTAAGCTAACATTGATATTATCCTTTAGAATATAGTCATATTCGTACACCTTACAAGAGAAAGAAAAAAATGGCTAAAAGAAGCTTAATAATAAATATCTATAGTAACGGTAATTTCATGTACTTATATTTAATATTAAATATTATGTATTAAATTAATTTTCTAGCGTAAATACGTCAGCCCTGAGTAAGTAAAATGAAATAAATTGTTTGAGATAAAAGTGCTTGTGTAGTTTACGGTTCGTGCCACTTGATTTTTTTTTTAAATATTTACGGTGATTTTCATCCATAAAATTGTTAAGTGAAAGTAAACAATTTTAAAATGTCACTCTCCCTATGTTAAGAATAGCTTTCTACACACAAAAAAATGTATGCATTCAGCACGGTCCTAATTAGCACACGTAACGATATAAATTTCCCGGCAATTTTGCTTCAAAATATTTTCAGTTTCCAATAAGATGGTTTGCTTATCTCGCAAAATTATGTACTTCTGCAGTTTACCGTCCGTGTTATTTTTGAGATATTATTTTCAAGATAATTGAATGTTTACTGTTTCTCAGCGTTATTAAATTGTCAGGTAAAAGTACAGATTAGTTAGCCAAAGGCTCCCTCCTCTTGCTAAGAACGGGTCTCTAAACAATAAGCAGGACCTGTGGAAATTCCAAAGCGACATTATTTATTTGTAATATATTGCTGCTGGGCATCATGTGGACGGTCAGCGTAATGGAAAACCTACGATATTATTTTAGCCCTTTTTTTTAACTGTAAAAATGTTTACTCAAGTAATTTGGTTAATGTAGTGTCGAAATATATTTGGCTCTTATGTTTATCTCCAATATTCTAATAGGAGTCTGTGACATAGTTCCATTATATAGACGCCCGACGTGAACGGAAATCCCACAATATCATTATATCCTATTTGGACAGAACAGATACTATCCTTGCATTCTAGCCAAAAGACAAAGAAGGTGTATTATAGTTTCATATACGGTCCGGAAGCGACATCATTTATTTTTATTTTGTTTTTACATTTCGTCTCTAGTAGAATCTATTTTAGGAGGAAAGAAAAGAGATAACATAGTAAATACATCAAAATAGCGTATCTATGTACTAAATCAACGTTCGAAATATGTTGTCACCTTCTATACTCTTTTTTAATAAATAAGAACTGCCGATCGAATAATTTATAATCTAGAAACAGTGACGCGGCGACGCGACGCGCATACGTGTGTAAATTAAAGACACTACGGCATTTATGTCTAGATTTCAACACGATCCGTAAAATACAAAATTATCCTTAAAATGGCGAAAATTATCCAATATATAACGATATATATTTTTTTAAAAAATCCATGTTTAATTATAATTAAAAATGGTATTTTCTTCCCAAAGTTCATGTGAAAAAAAAGATACCTCTCGTAATTTTATTTCATTTTATGCGCAAAATCACACAGTCATGAAAAATTCATTGGTTCTA
>NC_136498.1:25180227-25185227 GCF_053919585.1 Euprymna scolopes | reverse complement strand
GTGCTTCGGTGGGTAAAATATTGAATTTAGAGCGGAATCGGTAATTGTATCCAAATCGGAAAAATGCTGCAGTCTTCCTATCATTAGTTCGACGGTATTTCATTTATTATTTTATTTGAGCACGTGCGGACTCTACTCCTTGCCTTCTCTACTACTGGAATTAGATAAATAATATTCATTGCAGCTTTTGAGGGGTTTCTTTTTTTGTAGTGATCGCGGTGAACGACAGAACAAAACGCTAATGTATCTTTTAGATATTAGCGCAAAAAATGCAATTGTCAAATCTTTCAAAGGAGACACACCCGAGGAATTCATCGAAAACTAATTCACTTTTATTTAAAACTCATTTGTCACCAATTTGCGTTAAATGATTTTAATTTTAAAAGAAATTTTCGCCATTTTTAATAAAAGATAACAAAAACAAGGGGAGAGAAAATATAAATAGAAAGCAAATAAATGTTACCAAAGGCAAGATACTTTATGCTTCTACTTACCTGTATAAGTTCTTTTATGTATGAACATATTTCAAAGTACTTTTTTGTGTCCACTTTGTTCAGTTAGAACGAAAATCATAATAATGGCTGCCAAATGCAATGCAAGTGAACTCTTGATAATCGCTTAAAAATCGATAATTAAACAAACTGCTAGTAGAACATTACATTTTAGCACGATTGGATATGTCTGTATGGTTATAGTCAAGATCGACTACTTTATTTGACTTCCGGTTTCTATTCACTTAACTTGATGATTAGACATGGTTTGATTAGAAAGCCATTCTTAATACGGGGAACGGGGATCGTTCATGTTATCTGGGAGGATGCTAATCATCAATCAGACGGAATCATATTTTGTTTAGCGTACAGTCGTAGCGTAGAAACCGGAATTCGAAAAAAAAAAAAAACAGAAAATCTTGAAACGGAAATATGAATTTAGAAAACATTGCATCGTTTCCATAGAATCCAACTCGGAATGGTTTAAGTGTATGTGGAGATCTTGGGGTATTTTTTCTTCTCGAACAGTGTGTCGAGTTTATTCGTTGTGACCATACTGTATTTTAATGCGTAAGAGCCGCTGTGTTGCAGGCTAAGAACAATACCAGTTCGATCTTTTGCAGAATTGATTTCTATGGGATGAAGGACGGTTTTGTAGGTTCTTCCATAATGTCACTGCCTTTATCTCCTACTTTAAAGGCATCGAAACAATGATAGAACATCCATGAGGTACAAAACCATTACAAGAACAAAATTCAACGCAAAAAGTCGACGGACATAAAGTTGTATACCTGTCACGGTAACACTTCATTTAGATGCTCTTTCTGACGGATGGATCATATGGTTCAAATATGATGCGGACGTGATTTGGTGTTTGAGAAAAATTGGTTGAAAGTACTATTAACGATTGGTATCTCGGTTCAGACTTGCCATCTAAAAAACACTATGATTGGGCTGGTGTATCTACCTCTAACCTCTCGCTCCTAGACATGGTTTAATAAAAAAGAGTCGCCAACCTAATAGGTCGTGAACTATCAACGTGGCAACCTTTGTCTGTTTTACAAGTATTTCAATTTCAAGCGCTCTGACGAACTCACAGTACTAGTAGTCACTTAACGACAGTACTCACAACAAACCCAAGCAGCAAAATCCCACCCTACATTGTAGAGATTCCTAACTGGCATAAAGCCTTTTACTTGTTTTCTCTGACTATACTGACATGCAGAAATTCAAGTGTAATGGGAACATACATTTCGCTACCCAATTTCCTAAATAGTACCCCTGCAAATCTGGTACCAAATAGCAGTCTCTCATGACTGAGTTGCCCTGTGGGGTGATATGACAATAAAAACAAATCCGTTAAGAATCAAGCTGTAGTTTTCCATAATCCTTTAGCGATCTGTCGTAATTCCATGACCTGCGAGCCGCTGAAATGTCTACCAGCCTGCTCTTTTTTCTCATTTTTGAATTAAGAGGAAAACTGTTCGTTTGCAGACTCATCTGTATTAAACGAATTTTTGATGGCAAACTTGGAAAATTATCAACATGCCGAAAGACTATCATTTTCTCCACCAAGGGTTATTTAAACTGTCTCACATCAACAACCACCATCACATCACATGCTACCTCCGGCCCTACCCCCCAAAAAGAAGAACCTGTTATTTACTAGTTTATGACCAATAATCATGTACAGTTTTCATCATATTTTTAAGAATTCCAAGATGTTATTGTTGGCGTTTTTTTCTCCGATAATTTTCCAATCAGAAATCTCTCTAGAAAGATATTGACTGATTACGGGAAGGACCACGATAAGGTTGCCAATATCGTAAGTGAAAGTAATTTTTGTGGAACGAAGTGGATTCGAACTTGGAACGCCCAGGTTGTCAATTCGTGTTATCCACTTGAGCACCGTCACCTCCCATTCGAACTTGTAATGAGGCGATTTCACGACTTTACTAATTCTGAAACAATTACCGATTCTGCTTTTAAATTTACAATTATACCAACCAAAGCCTCACTAACCCATGCCGGTTATGTCCAAAAATTCAGTACGCAAAATCAAGACGCCGGAAGTGAACACAGTTTATAAATTATTTATTGTATATAAAAAACAAAGAAAGAAAAATATTTACGGATGATCTAAGGGAGAGAAGCAAGTTCTTAATTCAGTCTAGTTTACGTTTAGAAGGAAGATTGGGATATTGAGAATTAATAATATTTCTTGTTCAGAGAGAAGACCAGAAACTCTTTATAATTAAATGCCCAGTTTATCTAAATATGAGATAAATGTCAGTGAACATGAAACGAAACACGAAACCATATGGAAATAATTTATTCCAAAAAAGATATTGTTCATTATATACAGTAAAACTAGTTTAGGCATTTCTTCCAAAACAACGTGTGTTGTACTAAAACAATAATCGTTTTAATTTTCTTGATGAAAAACACTAATTAACAAATATTAGGTGTTTACTGTAACTAAACTAGATTTCTTTGTGGAAATCGCTCCGGACAAGAAGTGGAGCCACTTGATGAAAGGAGCTAACAAGAACAAAAAATGATTTTCGCAAAAACAGGAAATGCCTGTCCGTGGTAATTTTGAAAAGACGAAGGCTATAGGAGAAAAACATTCAACAGGAAGATAGTTCAACCAAAAACACATGCCATAGAAGATTGGCATTAACATCATTACGTCTCTCATCAAAAGATGCTCATAAACAGTCACGGTGGGTGGAAAGACACAGAAGTAAGAGCACCAACCAGACGGTTAATTAAAATCTAGTGTAATTAGCATGAATTATTCCCTTTCTAGTTTGCGAATTTCTCTACTGTTAATCATACTGCAATATTGCCAAAGCATCCCATAATCTGTCCCATCATAAAAGTACCAGACCCATCACCAGTTGGCACTGACGCATCAAAGACGATGGAACGATCATAAAATATAAGTATTATTCAGAAATCCAGAGAATATAGAAATTACATTACTCCGGTAAATTACATTACTCCGGTAAATTACATTACTCCGGTAAATTACATTACTCCGGTAAATGTCGCGACAAGAGGAGAACGCGAGAAAATTAAGTATACGCAATAAAAAATGGTTTTGACGTTTCTGAATTTTAGAGATGAGGATTGGTCATACGTATTGTTATTCATCGGACTACTGCTCTCATATCGAGTTTCATTTTCACAACGTTTCGGTCGATGTAACCTCCGACCTTCTTCAGGTGTATATTTGTCGAACTCGGGAATGTTTCTGTCGAACTCGGGAATTTGGACGGAATTTCGAGCGGAACCTTTATTTACTTCACGGAGATAGAGTGTTTTTGTTCCGTCAGTCATAACTAGATAGAGGGACTAAGTAATTCGCAAATGCATTCACGCTACCCCAGTGAAGTAAATAAAGGGATCCGCTCGAAATTCCGTACAAATTCCCGAGTTCAACAGAAACATTACCGAGTTCAACAAGATACACCTGAAGAAGGTCGGAGGTTACATCTATCGAAACGTTGTGAAAATCACCCTCAAGAGGAGAACAAATACGATAAATACGTAAAAATGGTTTTATGTTGTTTTTTTTTTCTTTTGTGAAATTTTATTAATTTATATTATTATTAATAAATATTAAATATAATTTATATTATTATTAATAAATATTAAACGAGAAATCACTTTGAGGAAAAAGTCAAGTTTCGTTTTTAAATAAATACGCCAGCCGATCAAATTCTGTGTTCATTTTGTTTTGACTTAGCTTATCTACACAATGTCGACATATTTAAGCGGACTTTTCTCAAAATTAAATGCTTAGTGCTAAATAAATTTAAAATAGAAAAGATTCGTTATTAATATATAAAAACAACAATGCTAAACCATCATTAATTCGTGCACAGATTTTTCCGTGTTTTTCACTGACCGTGACCTTTAATGTTTACCATAATTCCCACCCTTATTCCAGGGAAAGACTCGGGTGAGACTCCTAGTAAGTAAGAAACGACAACAACAATAATATTTGCAATGACAGAAGAAAAATTGCAAGACGAAGAAAAATATAAATATAAAAAAAACGTAGAATTATCTGTTTGCTAAAACCAGTGCTGAAAGAATAGTCGCACACACATACACACTTGCACACACGCATATCATTTATTTGTGACGTAATCGGTCACGTGTGCCTTCAACCACTTTGTCTGTGTGCTTGTCCATGATTACGCCTGCGCGTGGGAGATCAATTTAGTATTCAGTCATATATATATATATATATATATATATATATATATATATATATATATATATATATATATATATATATATATATATATATATATATATATATATATATATATATATATATATATATATATATATATATATATATATATATATATATATATACTTCAGAATAATATTATCTAACAATCAAGTGGTATGGAAACCTGTGATTATAAGTTTTACAAAAAATAATTGGAAGTAATATTCTATAAGTACTATCCCACCTAAAAAGAAAAT
>NC_136498.1:25142727-25172727 GCF_053919585.1 Euprymna scolopes | reverse complement strand
TTTTAGTCAGCCGGAAAGCAGGAAAACGGAAGACAATTCCACAGGCGTGCAGTTCTAAGAAAGAAGCTTTGTTCATGGAATCTACGTTTAGGTTTAGGCACAGATAACGAGTGGGGGGATTATGGATAATGTTTTCAGCTAGACGTGTGTTTTTTGTAAAAGTTTGGCGAGGGGGGACCATAGACTGGAGCTCAGTTTTCCATGAAAATAACGATACATCAGAGACAAACTCGCAACATCTCTTCTGAGAGATAGAGGTTGCAGGGAAGAGAAAAGGACATCTCCTACGAGGCTTCGAAGTCTATTTTGAACTCTATCAAGGCAGGAAAAGTCCTTTCTAATTTACAAGCGAAGGAGGTTTTGAACGAACAATTTGGACTTAAAAGTTTTTCCATTTTTTCTTTCCGTATAATTTTAAACATTAAAAATTCCAAAATGTTGTGTCCGCGTATGTGTCAGTGTGTGTATGTGTGTAGCTATATGTGTGTCAGTTCTCACATAATATATATCTATTTGTCCGCTTTATCCCTTAAATGAAGGCAGTGTAATTAGGTACGAACACCTGTGGAATTGTGTATGTGTGTGTATCAGTGTGAATGTATTCATGTGTGTGTGTGTGTATGTATGTGCACGTCAGCGAAAGGAAGACGATAGCGCTGAGAAACCAAATATGTGTAAATAATTTTAGACAATTCAAAGTTGTAAGTACGGTTGACGGGGTAGTGCTCGGCGTGGCAAGGGTGGCAGACAAAACGGCGCTGGTCTGGTGGCGAAAAGGTAGCGGCAGCCACTGCGGGGTGAACTGCGCTGGCGCCACTGGTGGAGCGGTGGAGGGTGGGCGGTGGTGGTTGTGGAGGTCGATGAGGCATTTCTCTACAATGCCGAATTAACAGGTGCGAGTTAGGGAAAAAAGGCCAACCTGGAGAGGAAGAAGGATGAAGATACATTTATTGGAATAGATATTTAGAAGATAGAAAGGAAAGGAAATGGAATTGGAGAGTAGATTGAACTCATCGGGGAAAGATGTCCCCCTGAATCTCCAAAAATCTGAAAGAGGCAAAATGGATGCATAAAAGGGCGGGGTAGTATGAGTTATGGGTAGAGATGAGCCAGAGTTGAAAGAAAAAAAAAAATAATGAAGAAGTAAAAAAAGGGAACAAAATTTAGGAAAAATAAATTTTAGAGCGCCGAAAAAAGACCGGAAGGGACAAAGAAAGTACAGAGAAAGAAAGAAACAAAAGAAGATAGTAAAATGAGAATGAGTGCAAGAAAGAAAGAAAGAAAGAAAAAGTAGAAAGAAAGAGAGAAACCAACCAAAACAGTAAAATAGAAACGAAAGAAAAAAAAGCAAGTCTAGAGAAAATAGAAAGAGAAAGCCAAGTGAAGATAGAAAACAAACAAAACAGAAAATAAATACATACGAGTGGGTGGAATTTTCGAGGCGAAATTGTTTTACGTTTCTGAATTTTTGAGATGAGGATTGGTTATTCATGTTATCTCGATTCATCGGATTACTGTTCTCATCTTGAGTGTCATTTTCACAACATTTCGGTCGATATAATCTCCGGTCTTTTTAAGGTATATCTTGTCAAACTCGGAAAGGTTTCTGTCGAACTCGGGAATCTGGACCACATTTCGAACGGAACTCTTTATTTACTTCACGAGGGTAGCATGCTCTTGTTCCGTCAACCACGACTGCGTAGAAATAATCAATAATGCGCAATTGTATTTTCTGCAAGTACTCTAATCACTGCGCAGTGGTTAAAGTACTAGGAAAAATCAAATGTAACTGAGATATTCTCCTGAAGGTTGAAGTTTCAATTCTCAGTGTCGGCGACCGAAAAATAAAACTCCGAATTACTTTGGACCTCACTTAGGATGTGGCCAACCTTTAGGGAGTCTCTGCTGTAATTACTAAAACGTTTTCTAGAAAAAAAAATACTAATTCGAAAGATATCGAGGAAACGAATGCCAACAATAGAATTATCTGATTCATATGAAATGAATAAATGAACGATATATAGAAAAAGATGGCCCACCATTTCTGAATTTGTAAGATGAGGATTAACTATTCATAGTATTTGGATTAATCGAACTATTGTTCTTATCTTGAGTGCTATTTGTGCAACGTTTCGACCGATATAACCTCCGACCTTCTTCAGATGTATCTCGTCATACTTGAGAATTTTTATGCCAGGAAACTCAGGAATCTACACAGAATTTCGAACGGAACCCTTTATTTAACCTATAGGGGTAGCATTCTCTCGTTATGTCAGTCAAATACCCGTGGATGAACTAAAATGTAAATTCAGTTATAAGATGCACCTGAAGACTGTTGAGGGTTACATCGATCGTAACGTTACGAAAATGACACTCAGGATTAGAACAGTAGTCCGAATGTTCCAAATAATACGAAGAAACGGTCATATTTCGTTGTTTTGGGATAGTTAATGCGGAATCAGTGTTGAAAAAAAAACGTTTTATGTTTTTACTTTTTGTTTGTTTTATATGGTACATCAACACTTGTCGGGTTATTTATTGTCGAATTGGGCAAATGATGTCATTTTGGTAAACTATTATTTCATGCTTCAAGTTCTTTATATCTTCAATTATTTATTCGAATCGTTTAGTTTGCTTGTTTTGTAGAGGAAAATTGTTTTATTTTTTACTTTTGTTTTACAAAGGGAATAGAAAAATAAATAGTCACATCAATGTTTGGTGCATTTAGGTCAGGAACCCGATATTAGCACCTGTAAAGAAATATGAAAAAAAATGTATTATGTTGAGTGAAATAGAGAACGATTAAATTAGCATTAAAGAAAGAACAAGAAAACAGAACGAAATAAACGAAATAAAAAGACAAAGAAAAAAAAAGAAGGAAAGAAAAGTGTAAAGACGAAGTAAAAAGAGAAAAGGAAAGAAAGGAAAATAAAGTAGAAAGCATAGAAAGAAATCGAATGAAAAGATGAAGCAAAGTAGGAAAATAAACTGAAAATAAAAGAAAAAATAACTTAAATAAAGTAAAGAAAATGCCACCAAAGAAATAACTCTGTATGAGAGCTAGGTACGCCCTATGATGGAGTACTTTTGCCACATTTGGCTATGAGCTGTACGGTGCACTCTTTCCTGCAGTGACAGGTTTCAAAACCAACTTTGAAACCTAGTAGTTGATACGCTTTTCTCTTTCCTTCATCCTCTTTCTTACAGAAGAGACGCTGCGAGCCTGTCTCTGCTCTATCATATTTTCATGGCAAGTTTTCGTCTAAGTTCCAATCTGTGGTCCCCTCGCGCCAAACTTTCACAAAAAAACACTCGTCTAACTACAACCACTATAAGCAATTACCCCCATCCTCTATATGTACCTAAACCTAAAAGAAGATTGCATGAACAAAGCTTCCATATTCAACGAGCGAGCAGTTATAGACTGCTCGCTCGTTGAATATTGTTCCGTTGGCCTGCTTCAGGCTTACTACAATATGGTTGTCTTCAAGTACAATGTAAACAAATTCTTGTCGGGCCGTCCCCTTAAATAGTCAAATTATACCCAAATTTCAACACTAATTACCAGTATGCTGTTGTCCCGGTGCCATCGTAGATTCATTAATCCTTATCCTCGAGTAGTTGACTCCCTTGTGAAAAATTCAAAGAGAAAAATAAAAATAAAAAGGAAATAAAGAATGGAAATAAGAAAGAATTTAATAGGAAAATGAAATAATGAAAAGGCAGGAAAGGAAACAATAGAAGAAAAAAGAAAGAAAGAAAGTAATGAGCGAAAAAAGAAAAAAAGGAGTAGAAAGAGAAAGAAAAAACGGAACAAAACGTAGTAGAAATTAGAACGAAGTCAAAGGAAAAAGAAAGAAAAAAGTGAAGCAAAAGGAGAAAAAGAACATTGAGAACATGAAGAAAAAAAGTAGAGGACGAAAATAGAAAGCAAAAAAGGAAAAAAAACAAAAAAAAAGAGAGAAAGAGTAAATAAAGAGAAAATCGAAAGGGAAAAAAGAAAAACGAAAGAAAGTAAATGGAAAATAAAAAAAAGAAACAAAAAGTACTAATGTAAAGAACGTAGAAAGAAAGGAAAATAAAAACGGAAGAACTAATGTTATGAGGAATACGGAAAAGTTGTTTTGAAAAAGAAGGAAAAAAAGCATAAACATAAATTAAAGAAAGAAAATATGAAAGAAAAAAAAACAAGGATTTGTGAATTGACAAAAGATATAGAAAACTAACAGAAAAAACTGGGTCATGTAAACAAAGATAAATCTTAATAAAATACGAGACGTATTCATAACTTATCGGCTTATAACCGCTATTAATATTCATTCGACTCTCTCATTTTATTCGAAACTAGCATTTTAACCCGGCGTTGCCCAGGTGTTTCGAGGTGTATGTTGAGCAAAAAAAAAAAAAAAAAAAAGCGGTCAATTTTTTTTAAACTTTGACCCCTATTATGACCCCTGTACATTTATTGTTTTGGGCTCAAATTACGTTAATATCTTAAATCCATGCCTAATGGACCTACATCTAAAATTTCAAGTGTTTAGACCCAAAATTGTCGGAGGAGTTTGGTAGAGTTCTCAAAGGTCAAATCGTTGAACTTTGGCCTCTTAACAGACAAATTTCTGGCCGAATACCGATCATAAAGATTTTCGAAAATCTCGGTACCCTGTATATCAAATTTCGAGTGTGTAGACTGAAAATTGACAGAGTTAGTGGGTAGGGAAATGTACACATAAACACACACACACACAAACACACACACACACAGCCAGGTTCACTTTTATATTTATATAGATTCTATAAACCGAGGCATGACAAAAATCACACGAGCCTCTTTATTTCTATACTAGCTGGACGCCCGGCGTGGCCCGGTCGTATAATACGCTTAAACATGATATTTTAATTTATGCAGATTGCGTATATATTATTATAGAATCAATCCTCTAATGAATATTATATGAGGAATAATTTGGCCGATGATGCAATTCGCAAAATAAATAAATAAATAAATAAATAAATAAATAATCATGATAAAGTCGTTCATCTAATTCTGTCTATTTGTTTACAATATCACGTCAGCTGATATTTAGGCTTGACGATGAATGCTCTGGAAAAGTTACTTGTAATTAATTTTTAGTATTAAAATATGCTAACGAAGAAATGATTTGCAGCGATTTTAAATGGTATCTTTTCTTTTATCGTACATTGAACATATTAATAAAAAAAAAATTAAAATTAAATAGTGAGGTACTCCCAGGCTTGAACACGGGGTCAGTCGAACGTTCTACCACAGTTATATATCCAGATGACAAGAAATCTATTTTTTGAAGAAGAAATGATTTGCTGAGATTTTATTTTCTCAATTGAAAAGTGTGACGTAAAATATTCCCCTGTAAAAATTCTTAATTTTATCTATAAGCAAGACTACTTTTAGGATCGAATTTTTTCGATTTCTGATAGTAATCGGAAGAATTTCTGTACAAAAATTATAAAAAAAACGCCTGGCGTAGCAAGCGGATGGCAGGTGCCAGAGGACGGCATTTTTAGAGAGTACACATAGAAAATAAAATCTATTTATCTATATATCTATAAAAGTGAACGTGTCTGTGTGTCTATGTGTCTGTGTGTCTGTCTGCCTGTGTGTCTGTGTACATTTCCCTACGCAATAGGTCTATCAATTTTTAGTCGACAGACTCGAAATTTGATATACAGGGTACTGAGATTTGGGAAAATCGATGTGATCGGTTTTCAGCCAGAGATTTGGCTGTTACGGAGTCAGAGTTCAACAATTTGACCTTTAAGAACTCTACAAAACTCCTCCGACAATTTGGGGCCTAAACACTTGAAATTTTAGATATCGGTTCCTTAGACATGGATCTAACGTAATAACTTGATTTCAGCCCAAAACAATAAAAGTTAAGGTGTCATAATAGGGGTCAAAGCTAAAAAAAATGTAGATTTTTCTTTTTTGCTGTTGCTCATAGGGTTGGATCAAATACAATTGTATTTATATTTCAATTGTATTTAAATACAATTTTAATGTAATTGTATTTGTATTTGTATTTTTAGATTTAGGAATAAATGTATTTGTATTTGTATTTGTATTTTTAGACTTAGGAGTAAAAGTATTTGTATTTGTATTTCTGGTAACCTAAACGAAAGTATTTGCATTTCAATTGTTAAAAGTCAGTATTTGATCCAACCCTGTTCACATACATGTTGCTTACGTGTACCAGTCTACCAGCCCTGTCCACTTCCAGTCACACACGCTGCTGCTAGTTGAGTGACGATAAGTCTGTGAGTCAAGTAGCTTCAATTCAGGGTTGCCAGCTTGGCTTTTTTAAGGCCAAATTTCGCGAATTTGGCTTTTTTTGAAGCAGTTTGGCTTTCAAAATTTTTGTTTGTTTTTTTTTTCAAATTTATGCTTCAAATTTGGCCTTTTTCGGATAATTTTATATAAATATTTATTAAATATGGATTATTAAAGAAAAAGTTATAATAAAGTAATTTAAACAGTTGTTTGGATGTCTAAACTTGTAGATTAAAAAAAAAAAAACTTTTGACCTCCCACTTCCATTCATGGATTTACACCCTCTCGCACTAAGCGAATCTCACACCTAAATGTTTAATCCGGTTTCACAGTTACTTACTAAATGTCTATATGGACCCTTTCAAAGAGTTCACAGTTGAGTATGAAACCATTTTGGGGACATTTTTTAGTGCTGGCGCCTTGTCCCTGCCAATTAGGTCACTGAGTATTTTCGTCTGAAATAATTAATTCTTGTATTTTTCGTTTGAAATTCTTTAAAAGTAGTGTTTTGAAATTAATTGAATTAATTTATTTTCAATTTATAGAAATTTGAAAATTTATAACTATAGCTATTTAAAGTTGTATTTAAAATGAATATTTTTAAGTATTCATATACTTTTTCCTGAGTAGTCCCAAAAGTTTAATTAAAAGTCAATAATTATAGATTTTCTAACTATCTTGGATTAATAGACACATTTGCCTTAATAATGACGCATAGATTGTTCTTGGAAACAAAGTCTAGTTTTAGAGTTATGACTAAAATTAAATTTATCAATATTTTAGAGATATTTTAAGTTGATACCTCCAATCCCCTGAGTAAATTTGGTCTTCTGACGACTGACATAATTCTTTTAAGAATATGATTGACAAATAGAAACTTATTTACAAATTGTACCAATAAATATGGTATGGAAAAAATGGCACTAGTAAAAATGGTAAGTAGATGTGGAGTCTAAGATAATAACCAACTACTTTTCAATTATGCTGTCATCTTAGAAATCTGTCGATTATACTCGCATGTTTACTCATTGTAAGTGTTTTCTTCAGATTTCATGTGTAATACTAAATATATTGTAACTCCAAATGGTTACTAATATCATAATCGTAAAAAAAACATTTATAAACATCTCTTTTATGTAATCTGTCCCCGTTGTCAATCAATGCTTACATTAAAGTGTAGTACCTGCTCTGATGACCTAACTTTATTTAGTCTGTCCTTGGTCGATGAAAGAAAAATTCTTCTAAATTGGGGTATATATTTTTGGCTATGGGAGATAAATTCTGTGCCTTTTACTTTTTAAGGCAATTTCATTTGGTTTTACAATTTTGCCAGTCAGACTTAGAGATAGAAAAAAGTTAACTACCCTAAAAAGTTATGATGGCCCGAAAATGAAAGATCATTTTATGTATAATTTATATGCGAAACTAATTACTTAATTTAAATTATAAAATATTCCTTTTCTAGATGTTCACAAGTAATCTTTTGAAAAAAAGTAGAATTACATTTTTAGGAGGGATAGCTGAGGGTTCTCATCTACTTTAAAATATAGATATAATTTCATTTTAATTTGACAAACTTCTTAATGTTATCCTGGTGCTTGTCCCTAAAAGTACACAGGTGAAAATATCACTTCCAAATAAATTAACAAGAAAACTCTTTGATATAATTATGCATTAGGCAAAAATATGTAAGTCCATCAATAAGCGACACTACAGCGGTAAAGGCAGAACTCGATTCCTACTTAGAAGAATGTGTTCTGGCTTTTGACGTCAACCCACTGAGGTACTGGCGGGAAAACAAGAGCTTCAAGATTTTGAAGCCTTTCGCCAGAAATATTCTAGGGTGCTGTGCAACATCGGCACCATCTGAAAGAGTTTTCAGCAAGGCTGGTAATTTTTATACCCCAGAGCGAGCCAAACTTGGCCCGAAAACTTTCAGAGCTCTAATGATGATAAAATGCAATGAGGACATGATATAGAGTGTAATGTAGATGTCAAATTTGGAAGGAAATATTTCTTCTTTTTTCTTCTTTTCTTCGCATATTTTCAGATTGTTTAAATCAGTTATTGTATTTTTATTTGTATTTTGAGATTGAGGAATAAACGTATTTGTATTTGTATTTGTATTTTTAGCGTTAGTATTTGTATTTGTATTTGTATTTTTAGAGTTAGGAATAAAAGTATTTGTATTTGTATTTGTATTTCTGGTAACCTTAACGAAAGTATTTGTATTTGTATTTCAATTGTTAAAAGTCAGTATTTGATCCAACCCTGGTTGCTCAGCACACACCTCCATATACCCGGACAACGCCGGGCCGAAATGCTAGTATATCTATAAAAGTTAAATTGTCTGTGCGTGTCTGTGTATGTATATTTCCCTAGAAAATAACTGTCAAATTTCAGCATACGGACTCGAGATTTGATATAATTAGTTTTGAGATTTGGGAACATCTTTTTAAAATGCGGCTTTCAAGGGGTTATAGTTCAACGATTTAACCTTTAAAGACTTTTCTAAACTCCTCCGTGAAGTTTAGGTCTAAACACTTGAAATTTTAAATGTAGGTTACTTGGACCTGGGTCATACGTTTTAATTTGATTTTAAATCAAAACAATAAATGTTAAGTTGTCAAAATGGGAATCAAAGTTGTAAAAAATTTAACCTCTGCGAGTTCGCAGCCAATATCTGGTCTAAAGATTTGAAGTTTTACATAACAGGTATTCAGACACAGGGCAAGCTTTTTAATCGGTTTGGGTCGAAAGTTTGATCTATCATGGTTCAAATACAAAAGAATTTACCTTTGCGTTCTCTAGCAAACTACTCAGCAGATTTTGGGCCCAAACATTGGACATTGTACATAACGGGATTTGAGACATGCAGCAATCACTTTAATGAATTTTTGGGCGAAAATTTGGCTACCAAAAGGTCAAAGTTTAAAGAGTTGACCTTTTCAGATTCTACCAAACTCTTCCGCCAATTTTGGGTCTAAAGATTTGAAATTTTAGATGTAGGTAACTTTGACATCGATCACACATTTTAAAATTAAGTTGAAACCAAAACAATTAATGTTAAGGCGTCAAAATTGGGGTCAAAGGTTTAAAAAAATTACCTCTGCTGTCTCTACCAAATTTCTCAGACAATATTTTGGTCTAAACATTTGAAATTTTACATAAAAAGGTATTCACAGATAACAGAATTATTAACAGTACAAAGGGACCGAGGAAAGCCGGGCTGAACTGCCAGTAAATAAATAAAAATGAATAAAACAAACAATAAATCTGAAAATTTACACCAAAATGAGTGGTCCTGGATATGCCCTTAAACTATATCCGATTGTGAGGCCCCAGCTTGCGGGTTTTGGGGAGTGTGGAGTCAACTTTTATTTGCCATTTCCCCCAGGTTCACTCTGACTCGGAGTGGTAGTACCTGTTAGGGTCCCATCTATGGCTTAAATAGAAACCGACTTAAAAAAAAAAAAAACAATATACTCTATTAAAAAATTGTTCTTCAAAATCACTGGATTCAGCATTAAATAACTTGAAAAGGGTTGATACGCCGTAAAACAACCAACCAACCAACCAACCAACCAACCAACCAACCAAAATGAGTCTTTAACGTAATAAAAAGATCTGAACTTCTGGAGGAATCGAGATCGAAAAAATCTATCCCTATTTTCGATTCCAAAACCGATTCTTTTACATTTTACACGTAGTTTGTCATTATTGGTACTAACGATAAATATTAATTGTTTTTAAATTATCACTAAAACTAAAATAATAATAACATCAAAATACGATGCAAATCTATTTTACTTGTAAAACAAAGAAAACAATTAAATGCATTAATTCTCAAGGTAACCATTCAAAGAAAGCAGTTGATTAATTTGTTCAGAAAAATATTGAAAAACTAAACAAAGCACTTTTATAAAGAAAAATACTTACAAACATCACTGATAATTAAATTATGCAACGGAAAATTGGACACTTGAAAATTAGCAACAGAAAACTGCGTAATTTTTGAATTGTAGAAATATAAGCAACTACGGAATAAAAATTATATTTGGTAAATAATATTTTTGATCCCATTCGGAAATTTTGTTTTCAAATTTTCTCATATGCTAGAAGACGCAAAAAATACATTGAGCATTTGCCAATATAATCGTAAGTGTATCTTTAAAACATGTTTTAAAGACATTCGAAATGTGTTTCATGAATTGAAAGTTAATTACAAACATATTTTATATTTTGTTTCATGTTTAAACTTTTATTTTAATGTAATGCGAAATTTCGAATTGTTTTCATTTGTAAAAGTTAAATACATTTTTACTAGGTAGAAGGGTTACCTATCTTGCCTTTAGTAACGTTTATTCGTTTTGTATTTATTTTTCGACCCTTTTTTGCTTTCTTAGATAATCTGGAAAATCATCCATCAAGAAAGAAGAAATAAAGAAAAAATAAATTTTAAAATTTAGAGTGGGGCTCATTTTCACATGTGAATTTGATGTAAAATAAATCTCCATATTCGAGTGATTCTAGCGTTTTAGGGCAGTTAAGCAAAAAGTGATTTTCTTGAAGTATTTTTGTTGATTTTCATGGACTTTTCCTTCTGGTAGTTGAATATTTTCTAACCACACCTCCCCACAAATTAAAATTATTTTCAAAATTAAAAACTTCAGTGACCACATTACAAATTGTACAAGATTGGAAGCAAAAATATGATAAAACCTTTTACCATTCGATTTTTATTCTACAGGAACCTCAACTTTATTTTTTTGTGGGGGATACGGGGGTTGTCGTTAAAAAATAAATTATTATATTTTTTCTAAAAAATCTTAAGACATCCATTCCTTTGCCAATCTTGACAAAAGTCGTAAGATGGCGGCAACAAACAGATGTAAAAAATGGAACGGAATGCAAATTTTAGCGAAACGATATTCGTGAGTCGACTGTACAGTCTACCAGAAAAAAACAATTAATAATGAGCATATTTTAATTTTTAACTACTCAGTACTTGTTATGAATATATTAACAATGAAATGAAATAACTAAAAATATGTTTGATTTAACTAGATTGTAGTTTCCCATAACATTTTAATAAACAAAAGATACCATAAAAAATGAATTTTATCGTCTTTCTATGCATAATTACCCAATTTAAAAAAAATATAATAAAAAAATAGGAAGATTTTATTACAATCACTAGTTGGCGCGAAAACATACACTGCAACTGATTTTACGTCATGAAATTCGCGATATGCTTGTCCGGCAGGGATCTGCTGCTATGCAGCACCTCGATCATAAATTGAAAGAATTAGAAGTAGCGCGACCAGAAATAAAAGCAAAAGATGACATTAAAAAGCTAACAAACTTCTCGTTCTATCAGGTTTTGCGGAATGGTAAAAAAAATTTTGCGAACATGCATGGTGTATTCTTATCCCAGAGAAGGCTTATTTTGCTTCGGATGCAAACTGTTTTCAACTGGACTGTCAGAGTTTTCTGCGGATAGGGATTTTATGAATGAATGGAAATTAAATTCAAGTGTATAGGAACACGAAGCTAGCACATCTCATGCTCAGCTGTTCATCAACCGAAAGGAGCTAGAGATCCAATTTGCTGAATGAAAAGATAATTGAAAAAAAAATATAGCAAAATCTTAAGAAGGAAACTAAGTAGTGCAATTCTGAATATTTGAATGAGATATGAATGCTTGTGTTATGTTGATTAATCGGACTATTATTCTCATCTTGGGTGTTATTAACATAAGGTTTCGGTCGCTGTAACCTGTGACCTTCTTCATGTGTTGAGAACATGCTTCTTTTCCTACTAAGAAAAAGGAGGGTTGGCTCTGCATTACAAGACTTGGAACCGTTTGTTTGAGGGTGGGTCCGTAGATCATAAAGAACGTTCAATCATCAGGGGTCGCTAAGATATTTGCTAAAGGTTTTCCTATCGCTCAATGTTTCGGGATATCTATACTAATTGTGAATATTAGTAAAAATAAGTGTTTTACGAAACAGAAGCTCGATACACATGCGTATTTTTGTTTTTTATTTAAAAAAAACACAATGTAAGGGAGGCAACTCTAAGAAAAAGAGTTTTTGTTATTGTGAAGTTACCTACCCTGGAATTGGCATATGTCATGTTTTCTTTTTCTGTGATATTGTAATTAGAGGCGTCCAAATGCAGCTTAGACCTATGCTCCGTGACTAATGATGTTATTATCTATCATATGTGCTGCTTCTTTAAGTTTTCTGATCCGCCATCTTTCTTCTGTATCCAGTATTTTTGATATCATCCCACATTGGCGTCTGATTACTCCCTTTCTTCCACACATATTCTGCTAGGGCTGATTTTTTTATTTCTCCGCGTATGACAGCTCTTCGGTGTACTTCTCGTCTTACTTTCAGGGGACGCATGTTTCACATTTGTAAAGTTTCCCACATTTACATCAAATCTCATAAACACAATTTTTTGTCATGAGTTTTTCAGCCAACATTAACAGTCCCATACCTTAATTTTTACTCACACCACCCACGAGCTGTGAAGAAAGGTGTAGCCCAATCCCTACAACATCGGGCGAAGACAATATGTAATAGCAACACTACATAACAGGAAGAGATAACCAGTCTAAGAACAACCCTTCATAGAAACAACTACCTAGATAGCATGACATCAGCCCCAGAAAATCCAGATCAAACACCAGAAGACACTACCCTAAAAACTCACCACGGTTTGCACATCATACTCGAACGATCTATCCGAAAACAATTTAAAAATATGCAGTAAATACAATATTAGGACAGTGTTAAAGAGCACCTCAACACTCCGAAAATATCTGATACATGGAAAAGCCCCGACTGAAAAACACATGACTCGTTGCAGTTTTCTTATGAGAGAAACATCCGGAAAAAAGCTGCTGTAAATATGATCAACGCTTCGGATCGCACGGATCTTCGTTTGCAGCTTTCCGAGGATCCCTCAAATAAAGATCAACCCAGATGGATAAGTTATGTTGCTCCATTAGCCGATGTAAACCTTAGGTGACTGTAATTTGCTGTCTTAATGTTATAATTGCTATTTGTCCTGTTCAGACAACTACCAGACGATCAATAGACACATTTACGTGTTGACAATTACATATCGATGCCTATATATATACATCCATATATATATATATATATATATATATATATATATATATATATATATATATATATATATATATACGATCAATAGACACATTTATGTGTAGATAGTCACATATCGATGCGTATATATATATATATATATATATATATATATATATATATATATATATATATATATATATATATATATATATACGTCAATAAATACGCAACAGGACTTAAATATACACCACCAGTACTATCCGAACTGTTCTAGTGGAGGTTTTCTTAGCACGTTTTACTCCGCGATCTTTTCATCTTCCGTGACCTTTCACGGTGTCAGTCGAGATTGAGGTCATAACGTTTTTTCTTGAAGAGGCCGTTTATGAAATTTCTAGCAGTTTCAGTTTTTTACTGTTTTTTTTTTTTTAATTTATTTACTTTATTTTTGTTGTAAATTCTGTGGGCATTTCATTAATATATTTCTTGCTACCCAACTGTTTCTTTTGCTGGCATTGGTTTTCCCGCTAACTCTCTTACCAGAATCTTTTTTCTAAAAAGACACCGACTACTTACAAGAGTTACAACATGAAGGTTGACAACATCCTAAGTGAAAGTGTTTCTGCCTAACGAAATGAAATCGAACTTGGGACACTTATCTACTTAGCACCACCATTTTTCGTGTAGCTAAATAGCGTTCGTACTTGATCGAATCACGTAGTCAAGGATTTTCCTGAAGATTTCAGATGGTTTTATAATTGTGCGCTCATATGTAGTCATAGACTTCTCTTTGTCGAAGCGCTCTAATACATATTCACACTAGTTTATATTCGACGTGATATTTGGAAAGTCACATCTCTTAAAATTTTTAGTTGTATGTAGAAAGAAATTTTAAAACTCATCATTGAATCTTTTTTCTAATCAAATTCAAAATGACCTAATGCAAAAGTAGTTAATCCATGACATCTTTGTTTTTTTCCAATTTCTAATCGAAAGTTTAAATATTCAAATTTTCTATACCATTTTAATCTCATCTTTGACCAATCAGAAAACACATATTGGACAAGAATCATCTAACTCTTTTGTGTGCATTCTGTAATTCAAGGATAAAAATGGCAATAAAAACTATGCAATAAAACCATAGATTTGCAAGATACACTCATTGAACGTCACAGTTGGTGCACAAGATAAACGGAACCATGAAACAGATCTAGCAAATGTACGATAGAATTGAACATAATTTTGCATTGTTGGAACAGCTGCTTACTATCCCTGGCAATGATCATTGTCTTTCCTGGGATTAGGGTAGTACTAAGCCTATCTAAGATCCTAGTACTCTCCCTACTCTTTATATGTAGGTCTGGTTACTGCTTTCCATTCTCGGTCTTTCCATCCTACTTAACCATTCAAGACTATTTTAGATTGTATCAGCCAACGTTGGTGCCATCATTTTGTCTTTAAGTGTTGTTTTTGGAATAACGTTGAGCAATGACATTTTTTGTAGTGTCAGTTCTTTCGGTTTCATGCGGTCGTGTCCATTTTTTATCAACCCATTTTTATTTCTTTTTATTTTTCCCGTTTTTTCTTATACTTTCTAATATCCTTACTATTTAAAAGTAAAGATACGAGGTGTCTTAAATAAGTTTCCAAACTTTTTGATCGTAAACAAAAAAAACTCTTGTCCACTTCGAAGTAAACTGCACCGGCTGCAATGCATTTGTTTTGCCGTTTCAACAACTTCCGGAAAGCCTCATAGAAGTCCTCTCGTGTCACAACTTCTTTCATCTTCTCAATTGTCTCATCACGATAGCATCTAAGGTTTTCCCTGGGCTTAGTCACAAGGAGCAAGGTCTGAACTGGCAGCTCTGAATGAATCAGCTCAAAAATCTCCCAATTGTAGTGACGACGCCTTTCTTTCTGATTTTCTCTAAGCATACTTGGGAAAACTTCGCTCAAATTTTCCACATCTTCAGTTTTTCGCCAATATCTGTGTGCACAGTTCCCACACGGATATCAAACCGTGCACTAATTGTCTCTATAGACACACGACAGTCATTATCTATGAAAGTCTTTATTTGGCAAGTCAACTCTGGTCTTCTGACTTACTCCTCCCATACCTCTCCTCATCTCTCACAGACTCCCTGCCTTCCTTTAATCTTTTAAATCACTAAAAATCTGATGCACGATTCATGTAAGATGGTCCAAAACCAGTCTGAAGCATTCCATATGTTTCTGTCACATTTTTTCCAAGTTTGAAACAGGATTATATTGCATATTATTCTTCTACAGTGGCCTTACATCCAGGTTGTATATGTGAACTTTACCAATTGTAACAATCAGGCTTTAGTCGGGTGTGTTCCAGTTTTAGTTGTAACTGTTCATTTGAACCTGAAATCAGAAAAAATTATCAGTCATCTCATAAGATGTATAGCAATAACATACTGAATTTTCAAGAGTCCGCGACAATTTTTGTGATCCGCGCTATTTTTTAAATCGTATTTCCAAGTTTAATTAAAGTTTTATTTTATGTGTTTTATTCAATTGTAAGGGTAAAGTACAGAATAGGTACAAAACACCCTCCCCTCCCCATGTTAAGAATGGCTTTTTAAAATAATAAAGTTATTATTTCAGCACGGATCAATAAGAGCATTAGTACCACAATTTTAAATGTGTGTACAAAAAAAATCTGATAACTTATTGAAAGAACCTCGAACTTGTTTCTTTGACATCTAATTTATATATATGTTTCTGGTAGGCACTGAAAAAAGTAACATTTTCTCTTAATGCTCACAGAGAAATTTTAAAAATTGGGATAATCGACATAGTCTTGGGGAGCGAAAGGAATATATGGATAACTGAATGAAAAAGAACGACAGAGAAAGGTGAGATATAAAAATTAAAGAAAAAATGTAGAAAGCAAAAACGGAGAAAAAAATAGATAAATGTGTGAAGAGAAAAGAAATGGGGAGTGTATGTTTACCATCAATGCTTCAAGCAAACTATCTTTCTCTATTAAAAGAAAAAAAAAGGATGAAAAAGAAAGAAAGAAAACAAGAAAAGAAAAGAGAAAAGTAAGAAATGGAGAAATAAACTAGAATAGACATATAGAATAAAAAATAACAAAAAAAAAGAATGAATATAGAAAAAAAGAAGAAAAGAAAGAAACAAAGAAAATAAAAGGTAAACGCAAAAAGAACGTAAAAATGAAAAGAAACGAGGAAACGAAATAAGAAAGAAAGGCGAAAAAAGAAAAGAAGGAGAAAAAGAGAAATGAAAGAAAAGTGAAAGTTTACTATACACATAGATACAAAAAAAAGTTGTCAAAAAACAAATATATTACAAATAAAGGTTACCAACAGTAAGATAAGTTACTTTTTTTTTTTTACCTCACTGGATAAGTTCTTAGCGTTTTTATTTAATGTAAAATGTTTTTTCTGTTGGAAAATCATACAGTGTTTATCGGTATATTTGAAAAAGACAAACGGCGGAGTGCTCGCTGTTGAATACATTAAGTTTGGGAAAATAAACTAAAATCTATACAAAATACTGTTAGAAACCCACTCAATGTATGTCAGCCTATGTCAGGATAACATATATTGAGTGAGTTTCTACCAATATTTTGTATAATTATTTAGTTTTAATTCATTTTTTCAAACTTTTTGTATTCAACATCGAGCACGCCGCCATTTGTATTTATCAAATATAACGACAAACTCTGTATGAATAATTATTAATTATAGGATTGTTATTTTCTCCGATTATCGAAAAAAACACATGTTAAATATGCAAATATTTTCCTAAACGTCAAAACCAACTTGGGGAGAGTGATCTATCGATTTTAACTGCACTGGTGATTTAAAAATCAATAAATATTTATTATTTTATCATTATTACCTGCAATGGAAGATTTTACTTTAAACAAAATCAAATTAAAAAAAAAACAATTAAAAGAATCGTTTTGGCATCGGAAATTAGGCTATAATTTTTCTCATACCGATTCTGATACCCCAAATCTTCTGATTTTTCCGATTCCCGATTCCGATTAATCGTTGCAACATCACTACTTCAAACTTAATAAACGTTTTAAAATAAGCTAGCACAAAACATATACGGGTAGATATAAGAGCAACTGTTCTTGCCTTTGGTAACATTTTTTTTATTATATATTTGTTTTTGAACACTTTTCAGCTTATTGTCGCTAATAAAACTGCCCTAAAAGAAAGCAATATGTAAATTTGCAAGAACTGAACAAAGAAAGAAATTTTTAAAAAAGACAAGAAATAGACAAGAAAAACGAAAAAGTAAAAGTGCGTAAATAAAAAGTAAAAGAAAAAAAAGAAGTAAAGAAAGAAAAAAAAGGAAGATAAGAAAGTAAGAAAAGATTTAGTAAATAAAAAGGAAAGAAAGCAAGAAAGAAGTGAAATACGAAAAACGATAAAAAGAAAGAATGAGAAAGTTAAGACCCATATCGGCACCATTTTTACGGAATCTTAGTTTGCATTAAATCGCATATTATCCATCGAGTGTCAACCTCTCACTAAGCGTCTCGTTAAAGATTTCACCCTCATTCATAATTTATCTTATCTTCTCCTCCTTCTCTCTCAGCGAAGCAGCTACTACATGCGTCCGCCCACAGCCTGTCAAAACAACTTAGCATGTATTTATCAAGTCGAGGCAGTGTTGATGAAAAGGCGGGGCTTCTGTATAAACCAATCGTAATTGTGAGAATAAATACAGCCTTTCTGTTTCGCTGGTAGTTATTATTAGTACACGCCCGTGGATCGCGTTCGAAGCAATCGAGAATTACCTCTCAATTAAATATGTAAATTTATTACGCATCTTTAGGTAGTAGCGTATGTGTGAGTGTGTGTGTTTATATATATATATATATATATATATATATATATATATATATATATATATATATATATATATATATATATATGTATATATATATACACACACATATACATACAAATACCCACACACTCACACACGCTAGTGCGTAAAGATGCGTAATTAATTTAATAATAAAATATGTAAATTTATTACGCATCTTTACGCAGTAGCGTATGTGTGTATGTACACACAACACACACACACACACACACACACATATATATATATATACATATATATATACACACACAATCATACATACGCTACTGCGTAAAGCTGCGTAATAAATTTACATATTTAATTGAGAGGTAATTCTCGATCGCGTACTAATAATAACTACCAGCGAAATACACACACACACACACACACACACTATATATATATATATATATATATATATATATATATATATATATATATATATATATATATATATATCAGAACAACGTACAGCATGGATCGATAAACTTGAATGAACATATAATATAAATATGAATGGGTAAACGTTGAGATAAGAGTCGGGAGATTTTGATCAAAATGGTGATTAAAATTGAATGCTTTTTCGTTAATAGAGCAAAAAAAAGTTGCTATCTGCTTCCTTTCATGTCAATTTCAATTAAAAGCAATGTTCTCTCCTTAACTCTTCTGTCGCAGTTAGTAAAATATTACTGCATTATTACATAATTGTAATAATGCAGTAATATGTATACGTTTACGATTCCATAATTCATTTTTGGAAACAAGACAGACGGCACTTATTAGCCCTGACTTCATGCAGTTTATTTAAGTATAATGTGCAATTTGTTTCGAAAACTATATAAATTAATAATTCATGTTCTATATTCTCGTTTTTCGTAATTTTTGGATATGGTACTAAATCCGACATAACTATTAAGTAGATTCTATTGCTTTTTCTTGAAATTCAATATTTTCTAATTTCAATATTTGCTCAATAAACGAAGAAGTACTACAATTTTTGTATAAACAATGCATTTTTTATTGTTTTAGATTATTAGATGGTAAGGTTTTGTAGTTAAAATCAATTTCGTATTACGCGTAAAGTAAAAAAAAAAACTTCTGAAATAATTAATTATGCTACTAGTATCGCCATTTTTCAAAATGTCGGCATAACTAGCTTATTAGCTAACAAACGGAATGAGATGTATTTTTTTGGTTTTTTTTTCTTTTTTTACTGATTTTCGTTCCAGACTAGGTATATTACCATAATGAGTTAATATTTTGGAATCGTGTTTAGCAGCGGGCTGGAGGGGGTTTGTGAAGCAAGATGTTTGTCTACATTACATTAAAATTATTGTATGTCAGTACATTCCGGGAAGCAGGAAACGGGGAAGGAATTCAAATCCCGCAGTACGAGGGAAGAAATTGTTAAAGTAGAAGGCTTTCAGATATCTCACTAATCAACTCACCTCAATTACGTCCAAGTTGTAATATACCATGTTTGAGGTGAAACTAAGTTTTTAAAAAACAAGTTATAGCTGACAATTTTTTTTTTTCAGAAATAAGTTTTAACAATAAAACCTCATTTTAAAATATAAATACTTCAAAACTGATGAACTTTTATGAAAGTATAAATCGTGAAATTAGGATTCGATATTACTTTCGATATTTCTTCGTAATTATTGAACATTTTGGCGGCATTAACAGATGTCAGTATAACCATGTGTGTATGTGTGTGTGTGTGTGTGTGTGTGTGTGTGTGTGTGTGTGTGTGTGTGTGTGTGTGTGTGTGTGTGTGTATTTCAGGTTAGAAGCGATCTGATAATGTGATTCTTCTTGTAGTTTCAGTTTCACTTTATTTTATAAAATACTGGCACAGTTGCCTTTTGACGCGGGACAATCTGTAACATTTTATCAAAACTCTCATCTCTCTACCTCTCTCTACCTTCCTCTCTACCTTTCCCTATCCAACCCCCTCTTTCCTTATTTCTACCTTTTTGTTTCTTCCTCCCGCTCTCCACTCTACTCTTCCACCCAGCTCGTTTCTGTCTCTAGACATAGAGATAAAAAGCTTTTCTTTAGATTCCGCAAGGCATGAATAGACATTTCTTTTCAAACTAAAAAACTGAACACCCCAGACGAAACCTGGCCTAGCTGACCCCCAAGGAATGAGTTTTTTTTTTCTAAAACAACATCGATCAATGATATACAAAATTTGTGGGTCTTTGTTTTGTAGTTTTTACAACTTTTTGCTGGGCATACACATGCACAGACAATTTCCCTTCATATAATTGATTACTTCTTTGTGTAGTTATGTCTTTCAATGAGGTTATGTTTTTAGTCGAGTTTGTTATGTTTATTTTATTATATACTTGCCGTCAACTTCGCTTGAACAATCCTTACCAAATGTTGTAAGTTAGTGCATTTGAAATGCACTAACTTAGAATTGATTCGAATTTAAGATAGCTACGTACAAACGACAAGATCAAAGTCACGGGTAAAGTGAAGGACACTCTATTTGGATCGTATTTTATCCAATAAAGTTCTGTTTCTTACATGAACTTTGATTTGGTCATAAATTGTAAGTCCTGTTGTAAATTGTTAACTGATTTGCACCTTCCGATTTCTTTCCATATTTTATGCATTGAATCTGATAATCTCTGCAATTATATAAATGCCACTTTGTCTTCGTGCGTGAGTTCGTTCCTTATAAACTCAGAAACGGTACACACATTTTCTTTAAAATTTACAGAACTTTAGTGTCTTATATCTTTGAGACTGAACGGAGGCATCGGGTGTTGCCACGAATTCTTCAAACAATATGGATAAAAATGTCCAGATATGACTTTGGACCATACTTACGTAATCACGATTGATTAATATTCATTTTTTTTTTAAATTTATTTTAGTTCATTTAATCAGTTTTGGTTGGACGACGTTATCTCATTATTTCAATGGGTTTATGGGCGTGAGGATTTTTCGTAATATTTTAGCAGTTGTCAGCAGTGTCAAATTTGTACCATGTTCATCTCCCTTTGATTCCAATTTCTCCTATTTTTCCCGTTTTATTTGTCTGTACTTTTCCTGGTGCTCAAAATACTACTGTTATTAGAGTTATCTTTCTCGTATCCCACAGTGTCTTCTGTTCTCTAGCAAAATTCAATACGTGTGGATAGTGTTTTCACTTTCTCCATGCTTACTTGTTAAGCAGCTCATATTGCGGAATGTCTTTATCTTTTTCCTCAGATTCCAATGAATTCTGCAAATAATAACAGTAGTTTATCATAAATTTCTCACTAAAAAAGGACAGTTGGTTCTCGCAGCAATTTAAATAGCAGAAATAAAATAGCAGAAACACGATATATATATATATATATATATATATATATATATATATATATATATATATATATATATGTATTGCAAGGTGGTCATCACTTATCTATCTATCTATATATATATTTATATATATGGCAGTCCGTCGATTACGACAATGACGCGGATGTCGGTTAGTGTCCGTGTCGAAGGGGCGAAGTGAGTCCGATCGGAGCTCCTCTTCATCAAGAGCATGACCATCATACACCAATCGCCTGAGTGCAGAGATCACGCGGCGGCTTCCATTCCATCAAACCTGCCGGTACGCCCTCACTCCATCGCCACAGGACTTTCACCTCATCTCCTAGCCTAGGCAAAGTAGGAATAAGCAGCTTGCCCAGTACAGCTAGCACCCTCTCCGCTGCAAGCAAAAGTACAGAGGCAAATACGGGCCAGGACAGTCTGCACACATGCAATCAGTCGCACCCGATGGCTGAGGCAGACCCGAGTCTAGTTATACATCACCCTTGTCGACCGCATCGGCACTGCGGTGCTGATTCATCCGCTGCGCAAGCCGTTGGAATTCCTTCCTCATCCGCCAAGAGTATCGTTGACCAGGCTTGGATTTTTGTGACCCTAAATAGGGGGTGTGGGGGGTAGTGGGTACTACACCTTGCCTAAGGGTGACCCAATACTGCAACGACTAGTGACATTCTCCCCCAAACCCTGGAGCTCCAGCACCAGGACCTCCTTGCCGGATGTAGTTTTACGTCATACTCAGGACTAAACATACATGCTCAAAGAAATATCTCAATCTTTTTTAGGCTATCTCTTGCAAAAAAAAAAAAGATCTGTGCGTATAAGTTTCCTGATCAAAGAAACATATAAATTTGTCATAGGTTATTTATTTTTAAGGAAATTACACATTCAATTTCATTCGTCATTTCTATACATAGTAATTTCATTCGTCATTTCTATACATAGTAATTTTCAAATGGAAATCTGCTCTGAATGAGTGACATTAAAGAAAATCTATTTTTATAATAAACTCGATTTTCTTTATATTTTTTTGTAACAGAGTCGTTTTAATAGTACTATTTAGAAACATTCTTCAAAGTTTATTCATTTAGTTTATTTTAAATTATATCTGATTTAATTTATTTTTAATGAATAATATCTGAAAAGTGTTGGAATTAAAAACGGAAGTCTCATATCAAACTACGAGTTATTTGCCTTTAAGCTAATGCTTCCGGTTTTTGTTTGAAAACAGAGGCCACTTTTTTTTAATTTGCAATTTAAAAAAATCGTAACTATTTAAAACTTTTTTCTTTTCTTTAAAGGAGTGTATTTACAATAGAATGCCATTGTGCTCTGTTATACAATTTTATACAAGAAAATCTATGCGGCGTTAGCTGAGGTCATATGTTTGATAGAGCTAGTATATATATATACATACATATATATATATATATATATATATATATATATATATATATATATATATATATATATGATAGTAGACTCTCCCGTAGATTTATACGCATGAATGTCCGCCTCAACGATTAAGTTACTCGGAAATCCACACAAATGATTTGTTTATAGTGGTGAAGGCTTTGTGTAGACCCACAGGACAGAGTATACAGAAGGCGCAGGTTTTTACATCAGAATTACCTTCTCCTAAATGCATGTCTTAACGAAAACTATAGGTGTATCGCTCCCAATGAATTAATCCGCCACCAGATCCCAACCTGGAAATTACTACGACTCGGCGCGGTACATACAGCGCCTAGCCTTCCCAAAGAGTCACCCATTTGATATTGGCAAGGCTCAACGTTGCTTAACTTTGGTGATCTAGCGAAAACCAGTGTGTCAACGTGATTTTGCCGTGTATGTGTGTGCGTATTGTAAAGAATCTTAAAGTACATTATATATATATATATATATATATATATATATATATATTCTCGTCAGATCACCGAAGTTAAGAAATATATATATTAGTGGTTGAATGAGTAATTGGAATCGGAATCGGGAATTGAAAAATTGAAACTTTTTAGGGTATCCAAATCGATAAAAATGTGCTTATTTTCCGATGTCAAAACGGTTCTTTAATTGTCATTTTTATTTGTTTAAAATAAATACTTCCACTGTTAGTACTAATGATAAAATAATAAATATGCATTGATTTTAAACTACCAGTAAAACTAAGATCTATAGATCACGTCTCCCTCTCACACACAATTGTGTTTTTTTGCGTTTGCGAAAATTTATGCATATTATACATGTGTTTTTACAGTAATAGGGAAACAATAACAACTCTATAGTAAAATATTTAGAGATGTATAAAGAATCGGATTCGGAATCGGTAATTGTATCGGAATCAGTAAGTATATCGGAATCGGGAAAACATTGGAATCGTCCCATCACTAATATATATATATATATATATATATATATATATATATATATATATATATAATTAAGTAGCGTTAATGTGTGTGTGTCTGTGTGTACAACTCTCCTACAGCCCAAACCACAATACTGTTGTTTACCAAACCTGAAACGATGATGGTCCGCGTTCTACGCACACCATTTTTCAAAAGTAAGGTAAAAACGGCAAGGTTATAGATTATGTATATATAGTCTTTTACAGCATACTTCATGAGACCGATCATAACTAAACCTGGCATTATAATGGCTCCCCACTTAGGGATGGTGCACACCATTTTTCAAGGTAAAGAACAAAGGTCAAGGTCATAGCATATGTAAATATACTCCCCTACAGCTCAAACCATTGGACCGATGATGGCATGACCAAACCTAAAATGATGATGGCTTCCGACCTTGCCAAATGAATACCTGAGCGTACAGCAAAATTTCGCGCAAAGCGCGGGTATCTTTACTTTATATATATATATATATATATATATATATATATATATATATATATATATATATATATATATATATATAAGGTACTTTGGACAATCTCAAAACATTGGTAATTCACTGCCCGCATAGCAGCAGCCGTATAACACAACGGATAGACTGTCGTTTGGGCGATCGGGTTTCGATCGTGACATGAGGTAGTTGCTTGTTAGCCGCACTGATGAGCTGCGAAACAGTACTGCATGTGGATGAATATATATATATATATTTCAAAAGGTTGAAGAGCTACGAAGGCGAAAGAACTACTATACTATTAAAACGAGCGACTTTGCTGCTCCAGAATTTATTTTTCTATATATTATCACCACTATTCTTAGTGAACTGTTAGCAACGAAGAACGAGAACTTGGATGTGTCGGACGTAAAAGTGAGCTTTTCTCGAAACGGTCCATTTTTATTTTCATGGCTGTGATTACGGAGCTGTTGACGGGGAAATGAAACCCACGTAATGCGTCCTTCAGAAATCCGACTTGTGGAAGTCTGGCGATGCTACGTAGTGATTATAAGGTGGAATGCACATAATCGTTCAGCCGAACATATTTACACATTCTGTAGTCTTTAAGATTGTGTGTGGCATTGTGTGGTTGTGTTGCAAACATAATGTTTCCTTTTTTCTCTGGTCTTACACGAGCCAATCGAATATTCAGCTGGTTCTCAGAAATGAGGGACAGTGAAATCCTTTCTGCACCAGAAGACGGTGCTCATCAATATGCCTATAAATATCTGCATCTTGAACTATAAGTGGCGCCATTCTATCGAGTTCCATATAAACTCCGATTTATAGTGATGATACGTCTTGTTATCAGTGATGACTCCAAGAATTCTTCACCTTTGGCTTCGTACTGATTCAAGTTCTGATAGAAATTCCGTCACTGCGTCGTTTAGTCCTATTCTGTTTGACTCATCTTGCATGCACTTTGCTGCATCCTATAGATGACGTCATCCTTTACAGTGCATTGGCACTAACATTCAAATCTATAAGCATTTCATTCAGCGTTATCCACCGATCAACGCTGATGAATTGGTCGATACGTAAAGGATTTACTAGAGTGGTGACTGTATATGGGTGTCTGGGACGAAATTCGTCAATCACATCTCTATCGCTACTCTGAAATCGACGATTCCGTCTCCTAACAGTGCTGACATCAACTTCACCAGCGTCGTAAACGTTTAACGGGCGCTGGTGAATGTCTACTAGTGCAATTGATTCTACATTGATGAACGCATCGACGCATCTCTGCTTCCGACGCACGTCCATAACAAGTTTTTCTTTTTCTTTTTTCTTATAGTCTCTAACAGTTAATATGTGCAACAGAGATATGAAACTTTCAGGTTATGAACACACAACTTTAGTCGTCATGACAATCCCATTTGCAATCTCCTCTGATCAATTCTATTAGAAAATAGGAGACATTACTTTTGGAACACTATTCGTATATATATATATATATATATATATATATATATATATATATATATCAGCACCTTTTAAGCATATATATAGCACTACTATATATATATATATATATATATATATATATATCAGCACCTTTTAAGAAACTCGTTTTTTATCGTTAAGCAACTTTCAGTTAGAATAAAAAGTCGGTTAATTAAGCTCATATGTGCAGATCATCATATAATGATTAGATCACTCTGACAGACATTAAAAAACATTTGTAAAAATAGATGTTTAAAAATTAAACATGATATGAGTAAAAAAGTGACAGAACGTATTTTCCGGGGAAAACTCCGGTTGCCCCCCTAGGGGTGCTTTTCGGGTCGCAATGACTAAAATGACATTTTTGTGCTTATTAAAAGAAAAATGATTCTTTGGATTTTTATAAAACTTTCTGAAAATTTGTAACTAACTGATTTTTATATAATTTTGTTTGTCTATACTTTGCAATAACTCTTGAGTGTGCCGCAGGGGCTCTTTTAGGGCTAATAAAAAAAACTCCATTTTTGCGACTATTTTATCATATGTGTTCAAAATGTTCTGTGTATGTCTATTTAGCAGTTGTGCATGGTGCTGAACTCAAAGTTAAATATGTTAAGGCCTCGGGGACTTTGGTGGCCTAATGGGGGGGGGGCAAATGATGGACTTAGAATTTCTTTTTTGCATAGTGCAGAACTTAAATGTACTTATGTTAAGTATGCATCGTTTGTTCATTTTCTCCAGGTTTTTACCTCCCCAGGTGACTTTGGGGGCTAAATGGGGAGGGGGCAAATGCTGAACTTAGTCATTTTTATGCTTCGTTCACTGTGAACCCACGGAGGACCATGCATGCTTCGCTTGTTTTTATCCTATTTTTGTTCTGTTATTTACATTAACGAATACCATGGAACTTTATTTCATGTTGGATTCCGATTCGGATTAATGATACCACCACTGGTGTCAGTATATATTTTTTGTCGATATCCAGAGTGCCCCTTTTAGGGAGCTAGATTTTACCCGCATTAATAGTTCACAATGTGTCTAGCTTTTACGCGTATACGGATTAAATTAAATGAGGAGTACAAAAATGCAAACGTAGAAAGTTATTTGTAATCAAATAAAAAATTGGCTTTGCATTACGGGTTGTCTGTGTGTTCGCTAATCCAGATTCCACAGTGCGTGTACTCCAAGCGTGTGTCTGTTTGTTCGAATGGCGACGGTTATTTGGGAACAAAAACCATGTTGTTTGTTTCCGAATGATCTGCAGAACCCTTATTATGTCCGTCTTCTTATGAAATGGTCTCAAAGGCAGTGTGGTCTTTTCGTTTGGTCACAAAGGTCATTAGAATCTGGGCTATTATTGAGATGGCTTGTTCTCCGTTTGCTAAAGTTATGTCCTCTACTGTTCTATGAAATCACTCCTCCCACGCATTACCTTTTCATGCTTTGAAGAATTTTTTGGCGTTTCACTAATCGCTTAAGGCGTCCCAATTGAGAATGGAGATGGGACACTCCAGAAGTATTTTGTAGGTAAAAGTGGTCCTCCTATAGGGCGCTGTTTTTTTTTAAATCACATTTTCCCGAATTGTGTCGCATCTTATCTTCGTGTGAGGAGATAAAAATTTGGCCTCGAAAGCGGTAGTTGAAAGATTTCGGTTTAAATCACACACCTCTGCATCAAGGTATTACGATATTTACGATGCCCCTATTTACTTGATTTTCCCGTCTAACAGGGTCCGTTTTTAATGTACCTATTTACAATGCCTCCCCAAGGGACAGAGTTAGACACCAGAGTCGTTTTTTAACGTGGAGAAAAGGTTCAAAAATAAAAAAAATTGTCTCAGTCGTGAAGGACTGATCCTCCACCGAAAGAGAACAAGAAATGGAAGTGCAGCATCTGAAGAACAGATACTACACTTTGATCCTGACCAAGAGGGTCCGTTTTTAATGTAGGGAACAAACCAATCACGCCAAAAAGAGGCCCTATGAATTGGGACAAAAAAGTACCTCAGTCTAGAAGGATTTCTCCCTCATAGATCTATACCGGGAAAGATCATCTAGTATCAATAAGTATAACAACAGATACTATACTTTGCTCCTTGCAAAGTTGATAGTGTTCGGAGAATTAACGGGAATCAGAAAATTGAGACTTGGTAGGTTATCGGAATCTGGCAATTTTTAGACTAATTCTAATTACGCAACGATTCTTTTAATGTATTCTGTTATTTTAAAGCTTAATTTTACATCGATGACAATAAATGCGTATTGATTTAGAACTACCTGTATGACTAAAACTTATATGCAATAAAGAATTTACTGGGACAAAATGATGAATGATAATAATAACGCAAGTGAAAATTATAAATGTACACTTTATAACGAATTTGGAAAAATCTCAGATACACAACATAAGACTGAAAAATTAAGAAGTTTTTCAATTTAAGTTTGTCCAATTGAAATTAGACGTTGATATGATCTCTCCGATAAATGACCTTTTTTTCAGAAAATGAGATTCGACTTTTTAAAGGTGATTTTGGAATCGGAATTGGTAATTGTACTGGAATTGAGAATTTAGAATAGAATAGTTAATTCACAACAGTTCAAAACTTTCAACAGGATCTATCATCCTGTGATAGTTATTTTTTGTCCTGTGCAGTTTTCGAAAGTATATCCTTCCAGGCATTACCTTCTCACACTTTGAAAGAGGATTATTTTATTGCCAATAACCCAAGGCACTCCTGCGGGAGAATGCTGATAGGACGGCTCAGGAAGTTTTTGCAGACAATAGTGCTTTTCTAACAGAGCGCTGGATTTTCAAATCCCACTTTCCCAACTTTGTGGTATAGCTTCCCACTCTGGAGAAGAGGGGGAGGAGATAGACGTCGTTTTACTCCGTACTATTTCAATTGCATTTAAATTTTGAAGCAGACAGCAGTAAGGTAAGTTAATCGTAAGCGATCGGAAATACTTACAGTTTTACCGCCTGCTCGAGAGGGTTGTCCGTTGTTGTTCCTCCTTTACGTCTTAGCGTTTGATACCTTGCCTTCGTCTTTTACTAAACAGGTGGCATATGAGGCCCCGCGTGGAGTTACTTTACCAGGGGAAAACGAGCCAGGATTTCCGTGTACGCGGATATCATTGTCTTGGTGTCACGCTTTCGATGCACTAAAGAAGTTATCAAGTAGCTTGCACGCTACGAAGTAGTTACACGAGCTGTTATTAATCGCAGCAAGTCCAACGTTGAAAGTGTAGTCGATGACCGTTGCAAACTGAGGGCTGGGTAGCTATTTTCATGGAGTTCTAGCCGTGGTAAAAAAAAACTTCCTCCAGCCAGTGAATTTATACGGTCTTGAAGGATGCTGTCGGAATTTAGTGGGATATTCCATCGGCGTTTTGCTTTTTGAGACAATGTGATGCTCGGTGGAGGAACCCCCGTTCTAGATGGAGATTGGCCAAGTTTTGAGATATTTAAAGCATTTTGAGTACTCGGTGATCTGTTCGAAACACACTACCCCTGAATGGCAGACAAGATAGGGCAGACACCATATTTGGTCTACGCTGCCAAACAGGTGAAAAATGGCCAGGCACTTCAAGTTACTTTGCTTGGATTAAACACGAGCGACAGATATAGCCTTAGACAGAAAAATAGAATAGAATAGTGGCAGTGTTAATTTTAGTATGATTTCTTTTGTCTAAACGACCTTTGATTAGCTTTTTACCCCGTGTGAATCCTGTTAACATATAGCACTCCTAACTTGATTATTATATAGTACACCTTACATTTTCTTCTTTTCGGCATAATTCTTATATTAATAATGTATTCCTCTTTACTTATCGTTTAGTTTACGGTTCTGCTTAGTTGTTAGTAAATTCTTCGTAACTGTCTTATCTTTCTTTTGTATTTATGTGTTGTTGAGAAAAATATTGTTTTTTATTATCCTAGTTGGAGATACAGATGAAGCGTGGGCCATACGTTTAAGACAGTTTGTGTCGTCTACTCAAGCATCAGCTTAA
>NC_136498.1:25132727-25137727 GCF_053919585.1 Euprymna scolopes | reverse complement strand
AATAAATTGAAAGTCCAATCAGCTACTGGAAGGGTACTTATGGCCTCCTCGTCACTTAATGCTCCAGTGAAAGGACAGTGTATCATCAACATCTATTTACAAGGTAAGTGGTACGCAAACACAAAATTTTAAATTTTACCGAATCTTTGCAGTGATGTCATTCTCGGCCGAGACTTCATTAGGCAGTATTCTAGTGTTTTTTTTTTTTTAACTTTGGTGGTCATAAGGGAAGTCTCCAAATCCCTAGCTCTGTTTTCTGCAGTGTACAGTCTGCATTTCTTTTCGCAAACCTTTCTCCGGACTGTAAACCTATTACCACTAAATCTAGGGGGTTTGGAAATCAAGATAAACAATTTATACGGTCAAAAATCGAGAAAATGCTCCGAGAAGGAGTAATTGAAGAAAGTACCTCACCTTGGAGAGCCCGAGTTTAATATTACTGGTGAGCGTTACAGAAAGTATTGGTTGTTAATTACAGTCAAAAAATCAATAGATTCACATAATTAGACGCTTACCCTCTACCAAAGATGGATGATCTTGCTGCTGAAATTTCCAGATATACAATTTACAGCTCCCTGGATTTAAAGAGTGCGTATCCCCAAATACCCATTCGACAGAAAGAGGCAATCTACACTGTCTTTAAGGCGAACGGAAAATTATATCAGTTTTGTAGAGTTCCGTTTGACGTCACTAATGGTGTCGCTTGTTTCCAAAGAACGATTGACAGTATCATCAAGCAAGATAAGTTGCCGGGAGTTCATGCAGATGTTGACAATATAGTTATAGTCGGGAATACCTAAAAGGAGCATGACGAAAATTTTGCAAAATTTCGGAAAGTTGCTCAGGTGCATAACCTGACTTTCAACGAAGTGAAGTCTATATTGTCAGCTACCTCAATAGATTTCCTTGGTTACACATGGAACAATTAAACCAGATGGTGAACGACAACGACCACTCAAGGAACTAACTTTTCCGAAAGACAAGGCTGCTATGCGCCGAGCCATTGGATTATTTTCATATTATTCGCAAAAGATATCTAAATTCGCCGAGAAAATAAAACCTCTTGTTAACAATGACTCTTTTCACATCAATACAGAATCTAAGAAAGCCTTCAATAACATCAAATACGAACTCGTAAATGCTCTGCTCCATTCAATAAATGAAGATCTTCCCCAAGTGGTTGAAACTGATGCCTCACATACCGCTATATCGGCCACTCTCAATCAAGCTGGTCGATCAGCTGCCTTTTTATTGAGCTCTGTTACTCACGCTGAACGCAAACAAGGGTCCGTCGAAAAAGAAGAGTATGCTATAGTGGAACAATCAAAAAGTGGTCACACTACCTATCTGCCAGGCGTTTCATAATAGTTACTGACCAAGAAGCAGTGAACTAAATGTTCAATTCAAAAAGACCTGGAAAAATTAAAAACAATAAAATTCAAAATTGAAGAATGGAATTGGGATGCACAATTATGATATCATATATCAGCCAGGAAGAAATAATATTTCTGCTGACGCACTCCCACGAGCTTATTGTGGAGTCATCAACAACAAAGCTAAACTATCAGATATCCACGTGCCTCTCTGCCACCCGGGAATCGCACTAATGCCACATTTTGTGAAAGTTCGAAATCGTCCTTATTCGATAGAAGAAATCAAGAAAGTCTGTGCCGAATGCCCCATATGTGCACGAGGGAAACCAAGGTTTCACTCTCCAAACTCAACTCCTCTTATCAAAGCTACCCAGCCAATGGAAAGACTCAACATACATTTCAAAGAACCACTTCCATCTACATCGAAGAACCGGTACCTACTAGAAGTAGTGGACGAGTACTCACGTCTTCCATTTGCTTTTGCTTGTGCAAATATAACTACTAATGTAGTAACCGAATGTGTATTCCAAATTTTCACAATGTTTGGGAAACTCTCATACATCCACTCTGATCGAGGAACTTAATTTGTATCCAAAGACCTACGGGAGTATCTCACAAGTTTAGGCATAGCAACTAGCCGGACTACTCCTTACAACCCTCAATGAAATGGGCAATGTGGGCGATACAATGCCATTATATGGAAAACTATATCCATGATATTGGCTACTAGTAACCTTAAAGAGTCACACTGGGAGACTGTACTTCCCAAAGTATTACACTCAGTCAGATCTCTACTGTGTACTTTAACTAATGCCATTCCTCATGAGAGACTATTTTCCTACCAACGGCAGTCAGTGGTTATTCTCTACCCTCTTGGCTAACTGTACCAGGACCTGTATTACTGCGTCGCCATGTTCGGCATAGTAAATATAAACACTTGGTCGATGAGGTACAACTTTTAGAAACACACCCTCAGTACGCCCACGTGGAGTTTCATGACGGCGAGAGTCTATGGTCTCTGTACTTGACCTAGCTCCTATTGGAAAATTGACTATATCTAAAGAGATGGGCCCGACTGAAACCTTGGTTCATCCAGAAAAGTCGAACAATCTTTCCGCTGAGAATAACTTAGCTAATCCAACTACGGAAGAACAAAATACAACACCTGAGATATTTTCTCTAATATCCATTGATCCTGCTGCTGATGCTGATTTTGCCGTTCCTGAACCTAAACCTTCCCCCATGGTACCTATGGACCTGGAGGAATTATCAATCCCTCCTAAATCTGAATGTCCAGGGACCCTAAGACGATCCTTACGCGAACGTCGAAAACCATAACGTTATCAATGACTGACAAATTAACTAATACTAAAACTTTAATTCTTTGAGAAGGTGAGAATATATAGTAATATTAAAACTCTCGTATTTTGTGTTTACTGTGTTGTCTAATTATCTCCTCTTGCTGTGTAATCTCTAGTATTTTCTATTAGTTTATTAAAGCCTTTATTCTAGGTAAACGTGTCTTTTGTTCTGACTTCACAAAACGCACACACTATATATATATATATATATATATATATATATACATATATATATATATATATATATATATATATATATATATATATATATATGAATAAAAATAAAATAAAAATACCAGCGATGGTTGACGTTATGTTCTTTTGAAAAAAGAAAAACGAATGTATTTATAAATGATCAACGTTTTGTCCCTATTGCAGAGGACATCTTCAGGAGATTAAAAGGAAAAATGCAAAAAAAGAAAACGATCATAGACCATATGAAAATGAAAAGGAAACAGTGTTAGAATCCTACCCATATCGGGAAGGAAAAACATGTGTGTGTATGGGAAGGTTGAGTTGTTCAATGTCTATACATACACTTTTAAAAATACGTTAAATAAATATGTACACTTTCTTTTTCTCTCTCTCTAAACTTATTCATTTTGTTGAATCATTTAAAGATATAAGGAAAACGGTTAACCAGGATCGGTTTTGATATTTTGTTCTTTGATTATTATTTTCCCTATAATTGGGCTAAATGGTAGAAGCCCTTTCTTTGCCTAATAGTATTAGTGCTTAATATTAGTGCTGACTCGAAAAGTCGTCTTTTAGCTCTATCTATCACGTATTTTATTATTTTCGCATGATCTAAATTAATGATCGCATTCTGCACAATGGCAATAGAGTGCATTTAGGGCGTTACCATTCCTTATATCTCTTCTGTGTTCATAAAGTCTTAATTTCAATTTACGCAGTGTCTCAATTATGTATGCTTGTTGGAAATCGTTACATGGGATGGAATATATACCGGCGTCGGATGTGATGGTTTTGGGAGAGTGCTTGGTAGTTTTTAATGTCTGTTTTATTGTTGTGGAACTTGTTTGTATCAAATGAAAACCAAGTCTATTAAGAGTGTCGTAGATTTTTGTATTTTTAGTGTGGGTGGGAATGAAAAAGATGTCTGTTTAATAGTGAGGTATTTGTTTAATTTTTCTATCTGTTTATATTATAGTAGCTTTTTTTGTGTAAGAAATGAAATAGGACGGGTACTGTAATTTTTTTTAAACATTCGTAATGTGTTGAATTTCATCATTAAGATATTGAGGGCTGCATATTCTAAAGGCACGCAAGAAAAAAACAATGATCATGCAAGTCTTTATTTTATCATTGTGGAGCGAGTAGTAATGAATATAATCGTTTTTGTGTGTGGTCTTTCTATGTACTTTGAAACACAGATCGGTTTCTGATCTGATGAGGAGTATATCTAGAAAAGCTAGGGAGTAGTCTTGTTCGGATTCGTGTGTAAATTTTATGGACGGTTCTACTGAATTTAATTTATTTCTAAGTTGTTCTATTTGTGCGTTTATGGGGAGAAAAATAAGAATATCATCTATGTATGTAAAATATCTTAATCCTTAAATAATGAAAAAAAAATGAATAAGTTTAGAGAGAGAGAGAGAGAGAGAGAGAGAGAGAGAGAGAGAGAGAGAGAGAGAGAGAGAAAAGTGTACATATTTATTTAACGTATTTTTAAAAGTGTATATATAGACATTGAACAACCCAACTTTCCCATACACACATGTTTTTCCTTCCCGATATGGGTAGGATTCTAACACTGTTTCCTTTTCATTTTCGTATGGTCTATGATCGTTTTCTTTTCTTTTTTTTTTGCATGTTTTCTTTTAATATCCTGAAGATGTCCTCTTGGATAACGTTGATCATTTCATAAATTCATTCGGTTTTTCTTTTTTCAAAACAACATATATATATATATATATATATATATATATATATATATATATATATATATATATATCTTATAAAAAAAGAATATATCCTCCATTAACCATTCTTTACTTCATCGTCAAAACAGACGTCAAAAATACAGGAACGTTTACAGGACTAAATGAACAGGGTGACTGTATTTTCTTTCAAACCATCATAAATTTTATTCTATTTCGCCACGCAAAATCTACTGAGTGAGAAAAAAGATGGAATTATTTGATATTTATGTAATTATGTTATAATATATTTTTTTACATATTGTTATAGCAAATCATTCTAAATCTTATTTAGACGAAAAAAGAATTAATTAGTTTGAACTTAA
>NC_136498.1:25070227-25130227 GCF_053919585.1 Euprymna scolopes | reverse complement strand
GGGAGGGGTCGCTTTTTCGCCGATATTTTAGAAAGTCATATCCTCTGTTCGATTCAGTAGCCGAAATTTAAACCTTCGTCACTTCCGGTTTGGCGATGGACGCAACAGCAAACCCGTCACGTTCTTTTTTTCACGTTCTTTTCCTCCTTCGTGGTACGGGTTCGAGCCTGCCTGCCAACTACCACTTTTTTTATTTGCTCAACAAACAGCTCCAAACACCCGAGCAACGCCGGGCACCCAGTCTATAATATAAATCTCACCTGTCTGTTTAAATGTATATATTAATGAATGTATGTATGTATGTATGTATGTATGTATGTATGTATGCCTAAAACTTTCGAAAAAAGCAACGGATTTTCACGAGATCGGTAGTTACACGACCATCTACGGCAACACATCAAAGGCTGTAAATGACGAAGTTCTCTCGGATTCTCTCTCCTCTGATCTCGAGCGCGTGGTTCAGTGGGGGAAGATGTGGCTAGTTACCTTTAATGCATCTAAAACCAAACTCCTATCCTTACATCATCAACGCTCTGATCCCCAGCTGGCATCAATTGTGATGGATGGCTCTCGTCTGGGTGAGGCCCCGTGTTTTGACAAGCTTCTGGGTTTGACCTTTACTCCTGATCTGAAATGGAACACGTACATCAAGTCTGTTGCCAAGGTCGCAGGAAAGATGGTGGGATCCTTCTACCGCTCCAGAAGATATCTCACTACTGATTCAATTCTCTATCTATATAAAAGCCAAGTACGGCCAAGGATGGAATACTGTTGCCATATCTGGGCAGGAGCTGCCAAAAACAGCCTATCATGCCTTGACAGAGTACAAAATAGACTTCGTGGTTTAGTGGGGGATGCCCTTTTCTCTACCCTGCAACCCCTCTCCCACAGAAGAGACGTTGCGAGCCTATCCTTGTTTTATCGTTATTTTCATGGCAGGTGCTCGTCTGAACTCCAATCCCTGGTCCCCCCTCGCCAAACTTTCACGAAAATCACCCGTCTAGCTGAATCCACTGTGAAAAATTTCCCCCACTCTATATCTGTGCCTAAATCAAAACGCGGATTTCATGAGCAAAGCTTCTTTCTTAGAACTGCACGCCTGTAGAACTCTGTTCCGTCTGCCTGCTTCCCACCTGACTACAACTTGGATGTTTTCAAGTCTAATGTTAACAAATTCCTAATGAACCGCCCCCCTAATTAAACACTTCATAAAATCTCCTCACTAACGTGATGTACTTGCAATAACCCTTATCCCTGAGTGGCTTCCGGGCCTTGATAAGTGGTGAAAAAAAAAAAAAAAAGCTTGACGCTTCGAACAACAAACATCGAAAAATTAGCTAACATAATTAACTCCTTCACCCGTAACTGGTAATTTTTCTACAAGAAGGGTCGTTTTCATCGCCTCTTTTAGATTGACTTTCCTTAATTTAACCCTCGTCATTTTCGGTTTGCGATGGACAAAACAGCAAAGACATCACGTTTTTTATTTCACGTTCTTTTCCTCCTTTCCGCGACGGGGTTGAAACGCCCCCCCCCCCACACCCGGGAAACACCAGGCACCCAGGCAAGTCTAAAAATAAATGTAAAAAATTTACTCCAAGTCTGACAGTTTACTCGAAAAATTGATTATAAAATACAATAGCTAGAGGTGTATAATTTTAGAAAATTGTCGGATTCGCTTTTTTAACCATTACGAAATTATAATAACCATAGTAGGTCTTAAACAGGGTTTAAGTTTTGGAAAATATTGTAATATTCCAATGAAGTGCTGAGTTGAAAGGATATTCTCTCTCTTTCTTTCTTTCTCTCTCTCTCTCTTTCTCTCTCTCTCTATATATATATGTATTATATATATATATATATATATATATATATATATATATGCACACACATATATATCTATATTTACTTATGCTTATAAAATCAGGTGCAGCTACATATAGTTATCTAACAAATGTATCATTGAACAAAATCAAACGGTTTAATGTGACGTAGTATTATTCAGATCCATACAAAATACTCAAGAAAAATATTGATATTAAAAGAAAAGCTTCGTTTTACAAAACTTTTTAATTTATAAAATAATATGTAGATTGCTTAGAGACAACCGCAAAACACACATTGAACCACCGGAACAACACGTATATTTCTCTTCTCTTCCACTTCGAGGGATCACCTCCTCCATAACTTCAAAAGGAAAAAAGGAAAAGAATATCACGGACCGGACTCCCTACACTGATGAAGCTATTTATAGCGAAATATTTGACTTAAACAAAACAAAAAAATAAATAAAATTACTTTATCAATGTTTCCGGCTCTTCAAAGTTTTCAAATTTCTCATTTAAATTTTATTCAAACTAAGAGTCTTCTAAAAGTGTGTGACCATCTTTTCCTATATATATATATATATATATATATATATATATATATATATATATATATATATATATATATATATATATATATAAATATATATATATATATATATATAAATATATATATATATATATATATATATATATATATATATATATATATATATATATATATATATATAATATAAACCTGAACGACTGTGTGTGTGTCTGGTCACGATTAGGCTCCTATATGGTTGACTATCATAGAAAACTGATCACATATAATGATAGATGTATCGAGACACAGGGATGGGTAGGTTTGATCTGGCATAATCATGATCCATTAAAATTGTGGGGTCTACGTACGCGCCTGGTCTACAAAGTATGGAAATAAAAAAAATTTAAATAAAAAAAAACGTTTACAAGTGTTTTTGATATAGATGTACATAATAATACGTTGATAAGTATGTTTTACCTTAAATAGAGATGGTATAATAAAATTTTGGGGTCTGCGTTCGCGCCTGGCCTCCATAGAATGGAAATAGGCACAAACTTTAATAAAGACTTTTCATATCTATCTGCGTAAGTATACTTTGATAATTATATTTCAGTTTGAACAAATATGGTATAATAAAATTATGGAGTGTTTGTTCGCGCATGACCTCCATAGAATGGAAATATGTCACAAAGTTTAACAAAGATTTTTAATATAGATCCACAGAATATTGTGATAAGTGTTTCAGCGTGAACAGGTATGGTATAATAAATTATGGGGTTTATCTATTTTTTTTTTTTTTTTTACTTTCATCATATTTTGCTTTGGTTTTGATATCCCCAAATTCGAAGCAAATTTACAACCCTTCCTTTTCATACATCAGAGTCCATTTTCTGTAGGCTGTTTTTGAACGCAGTCAACGACGGGTACTTTTGCTAATATATATATATATATATATATATATATATATATATATATATATATATATATAGCTTAACCACTAATGTTTAAATTTATCTCGTTTTATAATGTAATTTATTTATCTACTTTTATTTTCTAGACTTTTGAACGAATTTAATTTTTATTTATATGAAAATGCATTGTACCTTACTGCTAGTTGGAAATATTTTGTCTGTCACAATCTTGATTTCTCTCAATGGGGAGCGAAATATGTTTTTTAATCTTTTTTGTACACATATTTCCTCTTTTATGATATATATATATATATGTATATATATATATATATATATAAATATAGTTAGTAAGTTATAAAATATATATGGCGATTAAGCTATTCAGTGTAGCTTAATCGCCATATGCCTGAAGAGCCTAGAGTGGATGAAACGCGAAATATTCAGTGTAGCTTAATTGCCATATATATTTTATAACTTACTAACTAGCTCTACCTACGTATTGAGCACTTTTGAAGTAAATACTTAAAGTTTACGCATAAATTTATACTTTCGTATATTAATTTTATGTGAATAAATTAAGTAGTTATATATGTATATATATATACATATATATATATATATATATATATATATATATATATACGTGGCTGTGTGTGTCTTACAGATGGTGGTCAACGCGTACATAGCTTTACACTGGTCGTTAATTTAATCTGACCATCTGAAAATCGATGTATGTGATTAATATTTGTTAATGAAATGGTTGAAATCGACAAAGAAGATTAATATAAAAAGCTACTCTATGAGATATAAGAGACTCCCTCATGCTGAAATACTTTTATGGCTGTAGATTAAAGGAAGGCGTGAGAAGGGTGAAAGCTACAGATGCGTATGAGATCGAGAGAGAGAGAGAGAGGGGTAAAGAGAGTGCAAGTTTAAAAATATAAATAAAGTATAATCTCCCCGTTCAGTGGTCACGCCTTTTCGGCGCCAGCTAAGGCCATTTATATTATCTCTTCTTTCACTGACCGGCTGGGATACCAGACGATTATTTAAAGAGAGAATTAAAAACAACAAAAGTCAATATCACACCTGTTGTCGCATAGCAAACGTGTACCAATTTACTTTTCATAAAAACAAAATTAAGGTTACTCTTTTAGATGAGGAAATCCGACCCCCTAAAAGGGTATTCTCTATTTACGTGTTTCCCCACGAGGGTAATTCTTCATTTTTTTTCTTCTCCTATATTCATCATAAATGGGATGAATTCCCACTGATATGTAACTTAATGAGAATTAATTATCAAGCTCCTACAGAAACACCCTAAGTAAGGAGTTGAGCATCGAGATATTTGCTTGCTTTACATTTTAACCCCTACGTGTTAGTACAGTTTGATAAGCCGGAAACAGAGATGCAATACCAAAGTCTAGTGGTTCGAGGAAAGAAACTTTTATAATAGAAGTCTAAATGGTATTGAAAGATTTGCGCAGTTATGATCATTCGTATGATTCCTTAGATTCTATTGTTAGCATTGCTTTCCCCGATTCTGTTACAAGAAAAACATTCGCTTCTTACGTGAGTGCCTACGTGAAGGTTGCCAACATCCGAAGCGAATGTGCTTTTGTGAAACGAACTGGATTCGAATTAAGAATGCTCAGGGAATCAGTTTGCGTTGTTAACCACTTGGCCACTTTACCCTTTCATTTCTGCATTGAAGGTGTTGAATTTTACTTCCGGTCTATTTTTTTTTTTTTTTACATCGAGGGGCATAAGTGCTATGACTCCGTAGGAGTACCTTTCCATTACTCCTCTGCAGAGATGCAATACCGCGGCGATGGGACAGGTGTTGGATGTTACATGTGGAAATTTGTCGAAGGAGATGTGATGTTAAGAAAACACGGTTTCTCCAAAAACAGACATATTAGATTGGCATACAATATTCGGCTTAGTCTCATATAGATGTCCATAATGATATATATATATATATATATATATATATATATATATATTGTGTATATTTAGGTAGCGTTTTCTCATTTAGACAAATATTATTGAATAGTACGGAATTATTCTGTTTTACAATTTTCCTTTTTATCTTCTCCAATCTCCGAATAGTCCTTTTTGTGTTCTTCTCGAAATTGTATATGTTAGCTCCATAATCGCGAACGCTTTCGACAGAAGTACTTCTATCATCCTCAGGCATATTTTAGAAATAAATGTAGAACTTGTTTTTTAATGTACTTGTATATACATTTTTTCCTAGTCACGTGGTAATTTGTTACAAGTAAGGTGGGCGGACGTTTTTTTTTTTTTTTTTTTTTTACATATATTAAACACATTTATGCATACAAACACAGATATATATAGTCCAAAATTTATCCCAAACATTTCAAAACGTTCCGGCTGCACTCATAATTAATATTATTTATTTGAGGTTTCTTTGTTTTAATGTACAATGCTTTGAGTATTCTTAGCCTATTTACATTTCTCTCACTCTGCAATACTCTTGTATTTTCTACCATAATTCTTCGAAATTCCGAATGGTGGCAGCCATGTTCTTTCAAATGTTGTGATATGGAGCTAGAGTCAGAGAGGTGGAGGGTCAATCTTCGCGACAATGTGTTAGTTGTTGAACCAACATAGCTACTAATATTGGAGATACACTCTCCTATTAGGCAGTTAAAATTGTAAACTACATTGGTCCTTTCCAACAGGTCATTTGTTTGCGAAATGTTGTTTTCATTACAAGGCTTGTTGTCTGTATTTTTTATAATATATAATAAATTTTATTTTTTTATTATTTTTGGGAGCCACATATCTACGGATTATATTTTTAAGAATACTCTCATCGATTTTTGAGTAACTGAGGACGGTAATATATATTAACAGGTCGATAATTTTCTTGAATATTACTAATTTGATTCAAATTACTAATGGCTAATTTTATTTCTTTATCTACAAGAGAGTTAGGGAATTGATTATTTACTAACACTTGTTTTATATTTTTTAATTTATTAAAGAATTTTTTTTTTGTTTGAGGAAATCACCTTTGCACGATGTATAAGATTCCTTATATTCGTTTTATAACGGAATGGCCATTCACTTTTAAAATTTAAAATACAGGAATTAACGGATGTAGGTTTTTTAAAAACGGAGGTGGTAAATTCATCGCTACCATTAATCGCAATCGGGAATCAGGAACCTCAGAAAGTTTGGCCATGTCTGAATTTTCAAATAAGTGTTCCTAATTTCCGATTCCAAAATGATTATTTTATTTAATTTTTTAAACTTAATTTTACATTATTTTTAACAAGCGTAAGCAAAATTAACGCTAATAGCAGTGTAATTGTATAGTGTTTTCTTTTATATATTTGAATTCTCTGATATATATATATATACTGCTTCCTTTGTTCCAGCTCGATTATTAAGTGGTCTTCATCAATTTGCTGCTTTTAAACCCAGTTGTTATACATGCTCCTATTTCAGTTGTTTCTTATCAAAACTGCAAACTTTTGCAAGGTTTTTTCTTCTGCTGTCTGATGCCCACCTACACATAGCCTTAGTCTTTTTTTAGACACATTTTATCGCCATGTCTTCTCATTGAGAAAATTATATTTCGTTCTTGTGAGTGTCTTACGTAAACTAACAATATATGATTCTTAGAATTTGCATAATAATACGTATCAAATAAGAATTGCACTTCATGGAATGAACCCCAAACATTAACAGCTCTCGTGTTGAATAAATAGCGCTGTTTTGAGCCTGGTCGTCTGTAGCAGCTGAGAAATTGATATCGCGGTAATTTCAGCGAATTGACGAATATGTCGTACCCCAGCGCAGATTATTTGATTTGTTCTTTGATGAAATAATCACATCAATGTTTTAATAAAATATTGGAAATACATAAATATGCTAAATCATTTATGTGCTCATGTTACTCTCTGTGTTGCCTAGATTATATATTCCTAAGTACATAGTTATTTATTCATTAGTTTAGGATATAATCATGTGCACACACACACACACACACACGCACACACATACATAGATTCTGCCACACGGAATTGGAAAGTGTGAGTCATCTAGTATCAAGTTGCAAGGTTCTTTTAAGAACAGCTACTACACAATGAGACATGATGGAGTATGTAAGTATATCTACTGGACCATATGTAAAAAATAAAACATTCAATGTAGCAGCAAATCCTGGGAACTTAAAGAACAGTTGGAAATGACTTATATACCATACATTACGACCATGTAATCCCTGCAGTCACCTACCTTAGAAATGTTGCTGTGAAACCTGACCTAGTTATATGGAATAAGTCAGAAAGAGTTCCAACTCTGTTTGAAGTGAGTGTTCCTAATGATGGATGCTTGAACAGAGCTGCAGGGGAGAAACAGACCAAATATCAAGGTCTCATGTATGATATGAAAAGAAACTGGAATCTTAGAGAGATATCAATCATACTAGTTATTATAGGTGTAACAGGGCTTTTGAAAAAGAACCTGAAGCCTTACCTAACTAATATTCCTGGCGAACCAAGGGCAAAAGTGATCCAGACAATTGCACTTAAGCGAACAATGAGAATACTAAAAAGAGCTCTCGGTTGGTTTCCATAAAACGCAGGGCAATATTGGCAGCTGGTTTGGCTGACCCATACTCAGCGTTACAATCTTCAAAGGAAGAAAATTATATATATATATATATATATATATATATATATATATATATATATATATATATATATATACAGGGTGTCTCAGTAGTTGCACACCATATACTGATCTTCGTGGAGTGGCTACTCCGCTCACCAGATCTGCACCCTTAACATTTTTGTCTTCGGGAACATCTCAAATGTGTACTAGAATTGTCCATCTGTTGAGCTAATGAAGAAGAAAATAGATGTTATGTTTATTTTTTATAAAAACCTAGATGATGTGCGACTTTTGGGACACCCTGTATATATACATACATAGTTATTAAAGATAAAGATTAATAATTGTAAATTATGAATCAGTTCTAAAAGGAATAACAAAACAAAGTCCTTTTTTATTCCTTTTGAAACTGATTCAATTATTAATCTTTAACCTAAATACTATTATAGCTCTAGGATAAAGATACTTATTGAGCCTCTTATATATCTACAGTACTATGAGAAATGTTCCTGTAAGTATTAATACATTTAATTAACTTTGCTTTTCTACACTTCCGATTTAATTCCCTCTCTCTGTCTCTCTTTCTCTCTCTCCTTCTCTCTCTCTCTCTCTCTCTATATATATATATATATATATATATACACACACACACACACACACACACACATATATATATATATATATATATATATATATATATATATACAGTGAGAAAGAGATGAATCCATGATTTTTGGATCTAATGAATGGTAGTTCTTTTATAGTTAAACATCGTAGCTGGCTGGCTGACTGTTAATCTGAGCTAGAAGTCTATGAAAAGACTTTTTTTATGGACGCAGCCTAGATTTAAGACAGCGACTTGTTTATCGCGTGGTTTTGTTAAGAGCGAAAAATAAAAAAGGCGCGAAAAGTAATTAGTAACTTAACGTATGCAGGTGGGTCTCTTTGGTTTTGTTGGCATAAATGTCAATGAGGGTTTATGCGACTTTTCGTTACTTTTTGTTTTCTTTTTATATGCGCTCACCATTCATGTAGATAAGTAAAACCTGGCTGCTACTCTCACGGAAATATTCCGGTTGTCATGATTCCACACCTACACACACGTGCTTGCGCAAACGTACGCATTTATATATGTAGCTATGTATCTATGTATGAGGCGCTTTAAATAAGTTTTCAGATTTTTTGTGCAGCCATTTAAAATTGTTGTATTCTCTTGAAAATTTAGTAGGTTACTCATTCATTAAAAATTCATTATGTTATACATGCTGTAAGATGACTGACCAATTTTTATGATTTCATGCTCAAATAAGCAGCTACAGCATCAATTGGAATACACCCTACAAAAGCCTGATTGCCACAGCTGATGTGAATGTCAAAAATGCAATCTAGACGTTAAGACACTTTAGAAGAAGGATATGTAATAAAATTATGTTTTAAACTCAAAAAAAAATGCCACAGAAATTTACAGAATTCTTCAGATTGCTTTTGAAACATTTTGCATGAATCCGGTGGCATCAGTTTCTGAGTGGCATAAGAGATTTAAAGAAGGCAAAGAGTCTGTGATGGGGGATACGAGGTGTGGGAGGAGTAGTAAAGTCATAACATTAGAGTTGATTGGCCAAATAAATAATTTCATGGATAAAAACTGTCGACACAATAAGTAAACAGCTTGATGTCAGCGTGGGAAGTGTACACATATTTATATCGAGTTTTAAAGATTTTTTTTATACATGCAGGTCACCACTTATCAAGGCCCGAAGGCCACTCAGGGATAAGGGTTATTGCGTGTACAGTAATCAATGAGATAGTAGTGTAGTAATTGGGGGTTTTGATAGAGTGTCTTACTTAAGGGGGTGGTTTGTCAGGAGTTTGTTTATGTTGGACTTGAAGACGTCCAAGTTGTAGTCAGGTAGGAAACAGGCAAGCGGCAGAGAGTTCCACTGGCGTGCGGTTGCGCAAATGCAGGAATCAACAACTCCATCCTTGTCAAAGACCATTTGACCAAGATGGACATCAAGACAGTTCTTCACCTTCCCTATAGTCCAGAATTTGGTCCCTGTGATCTTTAGTTATTACCTCTGGTCAAGGAAAACATCAGAGACTGTCGTGATGAGGCAACTGAGAAGATGAAAAAGGCTGTGACGAAGGACATTGACACACTCACACAAGAAGACTTACATGAGGCTTTTCCGAAGTTTTTGTAACGGTACAAGAAGTGCATTGCAACCGGAGGACATTACTTCGAAGGGGAGGGGAATAGAGTTTTATGTGTTTACTATCAATAAAAGTGTTCATACGAAAAAAGCCTGGAAACTTATTGAAGCCATTTCGTAACCATATTTGACTTTTAAAGAAAGTCTCGGGTTAACATTCACAAGTAATGTTAATGAGAATAAATCCGTAGAAGATACGGGCGCAGTGAATTTTGCATGCCCTTTATTCTCCTAGTTGATTCCTTAACAATATCTACAACTATAAAATTTATACAGAGAGAGGGGGAGAGAGAAATATAAAGAAACACACCGAGGTATGTGTTCATAAACGTTTCGTCTTTATTTCGAGATTCCTCTGAACGAATGAGATTAAGAAAACAAAAACATCAGTACAAATATTTGAAAATTTTTCATGTACAAAGTATGACGCTGTGCTATTCCAGAAACGGAAAAGACGCTGGAAACTCAAAAAAGGTGGGGAGCTTGCGTTGTTAAAGAGTGAGTGATTTTTAAGAGAATCATAACGTCATTAATGTTTTTAAAAGATATGAACCAATTAATAATCTTTCTGGAAAAAATATGCCTGTTAAAATTCAAATATAGGTGTGTAACAGAAATGAAATGAGTGTATTTTTTAACGTAATTTATTGATTGAGATTATCTTGTAACGCCATTAATAAGTAATCTTCTATTAAAAGAACATAATTTAATTGTAGACACAGGTTATCCCTCTCGCACCATAGAATTATCTCCTATAATAATGAATAGATATAATCTCAATCAATAACGTTTGCATAAAGTATTTTAACAATCGATAACCTCACAAGCATATAAAATTATATCAACTTCTAAATATGATGCAATTCTGCTAAAGACCTAAACATTAAATACTGGAACCTTCAGAAATTTACTAAGGCGAGCTCTAACAAATTATTAACATTTTACTACGCAATTGCTAACTCTTTGCTTGCGCAGAGGGAACTACCATAAAATGTAAATAAACAGACAGAACACTCTCAAAATGTAAATACAGGATTGGTTTGAGAATGTAAATATGTACAAAACACCGACACACAATTACCCCCCCCACACACACACACAAAACGCTTACGGTTACCAATATATATATATATATTTTTTTAAAATTATTTTGGAGCGATTTTCCTATCTTTCATGATGCTATATTCATTTGGGGGGTAGTTTCTATTCCTGTTGACGCTTTGATTTAATTTTATATTTATAGCGATTACCTAGGCTGTATCATGTCGGCAGATTCCTTTAAGAATTGAATAAACGCTTGCAACTAAGTTAAAACTGCAAAATATTATGCAGGTAGGTTTTTAATGAAATTTTATTGGCGACGGAAATACTTTTTTGATATATATTTGTTTTTTTTTAATCACTTTTACATTCTATGGAGTATTTTATTTAATTTTCTTTTGCGGACCGATTACCGAGACTTCACAGACGTTATCTTTAATTTCATTTTTGTTTTTCTTTTTTATACATCAATGGTACATTGCTGGAATTATAGCAGTATTATTAAAAAAAAATATATATATATATACTTCACATCCAGAGAGGAGAGTGTTTTATAATTATTCTATAATTTTACCTAATAATTAAAAAAAAAAAAGATGACGTAAAACTGGACTTAATGTCATTTGTGGAAGATTTTATTCCCTCCATCCCCCCCCCAAAGAGGAAGTCTTGAACAACAAACGGAAACGGTCAAGACTACGTTTTCCTTATTGGTCTTAATGTTGACGAAGAATGCCCTAAAAATTGATTAGTAAGCAGGTGTGCTAGACCTACTTTTATATAAAAAAAAAAAAATGATTGCTGTATACCAAGAAGAAAAACGATGGCCGACTTGAAAGATACTCCTCTAGGTAGAAGACAGTTATCTACCACTGAGTTCGATCACTCTGAAAAGTAAATATACGGTGAGAATCCCTAAGTTCGAAAACTTCTCTTTTTACTTATCATTATTTTTCTAATTGACCATTTTTTGTATTTTTTTTTACGTTACTGATTTAGGTATGACAAATAAGTACGTAAAATTGCGTTTTTTCCTATAAGATTTTAGAATCGGCCAGTACCAGCAGATTATCGCTTCAAACCAGCACTAATTGCCAGAAGCCAACAGTGCTGACAATCCCTGAGACTGGCTCCCACTAGCTGCCACTTGAAAACAATGCCAACGCTGGAGTAAGCATGACACCCCCTGCTAGTAAATATTAACAAATATTTTCATACCTACACACACTAGTGTTTCGTGCTTTTGCAATCAACAGTGCTTGTCGAAAAATTAGAACGCAGCTACAAATTCACCGAATAGGTTATTTGCTAGGACATTACGCGTAACACGAGCATTACCGGAAATCACTGTACACTCCTTTACCCTTATTCTCGAGTGACTTCCGGGCTTTGATAAGTGGTGACTCCTTTGTAGAAAAAAATCAAACTCCTATAAATGGCAAATGCTGCATGACGGTAAAGCAATCAGATAATATTCTAAAGACCGGAAGTCTTGAACGTTGCATATCGCTAGTGTGACCAAACTACCTATGGTGGTAGAATTTTACATTAATAGCGGTTATAAAGTTAGAACTTTTGATTATGTGAAAGGTCATGGACATTTTTCGATTGCTTTGCCGACTCCATTTGTTTGGTCGATAATGCTATCCTATCTAAGGAAAAATCGCTCCAGTTAATGGATTTAGGATGAATAATAATACTAGCATTGTTTTCTAAGAAAACATACAGTGTTTACCGATGTATTGGAAAATTTAAAATGGCGTCCGAGTCTCTCTTTCACATGGTAAGTTTGAGAAAAGGAGTTAAAAATAAAGAATATATACAAAATACTGTTAAAAAACACCGAACATATGCCAGCGTATGCCACGGTAACATATATTAAGCGAGTCTCTAACAGTATTTTATATATTTTTTAAAATTTTTAACTCCTTTCCCAAACTTACCATGTGAGAGAGTCAGGCGCCATTTTTAATTTTCCAATACATCGGTAAACACTGTATGTTTTTCGAGCTGAATAAACATGTTACATTAAATAAAAACACTAGAAAATTATCTGGTTTGGTAGGAAAGTAACTTATCTTGCCTTTGATAACAGTTATTTCTTATATATTTGTTTTGTGACAACTTTTTCAAATCTATGTGTACAGTAAAACAAACCCAACCATTGAAATTATTAATTTGTTGTTGACCCTTCAAAGTCGCTTTAATTAAAAAAGAAAATGTTTCATTTAAATTATTTATTTGTTCGAAAAAAAAAAAAAAATTACTTTATAAAAAATCCAATGTTGCGTTTATTAAAAAAATGTTTTATTAAAAAATTGTTATTTTCTTACGCAGACCTTTCAATAAATGTTTTTACATATTTTGACATCTTTTGATACAATAAATGTTTTTGTTTTCAAATATTTTTCTATTCGAAAAAAAAAACTTGTGTGGCTAGTGCACTTATTAATCCGCGCTATTTTTAAAAAAATAGTATTTTCAAGTTTAATTAAAGTTTTACGATATGTGTTTTTAATAAATTGTTAAGTGAAAATACAGAATAGGTATACAACACCCTCCCGTTCCATGGAATGGCTTTCTAAATAATAAAGTCATTATTTCAGCATGTATCAATAATTGCTTGAGTACCAATCTTGTTTGTTACAAGAATTGTTTAAACTAAATTAATTTTTCTGAATAAAATATTTGCTTTATTTCATAATACATAAGTGTTTTCTTTATTTGTTTATTTGTTTTTTTAATAATAAAAAAATGTTAAGACTTAAGTATTTTTTTTTTATAACTAAATATATGGTTTGGTTTTCGCGTCTTAACTACCTTACTTCGTGATCGAGTTTATTATTATTTTTTTTTTTAGCAAGAATAAACAAGTAAAAATAATTTCAAAAATATTATGGGGGTGCGTAGTCGCCTTTAAAAACAATATCTCCTCCAATAACAATCATGGTCTGTGTTTTCAATCGATATTTATTCAATAATGGAGCAGTTTTACATACTAGCAAAAATGGACGAGTTTTCCGAGTACGAGTTTTAGGGGAACGAATTTTTCAGATACGAGTTTTCCGAGTACGTGCTTCAGAGACTAGTTTTCCGGGCACCGTAGGCGTCATACCAAAACATCGGAAAGACCAGGGAAAATGAAAGAGACAGGAAAGGAGAGTATAAACCAGACTGTTACTGGAAAAGTTCGGAGAACTCGGGAACTTAAGGGAAGAGTTATCCCGCCGAAATCCTAGTGGACGTTAGCAGCAAGTAAATCATTTCCATGTGATGAACACTTGAAAATTAGTTAGACATCTTGTTACTCAGACTCCATGGAACACCACAGATTATTCCTATTTACTTGCCTAAAAACGAGGGTTGAGTTAGACACAAGATGGGTGTTTAATGTGGGGAAAAAATCCAGCTCTCCCAAAATGGGGAACTCTGATTAGGAAAAAAAAAAAACATTGAAATTGTCTCAGTCATGATGGACATTTTATCCACTAACAGAGGACAGAAAAAGTGAAATACATCACCAGAACAGACACTACACTGTTATCTTGGCTCGCAGGCCACAATAATCGCTGTTGATGGCCTATGTGAGAACGCATAGTGAGTAAATCATAATAATATATTGAGTTGAAATGAAGCCCATATTTCATTGAGCGTTGCCTGCACCTGGGTACACAATACTTTCACCGAAGTCAAACATTCCTTTACTAAAGAGCATAAAGAGATCCTTCACATTCTTTTCGTCTTTTTTTTTATCAAGGTTTGTCATAAATGTGTTTGTTGTAAAGTCATGTCGGGTGGGCAGCGGGTCGAGATTGTCAATGAATCTGTGGGGTGGCCGACGATCCCAGGAAGTACCTTGGCGCCAGTGAACAACCCGCTACCTACCCGGGTATACATATTTTTTTCGCTGTTTAGAAGGGGGTGTCGGTAAGAATAACATTAGTCGGATAATAGACAACTGCTCTTATCAGCAATTCCCACCCCGCACTCTGCCTTTATACATACATACATACATACATATATATATATATATATATATATATATATATATATATATATATATATATATATATATAAATATATATATATGTATATATATATAAATAATATATATGTATATAATATATATATATATATAAATAGTATATATAATATATATATAAATAATATATATATATTATTTTTTTACACGGGGGTCAACACTTATCAAGGCCCGGAGGCCACTCAGGGATAAGGGTTATTGTGTGTACAGTAATCAATGGGATAGTATCGTAGTAATCGTTAGTATTGGAGATTTGATAAAGTCGCTTACTTAAGGAGGCGGTTGTCAGGAATTTGTTTCTGTTGGATTTGAAGACATCCAAGTTGTACTCAGGTGGGAAACAGGCGAACGGAAGAGAGTTCCACAATCGTGCACTTCTGAGAAAGAAGCTCTGCTCATGGAATCTACGTTTGGATTTAGGGACAGATAAAAGGTGGGGAAAATTATTGACAGTATTTTTTTTTTCAGGCGGGTGTTTCTCGTGAAAGATTGGCAAGGGGGGACGAGAGGTTGGAGCTCAGACGAGCACTTGCCATGGAAATAACGATAAAAAAAAGACATGCTCCTAACGTCTCTTCTGTGGGAGAGCGGCTTCAAGGAAGAGAAAAGGGCACCCCCACCAAACCACGAAGTCTATTTTGTACTCTGTCAAGGCAGGATTGGCTGTTTTTAGCAGCTCCTGCCCAGATGTGGCAGCAGTACTCCATCCTTGGACGTACTTTGGGCTTTTAGACAGATACAGAATTGCATCAGTAGTGAGATATCTTCTGGTAGAAGGATCCCACCATTTTCCCAGCGTCCCTGGCAACAGATTTGATGTACGTGTTCCATTTCAGATCAGGAGTAAAGGTCAACCCCAGAAGCTTGTCAAAACATGGAGCCTCCAAAAGACGAGAGCCATCCATTTCAATTGATACCAGATGGGGATCAGAGCGTTGATGATGTAAAGATAGAAGCTTGGTTTTGGACGCATTAAAAGTGATCAGCCACCCCTTCCCCCATTGTACCACGCGCTCAAGATCACAGGAGAGAGAATTAGAGAGAACTTTGTCATTTACGGCCTTTTATGTGATGCCATAGATGGTCGTGTCATCAGCATAGATGTCAACGAATGATTTAAGTATGTGTTTTGGGAGAACATTGATGTAGATTAGGAAGAGAGTTGGACCCAGGATGGCCCTCTGGGGGACTCCAGCATTAATACTGTGGGCCTCTGATTTCTGCACATCAGCCACTGCTCTTATGAACCTATCAGAGAGAAATGATTTAATGATTGAGAAAACATTTCCAGTAATACCGTAGCTGGAAATCTTGTGAAGTAGGCCCTTATGTCATACCTTATCGAAGGCCTTCGATATATCAAGAGCAATTGCCCTGGAAAGGAAGCCTTTGTCAAGAGATGAACTAATCCTATGAAATATAACCGTTAGCACATCTGCTGTAGATCTCACAGAGCGGAAACCATATTGCATGTCACTAAGAAGGTTGTTCTGTTGAGGTGGTTGACTACTTCTTTATGAATATAATAATAATAATAATAATAATAATAATATATATATACATATCTCTCTCGCTCTCTCTCTCTCTCTCTCTCTCTCTCTGTATGTATATATATATATATATATATATATATATATATATATATATATATATATAAATTATACTAGCAGGTCGCTTGGTATTGCCCGGTTGTAAAATAATATGCTTAAATATGAAATTTGATTAACGCAGATTACGTATTTATTATTATATTATATTATATACGATCCAATATATCGTAACGATTGAAAAAGTTTTTAAAAAAAATGACTTGCGCACCACCATCGAGAATCGAACTCAAAACGTTTACCTCACGATTCACTTTTTCCTTTGATGTTCATGCCTTAGCAATGACGATATGTTTGCTGCAAGGCTAAAAATTAAAATATGAACCGATATCTATTACGTTACGTATGCATATTCGTAATGCCGTCGTTCGATCTTAAATTCCAATTTTTTTAAATTTTAACATCTTTTCGCCGATTTTTCCCGGCTTAAAGTTTTGCATTGGTTCGAATACCATATATATTAAGTTTCATGTATGTTGATGAAAAACTGACAAAAACGTTTAGTAGGCATAATATTTTAAACAAATATATGTATGATATATAAATATATTAAATAGAAACAGGCTTGTGTTTAATATAAACTTTTTACGCAAATATTACGCAAGTATAATTCATGCATAATATCTGCATGAATATAACTTCACATAAAAGTTAACTAAAGATGATCATTCCATAAGACACCCAAACAAACTAGTAGGAAATTAATTAAAATGAATGTTTTACAGAATATGCAAATTAGCTAGATCTTTTTGCAGATGAATGCAATTCAACGTCCTATATATAACTCAGTTGCATTTTTTTTAATAAATGGATATACATATATATATAATCCACTAATATATATATATATATATATATATATATATATGTGTGTGTGTGTGTGTGTGTGTGTGTGTGTGTGTGTGTGTGTGTTGGCACGATTAACCGGAATCGGAACATTTAGGGGTATCGGAAAAAGTTGTGCATATTTTCCGATGTCAAAACAGTTTAATTGTTTTATTTTCCTTTTTTTAAATATGTTTAAAGCGAAGCCTCCTTTAGCTGGTTCTAATTATAAAATAATGAATATTTATTGGTTTTTAACTATTAGATTGATATATGATTTTCGGAAAGGGTATTCTTTTTCGTTTAGGAGAATAGCTGCACGTTAAGTATGTGTTTTAATGTAATCGGAAAAAAGGGCTCCATGTTTAAATATTTAGAGATTTATACAGAATCGGAATCTGTAATTGTTTCGAAATCAGAAAATTACTACAGAATCGGTAATTGTATCGGAATCGGGAAAAATATTTGAATCGTTCCATCACTAATGTGTGTGTGTGTGTGTGTGTGCCCTGGTGTTTCCTGGGATTGAATGATGATCAACGAATGATTCACAATCCCATGGTTTCATTCAACTGCCACGTATACTAAGTTTAATTAAGTGCGCCCGATAATTTGTTCACTACCATCTAAGGGCCTAAAACGTCTTACCCCATGTTATATAGCAAACATTGATATTTTTATTTTATTTTTAAAATTCAAATTGACGTGATTAAAAAATAACAGGTAATTTTCATATTTTGAATCATACCCACATACATTTCATTTCATCTTAATGAACTGATAATTGCTATTTCTCCCGAGGAGTTAAGGACAGCATAGCTTCATCTATTGTCATAATAATTAAATGAATGAATTTTCGTTACAAAACAGTTGCTATCAAGAATCGTGAATGTCCACGTTATAGAAAAATAGATTGTAAGATATTCAACAACGTGGAATTTGAAATATAAACTTTTGTCATTTTTTGGCTTTATGCGATGTAATTACATTGAACTTCATAAATTAAGAATTCCTATGAAAATGGTGAAATATTTTGGAAAAAATCATATTTCCACAGAAATATATAATAGAAAAATCTTATTATTGTAAGAAAAGTATAGAACATTTTAATTATGAGACAAAAAGGTACAAATAAACTTGAAAGGCCTCATCCCGCGGAGTTTCCAAAAATGCAATTCTTCTCATCAGAGAAAAAAGGTTTGCAAAATATACAATCAATTTTGCATTGAAAGACACTAAAAATATGATATTCATAATACTTGAATAAAAAAATCATTTAGTGAAAGTGTATAGGATTCAAAAGAATTAAGGAAGCAGGAATTAGGCAAAGGGAGAAAATAATATGGAAAAATCCATTGAATAAGAAGGTAAAATTCAGCATAGGATAAATCCAAAATAAGTCCATTGATAATCCATTGGTAATCCATAAGGAACAGGAAAACAGGATTATAGATGCTCAGAGTTAATTAAAGCTTTCAGCAAAAACAAAAATCAGATCATGAAGAAGTAAAGTTCTAGTTGTTTATAAAGAAACCTTTTTTATAACGGATAAGGTAAATGGGGATGTTTAAGTGAAGATTCAAGGGATGGCAATGAAAGATTGAAACTGAGAAAAGGCAGAGTAAGAAAAACTGAGGGAAAATAAAAAAGAGAGAGAAGAACAGAGAAGAGGAAGAAAGAATGGTACGAAGTAGAAAAAAGGGGAGACACAAAGATATACATAGTTGAGAAAAAAGGGAATAAGAAAGGAAAGGGGTGGCAGATGGAGAAGCATCGTTATGAATCTATTTTAAGAACAGATAACTACATGTCAGTTGATGTTATTTGCCCCACGCAGAAAGATAATTGCGGAGAAATGATAATTCATTTTTCATATAAAATTTAGAGGAAGTTAAAATTAATAAAATTACAGATCATAATAATGACTTAATGCAAATTATAATTATCCGTATACACATATGTACCCATACAAATGCATATACACACATATGTATAAAAACATAATAAACTATTATAGGAGAAAAAGTGAAACTAAAGGAGCCAACTAACTCATACGCCATAGCGACACAAACACATGTAATTATGTACAGACATAGATACATATATACATATATAGATGCACATATATACATATATATGCATACATACACATGCATATATACAACATATACACTCATACACTACGTATACAAACAACAACTTGCATATACACAGATATACCGCCAGCGCTAGTGTACAACATCTCCTTTAATATCAAAATATAAATTTGTACAGAAGAATAGAAGAAATATTTTATATTAAGTAAATTTATAACCTTATGTTTAAGAATTACCCTAAGCAATTTCGAATTAAGCTATTTGAATGTTTCTTATGTTTACAGTGAGAAATAAGTTCGCTTTTGGAATTGATTATGTTGATAATTTGTACTTAGAACTTCATATATGCAAAGGTGACAAGACTAAGGACCTGAAGTATAAAAGTTTGACTTTTTAAGAGTAGCCTAATTAATAGAGCAAAGGGTGTTTTCGATTTAAGTTTGTAGGTTAAAGTGGTTAAGGATGTTCCCTGACTATTATCAGTGATTTAATTAATAACGGAAGAAATGTGGTTAGATATTCTGAATTTATTCATGTTGAAGTGCGCAAATATAAGTGCATATATTGCCTGGCGTTCGCGTAGTGTTAATGTAATTTCTGTTGGAGTTTGAGGTAGATTTGCGGTTTAATCTAAGGTTGTTATCATTAGCAATAGTAGATTAAATCTGTACGCAGATATTGTAATCTGTATTCCGATGTGATTTTAGAGTATTATTAGGTCATGATTATTAATGTTATTATAATTATTATTATAATTAATATTATAGCTATATTCATCAATATGTTATGATATTATTACTGTTGTTGGTTGTGATGCAGTTCTTTTGCAATTGAACCGGTTGGTGGGACGCTCGCCTCACTCATATGTTGAGTAGTAGACGGGGATGTTTGTGATAGGAGGTTCATTTCCAACTATTGTAGTTGTATTTCGTTGTAATTCTGTAACAGTACACGAATATATGACTATTATATATGACTATGGATGCAATCGTTTTTGAGTGGGTAGTCTAGCTTATTGTTAAAATTGTAGTACACTTTTGGTATTAAGTGACAAGGGATGGTCTGAGCTAATTTAATTTTTGTTGTTGTTCGAAGCTATTATAGTATGTGCTAGATTTGGCATTGTAAAGTAAGAAATTTTAAGAGAATTTTTATTAAATATAGTACTATATCTATGTGGTTGCTTAAAAGAATGTTCTACAATCTTAAAAAAACATCGTTTGGTATATTTGTTTTGACATTTGAGCAGAAGGGGGGGTACACCAAATATTTTTTCCCTTTTTTTGCGGGGACTTTGCTTATAAAGATTATTACACTTGGCAGAGCTATGTTTCTAAAGCAGTTGGCAATTATATTTATTCAGCGGAGTAGAATCTGATGGATTCTTTGCTATGCTATGCGTAATTCAACGGATTAGATTGTTTTCTGGAATCTGAGTTATGTTTTAGCCACGTTATGCGTAATCACGAATAGTAGATGACTGGTAACGGGGTTATTATTATTATTATTATTATTATTATTATTATTATTATATTCTATTTTTTCATTATACCTTGCATTTCTTAAGGCGTTATTTAAGAAGGTTACATTTAAGTTGAAAGATTTTTGTCTGCAAACAGTGAAGAATTCTTCTAGAAACAGTAGGAACTATAGATTTTATAATAAAATGATGGTGATTAGAAACTGGTTAACATAGAAAAAAAATTTAATTGAGCTTATTGTAGGGACTGTAGGATTCTCTATAAATGTTGAGTGTTGTATCAAGAAAATTAAAAGATTACTTTCCGCGTTTCAATTGTTATAGAGATCCCCCAAATTAATCAAAAGCTGTGTAATTTCCTAATAGTTTTATTATATTGCCTTAGTCTATCTCTAGTAGCCGATAGGACACGATATCTATAAAGCCCCCCTTGGATGTGCTTAAAATGATGTTTAAGTTCTTTCAAAAGGTAAAGACCTAATACGTTCGTTACCTTAGCAGAAACTGAAACCCAGTAGGATATCAAAATTATTGTGGGTGTCTTTTCAAGTCAAAAATATTATTATTGAATCTACAATAGTGTAGTAAATAATGAGCAATCGACAATATGACAACAATCATGAGGTTGTTTGCACAGCAACTGAGCAAGGTAACATGTTTGCCCGTCAGTTTGCCTCAAACTCTACCTTGAACCCAGCAAGCGATTTCTTCCCTAAATTTTCTCTGCGGACAGAAACCACGCTAGATGATATGAAGATCACGCTCTCCGAAGTACATGATATTATAAAAAACCTACACACCTCAAAAGCATGTGGACTTGAACTCATCCCTGGTGTGCTATTAAAATATCCTCCGCTAAGGTCGCTCCTGTACTCTCTAAACTCTTTAACAAATGCCTTAACGAATCTTGCTTTCCTGGCTATTGGAAAACTGCTTCTGTGGTACCAGTTTACAAAAACTCTGGCGAAAGAACTGATCCATTAAATTATCACCCAATTAGCCTCCTCCCTCTTTTCCCTAAAATATTTAAGTGCTTAATTAATCAAGCTCTATCCCACCTTCTTAAAACTGCTAAACTTCTAGCAGACCACCAATATTGATTTAAGCAAGCCCGTTCCATTGCAGATATTCTCTGTAATCTCGAAACGTTTATACTAAGCACTGAATAAGGCAGGGGAGGTAAGGGCAGTAACCTAGATATACATAAGGCGTTTGACAGGGTATGGCACGATGGTCCTCTCATGAAAATAAAATCCTATGGTATTAATGGACGAACGCTTAGCATAATTAGATCCTCCTTAAATGAGAGAAGAATCCAGATTGTCCTCGATGGACGTACGTCCAAAAAATTTGATATAAATGCGGATGTAACTCAGGGATCGATCCTTGGACCTCCATTATTTCTGATATTCATAAATGACTTACCTCATACAATTGTCTCTGAGTTGGGTATATATACCGACGACACCACGCTCTATAGCAGGCATGTAGGGGGGAACTAATGAGCACATCTCTAAGGTAATGGCCGAAACCCTATAGGAAGACCGTCTGTCTGTAGTGGAATGGGGTCATAAATGGGTGGTAACGTACAACGCTACCAAGACAAATCTCGTTTCCATTAATAATTACAGGAAACCTTACCATCCACCAATAGCTATAGCTAGAGATACTTTACCTAAGAGCAAGCTCTTTGGCTTAACGTTCACAGCAAACATGAGTTGGAACAGATACAGCTAGATCATTGCTAAGGCTGCTGCAAAGAAGGTGGGCTCTCTCTATCGTGCTAGAAAGTTACTTTCGTCTGAAAGTTGCCTGTACTTTACAAAGCCACCATTCGCCCATGTATGGATTACTGCTGTCACATTTGGGCTGTGCATCTGCTAGTAGACTCTCGCTCCAGGACAGGGTCCAAAAGAGAGTCGCTAACCTAATAGGTGCCGAACTGTCATCTTATCTTCAGCGCTTGTCTCTCCGAGGAAATTTTGCATCTCTCTGCCTGTTTTACAAGTATTTTAAGGGTGGGTGATCTGACAAACTACAAGCCCTTATACCCCCTCGACGAAAATACCCCGAGAAACCCGACAAGGAGCGAAGTCCCACCCCTACACAGTTGAGATCACTAGATGTAAGAAAGCCTTTTACTCTAATAGCTTCTTCGCCAGAACTGCAGGACTTTGGAATTCTCTTCCGGTTCCCTGCTTCCCTAACTGTACTGACATGCAGAAGTTCAAGTGTAATATGAACAGACATTTTGCTTCACTGTTCTGACAAACGCATAAACACGTATCACCGAATAGCTTATGGGCCTTGATAAGTGATGCGTTAGTACAAAAATTGTAATTGCAATATCTTCTGTCTTTTTTTTTGCCACATTTAGCTTATTTCCTAAAATGCTAACCTTTGAAACTTCCTTGCTGCTAGATGTTTCTCTGATCGTACTGACATTCAGATGTTTAATTTTCTTTTCGTGGAACACCGCGTGCTGCTTCCTGGCTGACTACCACATTGCTGTTTTCAAATATGATGTAAATTATTTAATGCTTTTTTTTCTTTTACTCTTAAATAATCAATTTCTTACCAGTTCAAATAATCGTTACAAATCTAATCGAAGTTTTACCATCTATTCGAAAATCTCAGTAACACGTGCCCTAACGTGTACCTTGAGGGCTTGATAAGCTTTGGACCCGTTTGTAATAAACAAATTAACTCTATCAATGACAATGAGAACTTTGATTTAAAAAAAGAATTAACACGACTGTATTCATTAATATACTAATTGGAAGGTCAGACGTTGCTCGAGATTTAATGAACAATGCTAAACTGTTTCTCAGTAGGCGCATTAAACGTTGTTATCAAGTTTACATAACGAAAAATTACAAAATAAAACAAGGCATGTAGAGAGTAAAAGTTATCTATATAACATACATATAGTCTGAATGTTGGGTCAATGCCGATTTAAACCGGTGTATTATTGACATTGACTTCCTCTAGTATGTTATAAAACTAACTTCGGCAACATTTGGCCCGCGGGCCAAATCCGACCCGCAAGTGAATTATATTTGGCCCGTCAAGCAGTTTCTGCTGTAAAATAAAAAATCTTTTTATAAAATATGTTTGCAATTTTTAGTTAAATAAGTAATATAGTTAAAATAAGTAATATAGTTAAAATAAGTAATATAGTTTAAATAAGTAATATAATTTAAATAAGTAATATGGTTAAAATGAGTAATATAGTTTAAATAAGCAATATAGTTAAAATAAGTAATATTGTTAAAATAAGTAATATAGTTAAAATAAGTAATATAGTTAAAATAAGTAATACAGTTAAAACAGTAATATAGTTTAAATAAGTAATATAGTTAAAATAAGTAATGTAGTTAAAATAAGTAATATAGTTAAAAGAAGTAATATAGTTTAAATAAGTAATATAGTTAAAAGAAGTAATATAGTTTAAATAAGTAATATAGTTAAAAGAAGTAATATAGTTAAAATAAGTAATATAGTTTAAATAAGAAATATAGTTTAAATAAGTAATATAGTTAAAATAAGTAATATAGTTAAAAGAAGTAATATAGTTTAAATAAGTAATATAGTTAAAATAAGTAATATAGTTAAAATGAGTAATATAGTTAAAATAAGTAATATAGTTTAAATAAGTAATATAATTAAAATAAGTAATATAATTAAAATGAGTAATATAATTAAAATAAGTAATATAATCAAAATGAGTAATATAATTAAAATAAGTAATATAGTCTAAATAAGTAGTATAGTTTAAATATAATCGTATTACATGTAATATTTGTTTCCTTCGATCACACAGAAATTTTTTTGACATATTTAATGATATTGTTTTCATCATTGGCAATGGAGTAGCCCCAAAACAAAAACAAAAAAGAAAAGAAATGAAAAAAAAATGCATCGAATCAAATTAAATTTATTTGGCAAAAAATCATGCTTAAAACCATTGATATCCACGTACAATCTGAAACTTTGTCCAAGGCCGCGTTATACCTGGACACGTTAGTCATCGTTACAGCCTCCTCTGCAGGTTATTCCATTGAGGAGAATCACCTAAGGAGAATACTGCTCTTCTTCTATGGTGGTACATCTTTAAGAAAGAAATTTATCCGAAAAATACTGAAATTTAGAAAAACTCTGCGAATCAGGATCTTAGACGTATCGAAAAAATGGCATTCTAATCTTATATATAAACTCGCTATGTTTGTGTGTCTTTTTAAACTGCATATCCTCCGAGATGTAAAGTCGCCGACGGGCAGGAGGCGGATGAAATGTAATGCAGATGGCAACTATATACTTGGTACAATACAATGATGACAACTGGCTATATAATAATGAATACAAAATCTGCATGAATAAAAACATGTCTAAGCTTATTTTATGACCGGGCAACGCTTGGCCCTGCTAGTTTTATTCATAAAACTAACTATCTGTGTGTGTTATAGTCCAGTCAATCTAGCTAATTTTTTGTCTCAACCTCAAATAAATTGCTAACAAAGGTTTTTAAATTGCATTGTGCGAGAGAATATCTCCTCTTTCAGATAAAAAAAAGTTTACCAAAATTAACCTTGCGGAAAGGGGTCAACCACCGCCATCTTTAAAGGGTTCCCCGATTCTAGTTTCCCTCTCTCAACTACATTATTGTAAGGATATCTTAAAAAATAACAAATATATCAATGTGAAATTTGATAAACCAACAGTTTCCATGAAGTTAAATATAATTATAACCTCATAGGTTTGGTTTTATTTGATTTTGGTTTACGGCATATCAACCCTTTTAGATTATTTGATACTAGTCCAGTCAATCTAGCTGTTTTTTTTGTCTCAACCTCAAATAAATTGCTAACAGAGGTTTTTAAATTGCATTGTGGGCAGGAATAACTCCTCTTTCAGATAAAAAAAGTTTATTAAAATTAACCTCGGAGAAAGGGGTCAACGGATGCCATCTTTAAAGGGTCCCTCCGATTCTAGTCTCAATTACTATTAAGTATTCTTTTTTTATTAGCCGCACCTGCTTGCCGTCCCTGGCCGAAAACAAGCAATAAATTATTTTAATATTCTGGTGGTCAAAAACCTGGCGCCTGTAGGCTGTGGTGCTGGTGAAGTCTGAGCAAACTCTCTCTTCCATAAAAAATTTTATTAAAATTAACCTTGGATAAAGAGGTCAACGACCGCCATATTTAAAGGGTCCCTCCAATTCTAGTCTTCCTCTCTTAACTCAATTACTGTATAGTCCAGTCTTTGGTGTTGTGGCTGAACCTCAAACAAATTGCTAACAAAGGTTTTTAACTTGCATTGTGGGCAGGAATATCTCCTCTTTCACATAAAAAAAGTTTACCAAAATTAGCCTTGGGGAAAGGGGTCAACAGCCGCCACTTTTAAAGAAGATGTAAATATCATCGCTATTGGTATGATAACATAGAAGGACCAGTAGGTCAGTGTCATCTGCTATCAAAATGGTTTCTCCTGTCTGTGCCAGTTCTAGAGTAGTCTTCAAAATCAATACGTCAGCGTCTCCAGATGCATGGATTACTTTACAACCTGCTTCCTTCAAACTCTTTCCCAGCAAGTTGATAAACAATTGTTTGTTTTGTCGATTAGCAAGGAAAACATCCTTTTTTAATTTGAACACCATGAAAGGAGTCAGTGACACATTAACTCCAACAAACCCCCCTGCTCGGCGTCGGTGAGTCGAGTCCTTAATGGATGGGCCACTTTCATATCCATCAAAGACAACATATGCTTTTCCATATCTATTTGTGACATATCTACAGTATTGGTCACAGATCTCATTAAATGTGCGACCTTTTTGCCAAGGGGGACGCTGAAGTAGTGCTCCACCATCTAAGAGATACTGTGGACCTGATGACTATGGACCTGATTGTACATGAGAAATCAGTTCCCATATAGCGTCCGCCAAAGCAGATTTTTTTGCCTGTCGCAGTAATCCAAAATAATCAAAAAGAGCAGGTGGGTAACCACACAGCTCATATTGAAAATGTTCTTGCTGCTCCTGGGTTGAGGGTTCATTATTAGATAGCACACACAGTCTCTGGAATAGGAGTTGTGGATCAGTCTCAACAGTTTCATCTTTGCTGTGTGAAACTTTTGATCCAAGTGTAATTGCTTGATCCTTTTTTTTTAAAGTGTACTCTTGTACATTTTCTCCAGCCATTGAAGCTATGATTAGCTCTCCTATGGAGTTTACTCTGTCCACATTCACCTTTTTGTCTCCAGTTACTACACTTGAAATGCTGTTAATGGACGGATCTTCCGTGAAAGGGTCATATGTTTGGAGAAACGCAAGGACCTTCCATGTATCCCTCACATCACGCTCGTTTCTTGCTGAAGTAGCCTCCTGATGCTGGTCACTAGTGCCATAATGAATGCCTGCTAGTTCTTGCATTGTAAACTGTATTTCCGCGCATGCTGGCAGTGATAGTGTCCAAACCAATCGTTGAATTTCATCCATTCCTCTGCCATGAGTAAGGCCTCCAGACGTCTTCAGGCTTCTCATTAGCACCTGTTCAATAACCAGATCCGTTGACAAGCCAGCCCAGTAGCGATCACTCCGTCTAATCACATGGAATCCTTCCGAAAATTTCTGGTATACTTCAGGGTGGGTTTTTGGCAGACCCTCCATTTGCTGCAAATACAGATACGCCGACTTTGCATATAGGATGTGTCCTGCTGCAGCGAATATTGGCAGCATTTTCCTAACAGCGTCAAGGTGCAATTTCCAGTTCCCGGTGCGCTCTGCTTTGATAAACAGTTGCAGGCTTTGATAAACAGTTGCAGGCTCTTCACCATATCAAGGTATTGAATCCACAATTTTGCTGTTCGCTGCTCAACCATCGCATCCTTCACATGGTTGATTTTCTGGGTAATCCTGGTTACAGACTCTGAAGACAGAACATTATCCAATCTCTCAGTCCCACCAAGGAGACCTATCAATAGCCCCTGAGCTTCTTTAAGGTCTTCATTTTAATGAAATGACTCTTCTGCATCAGTGTTGGGTTGATCATGCTCAGTGACATGTGAAACTGGCAAATAATAGGCTTTTGCTAATAAAATAGCATTTTGAGCAGCAGCAACTAAAAAGTGAGCACGAATGGCTCTTGCAATTGCTTTACCACTTAGCATGTGGTTGACTGTGTTTTCAGCATACACAAGTTCAAAAAGTTCTTGCAAACCAGAACCTTTCATATTTTATTGCTTGTTTTCGGCCAGGGACGGCTAATAAAAAAAAGAATACTTACAGTAATTGAGACTAGAATCGGAGGGACCCTTTAAAGATGGCGTCCGTTGACCCCTGTCTCCGAGGTTAATTTTAATAAACTGTTTTATCTGAAAGAGGAGTTATTCCTGCCCACAATGTAATTTAAAAACCTCTGTTAGCAATTTATTTGAGGTTGAGACAAAAAAAACAGCTAGATTGACTGGACTAGTATCAAATAATCTAAAAGGGTTGATATGCCATAAACCAAAATCAAATAAAACCAAACCTATGAGGTTACAATTATATTTAACTTCATGGAAATTGTTGGTTTATCAAATTTCACATTGATATATTTGTTATTTTTGAAGATATCCTTACAATAATGTAGTTGAGAGAGGAAAACTAGAATCGGGGGGACCCTTTAAAGATGGCGGTGGTTGACCCCTTTCCGCAAGGTTAATTTTGGTAAACTTTTTTTTATCTGAAAGAGGAGATATTCTCTCGCACAATGCAATTTAAAAACCTTTGTTAGCAATTTATTTGAGGTTGAGACACAATTTGACTGGACTATTAGTCTGTCTCCATTTTCAAAACATGCTTCATTTCCGAGACGAAGTCGAGCCGGTTAGGTTAAAATGCGAGCCGGTTAAAATTAGTGTATTTTTTGTGGGCAGTTGTTTTACTCACACACACACACACACACACACACACACACACACACACACATATATATATATATATATATATATATATATATATGAGCCATTAAAAACCGCTAATGTATCAAAATTTAAGACAATTGGAACTTGGCAGGAAAAAGTCGATTGAAATGTGCCCTTGTAAGCATGCGCAAGTAAGCACCGATACGTTAAATTGGTTGATTTTTAAGTATTCCTCTTTGACGATAGATCAAATGCTGCCGAAGAAGGCTGAATCACTAAATATTTTCAATAGAGAATTGGCTATAATCCATTCGAAATAAATCTGGATTAAAATATATTTAAGCGTATTTTCCGACTGAGCAACGCTAGGCACCCTGCTAGTATGACATATATTGACGCTGTATGAAGATTCTATTGCCATAGCTCCTTTGAAGAGGGCACACAGATAATCGGCGGATTAATGGGCAGGCTATGTATTATTATTCTCGCCCTCCCAATCAATAGAGATTTAAATAGTACTGTTATGACCTGATCCAGGTTGATTGAGGTAAAATGTTAGTTCTGTGCTATTCTAGGAGGACAACCCTCCCTCGCTTTACCTTATGAGAAGGGGCTAGTTTATTGCTAATCGCCTGAGGCGCCCGCATTGAGTAATGCCGATTGGGTTACTCAGCCACTTTTCGCGGGTCAGAGTGTCACTCCTCCAGGGCGCTGACTTCTCAATTCCACTTCCTGAGTCTGGTATCACAGTTCTTGTCGTGATAGAGAACTACATACCTTAAAGAAACGCTTAAGATTAGGGATCTCCGTTGAATTTTTTTCAACTCATTACCCAAAACCAAATTGTCACTGAAACGGAAACAGCTAGTGTGAATTAAGGAGCATTCCATCTGTTGACAATGCATTTTGTTTTACGGTAAGAAAAGTGGACAAGTAACAATGTATCTATAAAAGTGAAAATGTCTATGTGTGTGTGGGTGTGTGTGTGTATTTCTCTACCAAATAACTCTGTCAATTTTCGGTTTAGAGACCCGAGGTTTGACATAAGGAGTATTGAGATTTGTGGAAATCATTTTAATCGGTTTTTGGCGAGAAATTTGGCAGTCAAGTGGATCTTTGCAAACTCTACCAAACTCCTCCGCCAATTTTTGGTCTAAACACTTGAAATAAATGTAGATTACTTGGACATGTATCAAACATTTTAATTTGATTTGAGCTTAAAACAATAAATGTTAAAGAGGTCAAAATTTGGGTCAAAGTTAAAACAAAATTGACGTTTGTAGTCTCTACCAAATTACTCAGCCAATTTCTGGTCTGAACATTTGAAATTTTACATAAAGTGTATTCAGAGATAGGGCAAGCTTTCTAATCGATTTGCGTCGAAAATTTGCCAATGGGTAAAAGTTCAACAGATTTTACCTTTGCGGTGTCTAGCAAACTACTCGGCTAATTTTACGCCTAAACATTTGAAGTTTATACATAACGAGTATTCAGACGTGCAGCAAGCATTTTAATCAGTTTGGGGGCGAAATTTTGGCTGCCAAAAGGTCAAAGTTGAAAGAGTTGCTCTTTGTAGACTCTGCCATTTCCTCCACCAATTGCGGGTCTAAAGACTTTAAATTTTAGATGTAAGTATCTGGGGCATGGGTAAAACTTTAAAATTTATTTCAGAACAAAATAATAATGTTAAGGGGTCAAAAATGGGGTTACAGTTTAAAAATATTGACCTCTGTGGTATCTATGAAATTACTTTAACAAATTTTAGCCTAAACCTGTGAAATCTTACATAAAGTGTATTCACAGGTAGGGCAAGTTAGGAACAGTGCATAGGGCCCGAGAAAAGCCGAGAAGAACTGCTAGTCTATCTATATATCTATAAAAATGAAAACGGCTGTGTATGTATGTGTCTGTCCGTCCGTCTGTGCGTGTGTACATTTCCCTACACAATAACTCAGTTAATTTTCAATCTACGGACTCGATATTTGACAGAAGGAGTATTGAGATTTGGAAAAATCATTTTGATCGGGCTTCGACCAGAAATTTGGCCGTCAAAGGGGTCAAAGTTCAACGGTTTAACCTTTGGGAACTCTACCAAGCTCCTCCGCCAATTTTGTGTCTAACCACTTGAAAATTTAGATATAGGTTCTTTTTTATTTGATTTAGGCCCCGAAAAATAAATGTCAAAGTTTGACACATTTTTAATTCTGCGGTCTTTACCAAATTACTGTCAATTTTTGCTTTAAACTTTTGACATTTTACATAAAGTGTACTCAGACATGGGCAAGCTTTTTAATTGGTTTTGTGCCGAAAATTTGACTTCCAAGGGATCAAAGTTCCAAAGATTTGACCATTGCTGTCTCTAGCAAACTATTCAGTCAATTTTGTGTCTAAACATTTGAAATTTTACATAAAGGAATGCATCAAGCTTTTTAATCAGTTTGGCGGCGAAAATTTGGCTGGCAAGAGGTAAAAGTTGAAAAAGTTGACCTTTGAAAGCTCTACGTAACTCCTCCGCCAATTTTGCGTCTAAACACTTAGAATTTTAGATTTATGTTACCTGGACATAAGTCGAACGTTTTAATATATATATATATATATATATATATATATATATATATATATATATATATATATATATACACACACACACACATATATATATATATATATATATATATATATATATATATATATATTCCCATACAGTTATGAACAGTTCATAGGGTCCGAGTAAATGTCAGGCAGAACTGCTAGTGAGATATATTTGAAATTTGAAGATTTATATCGCTTATGGAGGCGGAAGGAGGCAAGTCCGGCCCTGCGTATGGATCGATCTAGAGTTTCCACGTTCGGCGATGATATCATTGTTTTGTGTAGAGCTTCCAAGACAACAATGCTGTGACAGAGGCGCTCATACAGTACAGAAAACACAAAAGGGGCCAAGGTATGCGGTTGGGGGCCTGGAAGTGCGCCGACTCACTTCCCGCTCCCTTTAGCTGGAAAGACGGCCCAGTTCGGATCCTCGGCGTGTGGTTAAGTCAATACCTCCAGCTGGAAAAGAATTGGTTGGAGGTTAAATCAAAGGTCGAAACCTCGGTAGACTCGTGTGTTCGAAAAAAAAAGAAGGGCAGGGAGGAGGTGTGTGCTACCTACGTCTTTCCGCTTATCCTTTACCAACTTACTGTACTCCCCTACCTATCTTAAATCCCTACAGAACAAGTTGTACTCGCTTCTTTGGGACAAATAGAAACGTTGGGTTCGCAGACTGGTCTGTGTTCAACGTCTGTGTGAAGAAGGTTTGGGAATGCCATACTTGAGGTGTCATCGAGACGCCGATAGGCTGGCGTTCCTGAGTCGAGAGTTACGTGGACCCCAGAGTCGAGGGCGCTTTTCCCAACCTCACCTCAATCAAAAGGTCGAGAAACGCCGAAAACCGTGGAGCGACACGCAATTCTTAAGAGAGTGTAGGGACGCGCTAAAAATACTCCCAAGGTTCAGCGACCGTTCACGGCTGAGTAGAAAAGAACTATATTAGGATCTAATAAGGGGGCCGCCGACGACCCGCGTGCCGAGCGTCTGCGGTTGTTGAAGGAAGTGATTTGCCCCCGGTTGAGTTGGGCGCCAGGTTCGAGTCATCTCAATAACTCTGAGTTCTCTTTGACCTGACGATTGGTCCGAAACGCGTTGTCACTAAACGCCATACTGAAAAGCTCCAGACTAGTGAGGTCGTCAGCGTGTCATTGTTTCAGGACTCCAATCAAAGAAACGCCGGAACACGCGCCTTTCGATTGCAGCGAACTCAGACGGTACTGGGCTTATGTCAACAAGGTGACGGCGCGCTTTGCCCGCTAGGCGTATCCTACGTCATCCATAACGCAGAGCCGCCATGGCACAGGGAGAGACGAATGGTGTTTCTTGCGATAATTGTGATATGGAGTTCAAGAGTGCAAGAGAAGCTCGAGGTCAAATCTTTTGCTGACCATGATCTTGTCCTTTACTTCAAGCACCAGCTGAAAGTAAAAATTAGATGTCATAGGAAAAAATTGTACTCCGAGGCCTTCGACTGAAGAAGGATAAAAATAGTGAGTGTGCGTGTATAAAGATGCCAAGTTGAAGTTCGTGTTTCCCTCCTCAGCATGGCGCACACTGTTCCAGATTCTGCAGGACTCCAAACCCCTAAAACAAGTGTTTAGACTAGTTCTTAGCTAGCCGAGTGAATGGCCCCCTCCATCCCCGATAGGAAACCTCCAAGATGCCCACACTCCAATTCTTTTCTTTTTCGTCCCCGGCTACCCCTATAAGCAATATTGGAAAAACTTCACATAACCCCCATGGCAACCCCAGTTTCTTTGATTCTGCTTAGAATTTCAGCCCCATATGAAGAACGAATGGGTTGTTTTTGGCCAACACCAAGCCGGTAAACAGTGAACATTCTACCACCTTGATAGGGTTAGGAGGATCTCACTAACATTTTTTAAAATATTTTTTGGCGTTATTTCTCCATCCCAGGCCAATGAAATAAAAAAAAAATAAATAAACGACTTTTTATAAAATTTTATGTTTACAATTTTATTTTATTGTTCAAAAAGAAAACACACACACACACACACACACACACACACACACAAACACGCACACGATATGATTTTGGAATCTTTATGCGGTATACTCACGTTTGACACACTGGTTCCCGTCAGATCACCTGAGTTAAGCAACGATGAGCCTGGCCAGTATCAGATGGGTGACTATTTAGGAATTCCATGTTCTGAATGTGCTCTCCGCTTATCTCAGCATTGTTTCCAGTCGTCCTGGTGTTCTCCTTGCCACTGAACTCAAACAGTGCCGATTCAGGAGAGGTGCGGTTGGATATGCGTAACCCTTGCCTCATAATTACACGCGCAGCTGCACCTACGGGGGGTGTCTATTTCTTTCCAGACTGAAGGAATGCATCGAAGTAGGATGAGTCCCGCTGTGCTTGAGGTATTGTGGTGAATTAGAACTTTAGTTAGGATCAAACATAGACTAACAAAGGTACAGTGATGAGGATGACAATAGACATCTCTCCCCATTTTTGAGTGGCCTTGAACCTAATTTTTTGTTTATTATTGCTTTGTTTCAACTTGTCAGAGTAAATAAAAATATACAACTGAAAGTGTAGTTCCTGTTCTGATGCTACACTAAACTTTTTAAAGGGAGGAGACATCTTTAACGACTGAGACAATTTTTATTTTTGTTCTTTTTTTTCTACATTAAAAAAAAAGACCCTGGTGTCTAACTCTGCCCACGTGGGGAGGCAAAGTAAATTGGACCTACACTCACATTACAATGTAGATCCGTTAATGTTTTCTTTTTGAACGGTGGAATGAACTGGATTTGACTCAAATTTGAGTTTTTATTTCGTGTCATTGATCGATACCCTTATAGAGAGAAGCAACACTTGATATTTTCTACATCTGACCAGCAATATATGTTCTTCGGGATTACTTTTTTTTTCCATATACCTGGGTAGACGTATATTGCTCCGACAAATATATATTACGTGTTGTCTCTGACGAATTTAGCTCACACTTTCGCCAATCACTTTATATTATTTTTAATTTTTATTTCCTTTACCTGCTTATATATATATATATATATATATATATATATATATATATATATATATATATATATATATATATATATATAATGCATTTGTTTCCACACCCACATCCCGCTACCTGTAATGTTTTCTCGTTTTTCCCTGTCGTTATTTTCACATGACGCACTGTCTGTGATAATTTGTGTCAGCGAGTTGGACATTGCCAGCCAAGCAGGCGCCATCTCTGTGACGTCACGCATTCATGGGCACCCTCTGGCGCTTTCAACAGGCGCCGTCCTGTCGTCAGTAAAGTGGTGGGTACAGCTCGAATCGGAGGTCGCTTCAAAGGTGCCGCTACGGTCCGCGCGATAAACTGTGCTGGGTTTTCTCTGCCTTCTACCTGTTGATAGTTCGTGGCCAGCGCACCTGTGAATTTGCATAAAACTTCCTAGTGAGACATTCTCATTCTATATCGGCGTGGGTCGTCGACACTGGCGCCGAGAAAATGTCTCGCTGTCGTAGTTTTTGGTATGCCTCAGTGTAATGGGGCGGATTGATCAGGTGTGTATGTAAGTGAGGTGGTCAAAGGGGAGATGGAGGAAGAGATAGATAGATATACATCTATATATCTATATCTATCTATCTATCTATCTATCTATCTATCTATATACATAAATATATATATATATATATATGTAGATATGTATACATATAGAGAGATATAGATATAGGTATATCAGAATATATATATATGTATATATATATATATAGGTATGTACATACATATATATATATATATATATATATATATATATATATATACAAGGTGACTAAAAAAAACAGAGGACATTCAATTGTTTTTTCTGAGCATTTTACAGTAATTGGAGAAAAAAAGGCCAAAACCCCTAGTGTTTTGATGTGATGTTTTGAATATAATAAACTAGTTATGACCAAAGTTTCATTTCCTTCGGACAAAACATTAAGAAACGGGGCCTAATTAGAGTCGGGGCCCGTTTTATGGGACTCACCCTATATATATATATATATATATATATATATATATATATATATATATATATATATATATAATATATATATATATATGACTACTTCATTTAATCACATAAATTAATAGACGACAGCATAAATTTATGCGTAAACTTTAAGTATTTACTTCAACAGTGCTCAATACGTAGGTAGAGCTAGGTATTACGTTATAAAATATATGGCAATTAAGCTACACAGAATATTCCGCGTTTAATCCACGCTAGGATTCATCAGGCTTATGCCATATATGATTAATAAATATCAAGGAGTATAGAAGGCTATAGCAATGATATAAAGACAGACATAAGCCTGATGAATCCTAGCGTGGATTAAACGCGGAATATTCTGTCTAGCTTAATTGCCATATATATTTCATAAGTTACTATATATATATATATATATATATATATATATATATATATATATAGGTAGATATTTAGTATATAAATAGATAGATAGATAGATAGATAGATAGATAGAGAAAGAGAAAGAGGAAGAAAAGGAGAGCGAGCGAAAGAGCAGAACTACTGGATAGAAATGGAAAATAAAATTTTATGATGACAGAGAGAGGATTATGAAAGAGAAATATGCGTAGGAGACTAAGAGAAATTAATGTCTTTATATCATTGCTATAGCCGTCTACTCTTTGATATCTATTAATTATTAATTATTATAATTAATTAGTACACTGAATTATTATTAATTAATTTTTATATTAAATTCTACACACACTAATCTGGGAAATAAAAATAAAAACTATCCCACAATAGATCAGATGGAATGTATCTTTATTATAACAAATTACACTAACTATTATTAACTATTATAATAAATATTAATATTTATTTACTGCACTTTGTAACTTAAGATACTGATGTATATTTAAGCCAGTTGATGAGGAAATTCAACTGGTATTTATGTAACAAATTAATTATGATTATTATTAAGCTAAACTGCTTATAACAGGAAATGATAATTATCAAATTATACATCATAAATATAACACCAGCACAAACACATTTTCGTTAAAAATAGTCTTCCTAAGCTCCATATCTTGACAAGCTTCTGAGAGAGACCTCCACTTTTTATCTGAAGTGGAACACATACATCAGATTTGCTGCAAAGATCGCTGGAAAAAATTGTTGATCATTCTACCGCTCCAGTAAGTATCTCACTGCTGATGTAATCCTCTATCTCTCTAATAACCAAGTACGGCTTACGATGGAGTACTGTTGCCATTTCTGAACAGGAGATGCTCGGCACACCCTATCTTACCTTGACAGATTCAAAACCGGCGTCAAAACTCAGTAGGTGATGCCTCTTCTTCTTTCCCTCTATATCTTTCCGACCGAAGATACACTGCGAGCCTCTCTCAGCTCTACCATTATTTTCATGGCAAGTGCTCGCCTGAGCTCAAATTTGTAGTTCCCTCTGACCAAAACTCACACAAAAAAAAACTCTACTAACTACAACCACTCCCAACAAGTTCCTGCCATTCTATCTGTCCTAAATTTAAACGTAGATTCCATGAACAAAGCTCCTTTCCCAGAACTGCCCGCCTTTGGAACACTGTTCCACTGGCCTGCATCCCGGCCTATTGCACTATGGTAGCCTTCAAGTTCAATGTAAGCAAGTCCTTGTTGAACCGTCCCTTTAAATAACCCAAATTCTACCCAATCTAAACCATTAAAAATTACTACACTATCATATTACAGATATTAAGCTTTATCCTCTACTCGCCTTCGGGCCTCGATAAGTAATGATTCCCTTGTAAGAAAAAATATAGTAAAATAAAACACAACCTCAAAAACGTACTACAATAACATAATTATGCATGTAAATAAATAGATATAGAAAAATAGCAGTTATGAAATGTTAACAACTTTAAACCAAAATTATTTATTAATAATTAATTACATAAAATATAGTAACAGTTCGATGCATATTCTTTTATATCCTATTTTTTAAAGATTTGTTTGCCTAGTTTTTTTTTTTATTTATTATATGCTAGGATTGTTCCCAAAGAAAACATTGCCTGGGCCGCTGCGAAAAAGGTAGGATCTCTCTACGGTGCTAGAAAACTACTGACACCTGAAAGTATCCTGTACCTCTATAAGGCCACCATTCGCCCATGTATGGAGGATTGTTATCACATTTGGGCTGGTGAATCTGCTGCTAGTCTCTCGCTCCTAGACAAGGTTCAAAAGAGAGTCGCCAATCTGATAGGCGCTGAACTGGCATCTAAGCTTCAGCCTCTGTCCCATCGACGAAACGTTGCATCCCTCTGCTTGTTCTACAAGTATTTTAATGGCGAATGCTCTGGCGAACTGCAGACACCTGTGCCCCCACGAGGTAGACACCCACGACAAAACCGACAGGCAGCTAAATCCCACCCCTTCACAGTAGAGATCCCTAAAAGTAAAAGATCTTTCTACTCCAATAGTTTCTTCCCCAGAACCGCTAGACTCTGGAATTTCATTCCAGGTCCCTGCTTCCCTAACTGTACTGACATGCAGAAGTTCAAGTATAACGTGAACCGACATCTTGCTGCCCAAATCCAATCATACTGCCCCAGTAGTTACTGCCCCCTACACCAAAGTGGCAATGTGCCTTGTTTGGGGTGAAAATGTAATAAAAAAAAAGTAAAGCCTCCTACTTTTGTTGATATGCAAACTTGAAAAACTGCAAAGACGGAAGTTGTACTATTAAAACAGGTAACATTTTTATGATCCAAATTTATTTTGCCATATAGTAACCAAAAGTCTCGATGAACTTTTTCCAGGGAGATAATGAAACCTCTATGCTTCTGACACACGCCCAAGCCAGGGGGTGTTTTATTTGCACTCGCACACTATTATTATCTGCAACAGAGAAAAAACTTTCACGTTATATTCATATATATATATATATATATATATATATATATATATATATATATATATATATATATATAAAGCTGAATGTGTGTGTGTCAGGTTTATATTATATATATTTATATTTATATATATATATTTTTATATATATACATATTTATATATATATATATATACTATAAAGCTGAATGTCTGTGTGTGTGTGTCTGTGTGTGGGTGTGTGTGTGTCTGGTCACGAATAGGCTCCTATATGGTTGACTATTTAAAAAAAAAACTGATTACATATAACGATAGAAGATGTATCGAGACACAGGAATGGGTACCTTTGATTTGACAGAACGGTGGTTCATTAAACTTGTGGGGTCTGTATGGAAATAAAAAATGTAACAATAAAAAAAAAACATTTACAAGTGTTTTTGATATAGATGTACGTAAGAATACTTTTATAAGTATGTTTTAACTTAAATAGGGACGGTATAATAAAATTTTGGGCTCTGCGTTCGCGCCTAGCCTCCATAGAATGGAACTAGGCACAAACTTTAATAAAGACTTTTCATATCTATCTGCATAAGTATACTTTGATAATTATGTTTCTGTTTGAAGAAATATGGTACAATAAAAGTATGGAGTGTTCGTTCGCACCTGACCTCCATAGAATGGAAATATGTCACAAAGTTTAACAAGGTTTTTTTAATATAGATCCAAAGAATATTGTGATAAGTGTGTCAGTGTGAACAGGTATGGTATAATAAATTATGGGGTTTATCTATTTTATTTTTACTTTCATCATATTTTGCTTTGGTTTTGATACCCCCAAATTCGAAGCTATCTCTTTACAACCCTTCCTTTTCATAACCTATCATACTTTAATAAATCAGAGTCGATTTTCTGTAGGCTGCTTTTGGACCCAGTCAACGACGGGTACTTTTGCAAGTATATATATATATATATATATATATATATATATATATATATATATATATATATACCGGTTGTATCGGTTTGGTTTCCTAGATATAAATCCAATGAATTTCGCGTGATTATTAAAGAATTGCTCAATGCAGGAAAAATCTGGTCTGTTTATTATTCATTGTTACAAAAGAAAGAAACCGCAAGTAGTTTAAAGCGTATAAATATAATATGTATTTATCATAAAGAATACAGGAGTCACTAAAGTGGTATGAGAGGAACGTGTTCCTAGCATGCGATTAAATATGGTATGAATGCCTCCCTTTAATCTCTGAAACCACTGGTATTCATTGGACTGGTTGAATCCACTTAGTTCTCAAATAAGTGTGGTTTGTACCCCACAACATTTACGTATGTGCATACATGTTTCAGTAGAGTCCCAATTCAGGTATATATATATATATATACAGGGTGACCCCCCCAAAACGTGCCCCAACTCTAATTAGGCCCCGTTTCTTAGTGTTTTGTTTGAATGAAATGAATCTTCGGCCATAACTACTTTATTATATTCAAAACATCACATCAAAACACTAGGATCTTTGGTCTTTTTTTCTCCGTTCTACAGCATATGTTCTAGATGGCCTCCATTTAATTTTTTTTTTTGGTCACCCTATATATATATGCGTGTGTGTGTGTAAATATATATATATTTATATGTGTGTATACGCATATATATATATATATATATATATATATATATATGTGTGTGTCAACGTTTCCAACGAAGTTATCCACCCCAAAATTTAGCAGCACCCTCAAATTACTTATACTGTCTCCTCCTAATAACTCCTGCTACACATACTCACATGTGTTCATGTTTTTCACACGTTTTTGACTGTACGAACTTTCGCATTAAGGAAATGATGGGTTTTTGTGTTCCTTTGGTGTCGGGACCGACACATCGCTACTACAAGAGAAAATATTCCTACTTTTTATTTTTAATTGTAAACAGTACCTATGATATGTCAATACCTAATTATTCTGCAGTTTACAATTTCTGGAGAATATTTTATTGTTTTTTACCAGGCACAATATGAGCAACATCTACGATTTGAAATTTAAAATATTTCAGATATACATTAAATGTGAGCTAATTTGACCCTAATTCATTCAGATTTTCTTATTAAGAATGTTTCTACTTAAGCATTAAAATTTATGCTTTTATCAGAATTAAAACAAATAATGCATTGAATGTTTGGTCACAGTGGTTTTAGATATAAGGTATTGGTATATAGTGTATCATATATTATATCTTCAATCCATTTGTATGTCAATTCATGTCTTATTTAGCTCTTTCTTTCTCTCGCTAGGTCCCTCTCTCTCTGTTAGACAGTATATATATATATATATATATATATATATATATATATATATATATATATATATATATTAGTCCTCGATCGAAAGAGCAAGACACAAAATGTTTTAAATAATAATAATAGAATAACAATAACAACAACTTTCGATGGCGACGACCGTAACCAGTTATACAGTGCTTTTGAAATGTTCATCTCTATTTTTCTCGTTATGTACTGAATATTTGTTAATGAAACCTACATGAAATATGGTCCTTATTAAATTTTAAAGATGTTCTATTCTGAAAGAAGTTTACTCTAAAAAAGTTATTTCTAAGTTTTTGTTAAAAAAAAAATTCAGATTTTCTCATTATGCAGACTTATATTACAAAGAGGGGTTTGCAAAAAATAGTTGTGGTGTGAGGAGAAATACAAACTGAAACAGAGAGAATATTAAGACGTGTAATAATACAAAGAAGGGGTTGCAAAAATGAGTTGTGGTGTGAGGAGAAATACAAAGTGAAATAGAGAGAAGGAGAGTTTTAAAATATAATCTTAAAAAGATAAGATACAAGTTAAACAAAATGCAATTTAAACCCATTATCTTTCGTCAAGCAATTTATGATATAGATATAAAATTTTCAATGATGTTTTTTTTAAAGTGCAACAGAAATTACATTACATAAAATAAATCCAAGGTTATTTCTTTATTCAATTTAAATTAAATTTTTATACAGTACTTTGTAAAATTTATACAAGTGCACTTTGAAGATAAATAAATTTCAAATCGAATCTTGTACCTTTATTTTTAAAGCCTATAGTAAAAACATTTTGTTTAACAGTTTTCGTGCCTTGGATGAAATACTTTTCTAACTTATATATATATATATATATATATATATATATATATATATATATATATATATATATATATATATATATATATATATAATCCTTGAAAGAATTGATATTTTTAAATGCATGCTGATATAATAAAATGATATTGAGATAAGTTTTAAGTTTAAATTTGGGAAAATTTTCTAATCAGTTTGGTTTTAATATTAAGGTACTTACAAAAATTGTTTTTAATTGAAATTAAATTTAATAAAATTTAATATTAAAGTTAATAATATCAACAACATCCGATAAACAACACAACGAAATGAGAGTTAAACGTGAACTCGTAATGTATCTCATTTGGTGCTGCGGGGTTTGTTTTTGCCTTCAAGATTTGAAGTTAATTTTTTAAATTGATCTGAACACAAGGATATATGTTAAACAATTACATTACATTTGCGGTTTTTGAGAAAATGACAAATGCGAACTTTCTTTTTGACGCCACTGTATATATATATATATATATATATATATATATATATATATATATATATATTTATATATACATACAGGAATTACCACTTATCAAGGCCCGGCGCTTACTCGAGGATAAGGATTAATAGGTATATATTAGTCAATGTGGATATAAACATAAGTAGTGGGAATTTTGTAAAATTGATTACTAAGGGGGACGGTTCATCAAAAAGTTATTTATGTTGGACTTGAAAACAATCAGATTGTAGTCGGCTGGAAAGCAGGCAATCAGAAGAAAGTGCAGTTCTAAGAAAGAATGTTTGTTCGTGGAATCGACATTTAGGTTTAGGCCCACATAAAGAGTGTAGGAAATTATGGATAGTTATTTTGGCTAGACGAGTGTTTTTCGTGAAAATTTGGCGTGGGGGGAACAGTAAATTGAAGATCAGATGAATACTTACCATGAAATAACGATGAAGCAGAAACTCGCAACGTCTCTTCCGTGAGAAAGAGGTTACAAAGAAGAAAAAAAGCCATCCCCACTTAGCTACGAAGTCTATTTTGAACTCTGTCAAGCCAGGATAAGTTGCTTCTAGTTGTCCATCGTTGGCTGTACCTGGCTTTTTATATAGGTAGAAAATTGCATCAGGAGTGAGATATCAACTGCAGTGGTAGAAGGATCCCACCATATTTTCAACGACCCTGGCAATGGATTTTATATACGTGTTCCATTTCAGGTCAGGAGTAAAGGTCAAGCTTGTCAAAACATGAAGCCTCCTAAGACGAGAGCCATTCAGTTCGACCGATGCAAGATTGGCATCAGAGCGTAGTTAACGTAACCAGCCACCTCTTTCCCCATTGTACCACAGTCACTAGATCGGAGGAGAGTATATATATATATATATATATATATATATATATATACTTAATTTACTCACATAAAATTAATATACGAAAGTATAGATTTATGCGTAAACTTTAAGTATTTACTTCAAAAGTGCTCAATACTTTGGTAGAGCTTGTTAGTAAGTTATAAAATGTATATGGCGATTAAGCTGCACTGAATATTCCGCGTTTCATCCACTCTAGGAGTCTTCAGGCTTATGCGCGAATTCTGTGGTTTTTTGTCGTTTTTACATGCGCATCTTATATATATATATATATATATATATATATATATATATATAATGCGTTTTATCATATAAACAAACATTGTTTAAAATAACATTAATATTCTGCTTATACATTTTATTTTTTATTTTGACATAATATTTTTATATTCCGAAAACAAAACAAAACAAAAATAAACATGTGTTCCACGTACATCACGAATTTTTTCTGTTCTTCGTCGAAGCATGACCAGATGAACAAACAAATGAACAAAAAAGCTGGCAAAGAAAAGAGAATTTCAAATGGTTGCTGTGAAATGGGAGAGGGAAGTCAGTGTGACGCCAAGAGAACTACACAATTAAAAATATTGCATATGCAACCATTAATAATATTCTAAATTGCTTACCGAAATACAATTTTATCGTGTGATGTATATTCTAGCATCATGAAATTGAAATTGGTATCGTCTTTTCTGGAAGTGTGTGAAAATTCTCTCCTTCATATACATATGCAAGGAAAGAGAGAAAGGGAAAGAAAAAGAAGGAGGGAGTCAAGAATATGTGGGAAAATGCCCGTCCTAGGAAAATTAAAATTATTTTCGTTTGTGTCCCCTTACGAACGTTTACGATTTAAAATATGATAGACGAGAAATTTTGTAGAGGAATGAGAAAGAATTATGAAAGAGAAAAATTACATGCACGAAGCTGATCTCTCTCTCTCTCTCTCTCTCTCTCTATATATATATATATATATATATATATATATATATATATCCTTACTATCATGCCTCCAACATCAGGGATCTACGTTCCAACCTTACAGGAGACGATACCGGACATTTTCTTTCTAAGTGAAACTGGAATAGGGCCGACCACTTCCCTAGACGAATTCATAATTAAGGGATACTCTAACTTAACATCTTAATCTGACCCCTAAGATCGCCATGGTCATGGTATATGTGCCTACATTAACCACGAAACTCATATATATATATATATATATATATATATATATATATATATATAGAGAGAGAGAGAGAGAGAGAGAGAGGTGGGGTGGTGGATGTGTGTGTGTGTGTAAATAATAGCGGTTAATGAGGGTAAATAGAAAAAGACAGAGGAAACTTTATAGATATCAGAGAGCCGAGTACAGACATACTTATGAAAGAGAAATATTGTGTGATTGACGCACAAACACGCACACACATGTATACACACACAAACACACACACACACACACACATATATATATATATATATTTGAAAATATTTGTTTATATTGATATTCATTTTACCTTGATTTTTTTATATTTTCATTTTATTTATTTACTGGCATGGCTACCCGACGTTGCCCGAGTGGGGATAGGCGGTATACTAAGGCTATTAACCCTCCCCCACCCAAATTGTTTCAATCAAAATAAAAGCGAGTGACAGTACCAGCGCAAAAAAAAGAAAAAAATAGCCGCAGTAAGCAAACAGGCTCGAACCTTTAACTCTAAAGAGGAAAAAGAGGTGAAAACTAAGGTAACGCTCTAGCTGACTCGGCTATGAGCTGTTATGTAAAATTATATAAAAGAAACTTTGTCCGTGTGTGTGAGTTCATTTCCTATAAACTCGAAAACGGCTGTGCAAATTTATATGAAATTAAACAGGAATGTAGTTTATGCATCTGTCAGTGTTCTTATATAGTTTGTTTTCACTGGAATTTCTCCGATAAATATCAATAATCGATAATGAAATAATCCAGTGAACGAAAAAGCAGGCAAATTTGATTAAACACCTTACACATCATAACATCACAAGTGCATTTGAGAAGTTTTATTACTGCACAAATCGAAAGGCCCGACATATAAAATCAACAGTAGTTTTTTTTATTATGACACAGGAACGTTCGAAATCAATGTTTCTGTCTCAAGCAGAATTGCACCATGATACTTGACTTTTTCATTTTTAACTTTAATTGAATTCATTAAAACATATATATATATATATATATATATATATATATATATATATATATATATACTGTGAAAGCAAACTAAAGACTTCAAAAAGGGTGTTGATGGCAACAAAAAGTGTATTTCATTTTACGTTACAATTGTTTCCATTTCCAGTCGACAATATCAAACATCGTTTGAAAATTTTCCAAAACCCGCATTTCTTCAGGCTTTATGAATAAAAAATACTTTTGACAATCTACCATTTTTGAAAAGAGAAAGAAAAAAGGAAGAAAAAGGAAAAATTCCCTTAACGGGAAAAGCATGTGAGAGACATTTACCTTTGCAGTAGCTACGGAAAAGCCCATTTAAATATTAATATATCGACTAATTTTCGTATCCTTATTTAAGAACAGAAAACACTAAGACATTTTAAAAAAAATTATATATCCCATACGTTGTGTTCCTAAATTAGATTTCGCTGTTTCTTTATTTCCCAATAATTACTTTTTTTATAAAAAGAATTTTTAAATTTTTATTTCTATATTTATAGTATGGCCGTAACAACCTTTTTGAAAATCTTCAAAGGATATAATGTTTTAAATTGTCGACTGGACATGGAATCAATTGTAACATAAAATGAAATACACTTTTTGTTGCCATCAACATCTCTCTGAAGTCTTGATTTTGCTTTCACAGTATAATAATGCTCAATTATGAAATAATTTTGTAGCTTACACCCTAAGTCAACTCTTTTTAGCTTAAAACTCATTGGTATATGAAAATTTACTGAATTACACGAATTCAGTATATTACATTCAAGTATATATATATATACATATATATATATATATATATACAATTTCTCTCTGTCTCTTTCTGTCTGTCTGTCTGTCTGTCTGTCTCTCTCTCTCTCTCTCTCTCTCTCTCTCTCTATATATATATATATATATATATACAATCTAGCAATTTCTACAAAACAACATGAAGCTATCAGCAAAAACGTTGATTTTTATTTCAAAGAATTTTCCATTCTTGAAACCACATTTTCCCCATCGAAAACAAGCATTTTTATTTCATTTTTTGGTAAATACATTTTGTACTGGTTTTTACATTTGATCAAGATGTTCTCTACTTTGTCATGGGAATTAAACGCAAGTGATTTCACAAAAGTCAAGGTTTTTCGACGATGTCCTACATTTAAACATTTCTCTCAGTTAGACAGATGGCCTTCCAGATGTGCGCGACATTCTGTTTACCATTAATGCTATATCACATCTTTTTCAACAATTAAGAGATTTTGAAACTTTTATTTTACATACAATATGCTTCTTTGCTCTCACCAAGAACTACCCCAGTTTCTTTCGCTGAAAAAATAACAGTAACAAATCGCATAACTATAAACACAGCAAAGAAATCACAATTCTCGATCTACAAATAATTAAACGGAGCTTCTGAAGAAAATGTTTATTTCCTAGAGTTTGCCATTCGTCGTACACAATAACATGTAACATTTTCTTACCTGATTACAGTATGCTACTTTTTACAGATAATTTTAAGAAATAATTGTTGAGCTATGACACCGCGTGCTACTTCATTCGACAGCTCGTCGGCCCCTAACGATGAGTGCTGTGGATTTTTTCTACATCTTATATTTTTATAGCCTTATCACCATAGCCTGGCAGGCGTCAAGTGTAATGCACGGGCTTTATAAAAAGAAATAAAACATTGGAAAATAAAGGAAAACACTGTATCAGCCGCTTTTTTGTAAACATAGAAAACTGATTTGTAAGTGCTAAGATGCACATCTATATTTACGGTCGAGGTTTCGTTTGTCAGTCTACTGGTCAGTTAATATCGCAATCTGCCCCAAGACAGGATATGCGCTTAACTGTATCAAGTTCACTACTATCATTATGTTCAATTAACAATTGGCAAATGTTATACTGACAACCCAACGCTCCAAAATGCCGCTAATTAGACACGGTCGAAAAAACAAAACAAACAAACAAACAAACAAACAAAAAAAGTAAAACGCCTTGCCAATCGTTATCGTTATAAAACGCAATGTCAAACCATAAAGTTACCATAAACTGAATATAAATATATCTCCATCCATTGTTCTGTACTTCTGTTAGCGTCACCCTGACATACTATCAAATATCGATATTCTTTTGTCAACCTTTCTATGTATATTTTACTGATTAGTTCCATTTCCTATTTCTTTTGTTACCTCATAAACCTAATTCTGTTTTTTTTTTGTCATATATACTTTTTTTTACTCTTCTATTCCTTAACACGTGGGGACGAACGAGTTGAGTATAGTACGACAGAGCCATCCTCTTATATAATACAATTCGGCTCATTCCTCTCATGATGTTGTTTATCTTTCATCTGCAAATATTCCTTATCTTCGATTCAATCCAGGTCTTAATATATGTTGATGCGCTTACATGGAGAACAATTTCCGATATTTTATATAAGTATGCACTAACCAATAGACGATTAACTATCGTTCAAGCGTGTAACAACTTCCTTAATTAGACACTAGTTGAATACAAACTTTTGAAACTGAATTTCAGTTCAGATTGACAATGAAAGACTGATGTTGTCGCAGGAAAAAATGACTACGTTATTTAAACAATCTAGACGATTTCCCTTTCCTGACGCAACCATCTATGTGCATAAAAGCCAGACACCTTCAAATATCGAGTCATGTTGTTATAGCTGGGCAGCTGCCGATTATAGGTGTAGTGAATTCTGTTATTTTTTACCTTAAAAAAAAAAGGACTACCAAGAAAATGAGAGGTGACGGTCGCTAAGTGATTACAGACGCGGTCTGATAACATGGCGGCCCTAAGTTAGAATCCATTTCTTTCTGTCGCTTAGGATGCTGGCAACTTTCATGTGGTCCCGTCCTATTAGTGCCCAATATATTTCTAAATTTTCTTTTTAAATATTTAACCATAGATTTGTTATTTTTCCCCGATAACCATAAAAATGTGCATCTATTCTCGCAAACGTAAAACACACTTGTTGGGATGATGTATAAATATGTTTTACTGGTAGTTGAAAAGCAATAGTTATATTGTGATTTTATTATTAGTACCAACAGAGGCAGATTTTTAATGAAAATCAAATAAAATAAACAATAAAAAGACTCATTTTTGGCATCGGAAAATCGGCACACATTTTTCAGATTTCGGATTTCGATTAATAGTCACAACCTTAATATATATATATATATATATATATATATATATATAGTCATCCACATACAGTACTGTTTTGAAGCTCATCAGTGCGGCTAGACAAGCAACTACCTCAAGCCAGGATTGAACCGCGACCGTCTGTACGGCAGTCAAGGCTCCTAATCATTACGCTATTGGCGGCTGCTGAATGAGTAGTGAATTTAACGATGTTTTCACATCGTCCGAAATACGTCCGCTCGATTTGTTTACACAAAGAGCGTCGCTTATACGCTAATGGTAATTCGTGTATCACTTCTCAAAATGCTCAACTCAAGGTGAGAAGCATTATAGTCATCCACATACAGTACTGTTTCGCTGTTACACAGCTCATCAGTGCGGCTATATATATATATATATATATATATATATATATATATATATATATATATAGTAATTTATAAAATATATATGGCGATTAAGCTACACTGAATATTCTGCGTTTCATCCACTGTAGGATTCGTCAGGCTTATGCGCATAAGCCTGACGAATCCTACAGTGGATGAAACGCAGAATATTCAGTGTAGCTTAATCGCCATATATATTTTAGAAATTACTAACTAGCTCTACCTACGTATTGAGCACTTTTGAAGTAAATACTTAAAGTTTACGCATAAATCTATACTTTCGTATATTAAATTTGTGTGAGTAAATGAAGTAGTTATATGTATATATATATATATATATATATATATATATATATATATATATATATATATATATATATATATATAATGAAGAATATTTGAGAGTTAAACACTATGTATTATTACATTGCCCGGTCGTAAAATACGCTTAAATTTAATTCATAAAAAAATCGAGGCATGTACATTCGAGTATTTTTTTCTAAACAGATTATTTCTTGTAAGTAAAAAAATCTGAAAAACAAAACCTAAAGACAATGAATCAAGTACGATAACCATTAGAGCAGCTTGACAAGACATTTAAAAAGTGTTTTCAAACCTTCTTATACTTAACATCAGGAATCTGTCATCTGAACGATTCACGCATGCGCATTCGTGGAACAGTCGAGAAACAGATGTAAATCCGATGACCCAACCGTACGAATTTTCAATTTTGTCCCCTTATCAGCTATTTTCCAGATTAAAACCGTTTAAAAGTTATCCACGTGTCTGTACACCATTTTCAATTCATTAAATTTTTAATATGTCGATTAAAATTTCGTATGGTATATCGGTTGAGAATTGTCTTCAGACACACAGTCTAAATTATATATATATATATATATATATATATATATATATATATATATATATATATATATATATATATATAGGGGGTAAAAATGGTAATTAGTACACCCTGAAGCGAGTGCTCAATACTATTGCAGAGCAAATATGCGCTTTATGTTTTATTACCGTTTTATCTCTTCAGCTGCATATGTTTCGGTTGCCGGACCATATTTACGATCCTGCAGCCTCGTCAGACCTTACAGAAATTGCTATTATTGTTCGGAAGAAGGATTTTAAAAGAAATACGAGAGAAAAAAAAAGGAAAAAAAGAAAGAAGGGAAAAGAAATAAGGGGGGGGAAAGACCGACAATAATTAAGTTTTGAAGTTTAAAATAGTGTAGTGTGTGTGGGGAAGGTTAGTAAATTCAGCTAGGCGTGCGTGAAGATGTAATAATATAGGAAGGAGGATAGGGAGAGGGGAGGAGGGTGAAGGAATTTCAATTTGGGCTTTTAAGATTTGGCTGTTTTTATTAAGATTGTTTAGCTATACATTTGAGTATATGAATTGATGGGAGGAAGAGAAAGAGAGGAAGAGAGAAAGGGTTAGTGTGTGTGTCACATGCGTTTGGCAAGGGTTCATTCTCGAACGCTCGGAGTGACCACGGTAAGTCCAAACGTACATTCGACAATGAATTGTTTTCGGCAGTTAAGAGTGAATACACATGCCAATACACACACATACACACATACATACACATATAAACGTATACATATATATATATAAACATATATACATGCATAAATACACATGTATATATAAAAATATATCAACATACATACACACAATCACATACGCAACTACAAATATATACACAATGTTCGTGGAAACATACATGCCAATAAATACACACACATGCACACACCCATATATACGTATACACACACTCGTATACACATATATGCATACATACATATATATATATACACATATATACCCATATATATATATGCACACATACACATACTTATATACATATATGTATAGACACATATCTCCAGTAAGATATTGATGTATATATATATACATATATACACACACATGTACACATACATTTATACACTTATATATTAACAAACATATCCATAAACATATACATACATATACAGACACACACATATACATAGATATGTATCTGTTTATACGAAATAAATAAATAAAAGTTAGAATAAATACATAAAAGGTATAGTTAATAATGGGAGTTTAGGTAGACGTATGATAAAATATGTTCCAATACATGTTACTGGTTTAATATTTAAGGGTATGTATGGATTAGCCTTGTTCATTATGGGGGGAGACGGTTAAGCTATATTGGCTTGTAATATATATATATATATATATATATATATATATATATATATATATATATATATCAGAATAGTTTTTATTTAAAAATCAGTTGTTATGGAAACGTGAGATTGTAAAGTTTACAAAATATTACTGACAGTAATAGTCTATAAGTTATCCCATCTAAACAAGAATTGCTCGATATGCAAGATAGAGCAAATAAAATAAAATTGTGATTCAATGAATTTCAAAAAAACTCTCAATGAAATGAAATGAAATGACGTGGTTGAGTTTCATATCAAAGACTTTTTCAATTAATTTTCGAAACCCTATAGGTTAAGGAGATTAATTTTCTAAAGTATTCTTTGTCTTGCGTAGAATAATAAAAATTATTTGATATGAAACTCAACCACTTCATTTCATTTCAATGAGATTTTTTTTTAAATTCATTGAATCACAATTTAATATATATATATATATATATATATATATATATATTAAATTGTGATTATATATATAAAATAAAATAAAATTGTAGATTTTTAATTAGAGAATAAAAATAAAAATAAAAATAAAAAATGAATATAAAAATAAAAATAAAGATAACGGTAAAATATAAATAGAAAAAACAAAGATGATAGAGATAATATGAGGAAGAGGTGAAAGTATAATGAATGCGGCGAATGTGTGAATGCGTTGGGGGATCAATTGTTATTTCCTTAAATGGTTTTTGTGTATATATTGGTTAAATATCGAAGATCTAAATGTTAGTTATAAGAGTTATTAGTAAGACTAGGATATTTAGAGTTAGGTTGAGATATATTTATAGTTATATCGTTAGTAGGATGTCTAAGAGTTTAAATGTGGTTTGACCGATATTGAGGGCCTGAAAGTTTAAAGGTTATGAAGGTGTTGGTTAAGTTTTAGTAAGGTAGGGTTTCTTGTGGTTTCGTTAAGTTCATATATATAGGAAATGGCGCCTAATTTGGTGTGTTTGGCAATGGTTATGTCTAACCTTATTTTCAGTGTCAGGTGTATTGCAAATATAGATAGATATGTACATACAAACACATACACGCATATGTATCCAGATATAGATATACCTGCATACATACGTTCACCCATGTATACACATACATACCCATATATATATATATATATATATATATATATATATATATATATATATATATATATACAGAAACACCCAGAAGCAAACATACGTCTATATGCGCACATAGGCATAAATACACAAAAAAATATATATGCATATATGCAGGACCCATGAGCACATACACCCATACATCTAGATATACAAACACGCATACAGATACATATAAACACATACACAATCATGCGCGCACATCTACCCTCATAGACACACAAAGACACATGTACTCACACATAAATAGGAGAGTAAGTAGGTGCGTTAAAGAATATAGTATTACTGGCACACCTACACAAATGGACACACACACACACACACATATATATATATATATATATATATATATATATATATATATATATATATACAGATATCAATGTAGACTCTAATAAATGTATACCCATATATGTGGAGAGTTTTGTGGTAATTAGTAAGTTAGTAAAGGATAATTTGAATGTGCAAATCTTAGGGGGTAAGTGGAGGAATGAAAAGAGAGTGTAAGATAGGTAGTTGGATATATATATATATATATATATATATATATATATATAGAAGGGAAAGAGAGTATGGTGTAGGGGTATGGGGGAGGAGAGTATATCTGGGAATATATAGAAATATAGGATAAGTGGAATACTTAAAGAGACAGTATTCGGAGGGAACGGGGTACGTCTAATGAATAAAGAAGTGAGTTGGTTGGATAAAAATTATTAAATTATTTAGAAGAATATTGGGCTATATTTCTAACAAGTAGAAACGGGGAATGTGGGTTCTAAACGATTATGGTGTATGAAGTCGTGTTAATATTCGGGTGGGATAATGGTTCTAGGTAGGTATAATTATAGAGTTTGGGGAAGAGTCTAGGGAAATTCTGTGAGGATTAAATACTTTAATTATTTTAATTACTGTTCTAAAATTGGGGTATTTGGCTTATAAGATCGTATAAATCAATTTATGTTCATAGTTATATTGGGACATCTATGTATAAAGATATACACTCATGCACATAAGGCATTGTGCGGATATACATTTCAATATCTGTCTATACGTGTCCAGATGTGCAGGTGTAGACCCACATATTAGCAGGCACGATAGTTTCCTACATATTGTGTGATCTGTGTGTGAGATAGGCTGGGATTGGGCGGGCAAATCTAGCTAGAAACGGTAATAGACGTAGATTGCTAGGTAACTTTGTGTGGCAGATGAGATCATGTGGTGTATAAAATGGTAGTATTGGAGATATAGGTTATTTTGTTGTATTTAGGGGATTTTGTGGCGAGAGGTAAGGCAATAAAGGGTATGGGGAGGATGGGGTAAGAGGATTTGATTGTGTGGATTTTACAGTGATTGGGTGTGTGCGGTAGATGGCTGTAGTATGTGTATATGATCAAGCGGATCCAAAACGATGTTGTCTGAGACATGGTTCAGAAAGGTATGTAATTGCTAAGCAGGTTGTATTTGTAATGTCGGCAGTTTATGATGGTTTCATTTTTTCTATTTAATAATTTGTCTCTATCTTTAAAGTTGAATATAAAATGTTTTTCATTTAGGCAGAGGAGACATGGGGTGTCTAAAGATTTACACACGTTAAATCTGTTAAGGATTTCTCACGTAATGGTTTGTATAAGGTTATTTTAGATTAGATGTATATATTAGGAGCTTATTGAGGTTTTGTTGGGGCGGTTGGGGTTTGTGAAGGAGCATTTATCTACTCTAAATCTATCTTTAAAAGTCAATATAGCATTTTTTGTCCTTTGGGTTTTCTGTAGGTGCAATTGTGGCTTTATACACTACTTCTGTTTGTAAGCATTGCTGATTATGTTGGAATTCGGATTTGTTAGTGACGTTACAATTATTTTCGCTAGTGTTATTTGTGTTTTTATCCTTGTTAAATGTTTTCCTATTGTGTCTCTTGATTATTTGTTTTAGGTTATCTGTAGCTAAGTTTAATAGTGTTTTTATTAAATATTTTGTGTAGTATTTGATTGGGTGGGAAATGGTTGTTTATTAGTTGAAATAACTTTTTTGCTAGTTTCGTTTTAACCATTATATTGAAGGAGGGGGTTAAACCAAATTATTTTTCTGGTCCTATTTTTCTTGTTTGAAGTATTAGAGGAATTGGGTTCAATGTAATTAAAGATGGTATTTGGGTGGCAACTTTCCTTAAGAGCATTTTCATAGAATGGTTAGTGTTTGTCGAATATTTCAAGTTTAGAGGAATTAGTACTAAGCCTTTTTTCGATAGATGTAGGGATATGTTAAATGATATGTTTTGGATGGTTCGATAGTGGGTGTATATGGAGTGGGTAAGTATTGTCCTTAATGTAAGGTACATATGCTTTATTTGAGAGGTTAAGAATTATATCGAGAAATTTAACAGTTTTTTACGTTAGACTTAATGTGTAATTTTGATCTATTATATATATATGTGTGTATATATGCATGTATATATATATATATATATATATATATATATATATATTACGTTGTTACAGAAATATATTTTGAAGCAATTTTTCTTCTTGAGCGATGCATAAGCAGCATGACGTCACCAGTAGGGCTCTCTTTACATTTTTCAGACTTGTTTACTTCTAATTACACGCGTAATGCTAAATAGATTTTAACATGAGATGACTTCTCATTTAATAATATTTAAAACAATAACATAAAGCAACGTCTATACTGATTTTCATAACCTCATGCTTACACCATTATTCCTTACGATTACCCATTAAATTTAATCCTTGAGTAACGTTTGACCTTAATAAGAAGCCACTACTACTTAACAATGAGTACGCAACAAAATGAAATAAAACAAATTGTTGTCAAGTGACTTTATTGTTAGTTACAACGAAAGAAGACAATGAGAAGAGTTTTAGAACAGATGGTGGATTTTTATTATATTCAGTTTTGTCTTTGGTGCAACGAAGAAGAAGGCACAGTCAGTAGAATTGTAGATAATTTGCTATAAGGAAATAAAATAATACACATGGAAATTAATTCAGCTTGTAAAAATGTATCATCTCTTAAATATAACACATTTTTAAATGAATTGTTCGTTCCTTTTGTCATTTTTGTTCAATCCGGAATAAAGTAGTGTTTTATTAATGTGTCACATACTGCCGTAAAACGGCTTTTTGGTTTTGTTGAAAACGTTGCAAAAAACGCTCTGCATCGACTATTTCTTGTTATTTCGACTGAAAAGGAGCAGACACGGCAACAATTTAAAACTCCGCGTTCTTATTCTTATTGATAAAGCTTCTGCAAAAATGTAAATACACCATCTCTAACTCTTCTAAAATCTAACTTTACTATGATTTACGATACGCCAAATCGATCTTTTAACATTTTTAGAAACAACAGTAAAAAATCGACGATTAGTATTATTACTGTCTATCGACAACCTTAAAAATCCAGCAAATCACAGCTGTTCTTTATCGACGGAGCAGTGTACCAAAACACGTATCAAGACATAGCTTTCTTTGAACATTACGTATCACCATCAGCAAGTACTTGTTAACTGTTTCATTGTTTTAAAAAAGTATACAGTATCTTACACTAAAATATCTGTCATGTGAAAATTATTACCCTCAATAGACACGCTATATTGGAAGATTGGTACTATATAAAATTACATATTTTATTCGTAGCGCAAATGAGAATAAAATTGTATACTTTCAATTGTAATAAAATTATTTAAAAGAACAATGTTTTTAATTAAAAATACACGTAAATAAACATATGCGTATTATCCAGGCTTTCGATTATCAATTGCTTGTTGGAATTGATTCAAACACTATATATATATATATATATATATATATATATATATATATATATATATATATATATTGAATAACTTTTTAGGCGTAGAAAACAAAAAAAATACTATGTACAAACAGAATTCATTAATCATGATGAATTTAAAAATCAAAGGGAATAGCTAGATGACCGGTTTCGACCCTCTCTCAACAAATCTATAATCGAGTTTAATAAGAAAGACGACAGTTAACTAAATAAACATTTAACTAAAGATATGTACTGCCATCTACTATTGAACACTATATAACTGAACTTACTTTATATGCCCACTAATTAGATAATATAGACTTTAAATTACCTTCTTTTCTATGTCAATTTATCAGTTGCGGAGAGGCGCACCCCTAGCAGTGTCAGATGTCGCCATTAAAAATAAGTGATAAAAATTCGAAGCTTATAACTACTTGTAAAATGTAATTCAAACAATTTAAACCCTATTTTTTCAATAAAAGGCGCAAAGACCAATTTTTTGAATAATAAAGGTTTAATAGAAAAATATACAATATTTTTAAAAGATCGCTTTTCTTTAAAAAAGGATTTCAAGAAATTCAATGAATTTTTACTTACTCTAAATATAATAAATATATATAAATTCTAAAAAATAACTTATCTATAAAAATACAAATCAATGGGTGTTTCGATTCTTCATTTATAAGAAGTTTTCCATATTCATATTTTATATTCCATGTACTTTTTAAATAAAAGAATTTTTAAGCAAGTATCCAAAAAGACCGCAATTTTAAAATCTAATGTGTTCACAGATCGGAGTGGCCTCCCTTTCTTCCAGTTGACAAATACGGAGGCCAAAAAGCGCCATAATTATTTCAAAAACCAAAAATCAACACATTAGACCAAATATATTTCCCTGTAGTAACTATGTAAAGAAACAAACATTTGAAGTGATGATATGTGTCTTATCTCCCCTTTGAATTTCTGGCATGTGGTTTACTGTCAACAAACAAATTAGTCAATATAGGTCACCGTATTGAAAGATGATCACATTTCACCCATCAAAGTTTACGTAAAAAAAAACCGCCGACAAATTTTCCATTTTTTTAATCTCTTAAAGAATTTATATGATTTTTTGATTTAAAATATTTTATTTTTACTGTATGCAATGACTTTTTCTTAATCTATAAAAAAAAAAAACAACATTGAATGAAATAGAAAAAATTGACGTAGGTGTCCAATTTTTACAAAACAATATTTTCAAAATGTGAGGTTTCACTTTAAAAAAAAAATCAACGTGTTTTTTTTTTTTTTAAGATTCTTAACTTTTGACTTTACAGGTAAATTTGCACATAACTATTTTTTTTTGTTTTAAATGGGATTATTTTATTTATTGATCTTTTATCTTTAATTTGTGATATATAAAAGGTGATATAATTAATTATTTTCTTTTTAATAGATATTTCAAAATTGGAGGTGAATTTAAAAGAAAAACGTTTGTCAGTTTATTGGAAAGGGTATAAAATTTCACATTAAACCTGAAAATATTTTTAAAAAATTGAACCAATAGAAAAATTTCGATAGATTTTTAAATTGAAAAAATTAAAAAAAATAAACTCGTAAAATTCAATTCATTTCATTATGTAGAAAAAATGGCTGCATGGGCGCACGCATGCACATTGTAAACACGTTTTTTTTTTAAATAAAAAATAATATTTGTATTATGTCTTGAAAAACTTTAATAGTTGATTTTGGAAGTATATTCCATATAGAAATTTAACAACTTACTTCAAAAATATAAATTACGAGATTTGTATATTTTATTCGAAGTTTTGTTTTAAGGGTGTAAAAAATACCCAGAAATTCTGACGCACCAAGCACACACCTTGATAGCCGCTTTTAATATGAATAACACTAAAGAAGCTGTAGACAACAGGGACTCCATAAAACATGAATAAAAACAAATATTTACGCTGGCAGGCACCAAGGATATCAGGCGGCGGAAGGTAAGCGATGGTGTATACACTCCTATGTGGAAGTTGCACTCCAGCCAGTGCATAGGCAAACCAGAGTCAGTGATCAGGTGTGGGTGAAAAAATGTCCTCGCCTCCTATCTCCATAATTTGTCGAAAACAAATGAGAGGTTTAAAAATCCGGCCATGGTCAAAACAAGGAATTGTTAATGTCTATTGCTACTTAAAGGTTTAAAAATAGAATAAGACATAAAATGAAATCCTGGCCGGAAAGATAAAAAAAAAAAAAAACAACGATCTTACGTTTATATCTCCTCGGACTTTTATACTAGTTCGCTGTATATCTTAGCAAACGCTAACATTATTATAAACTGGATGAGATATTAATGTTACATATATATCCCCTTTTAGGGGAGTTCAAATATCTCACAAATCAATCAATTAAAATAAACGAGCATTCATAACATGTCTTGCTAAACTTCTATATCAGTATATATCCTCCTTGTATCTTGTAAATGCCGGCTAAAAACATGTTCGTTTTTAACTAAGAATATAAATACCAAAGTGAAACAAACGGTTTAAAATAAGAAGTGGTTTATTCGTCTTTTATTTGTTTGAAATTATTGCCGATTCTGGCGAAAGAAACAGAGAGGTTGATAATTTCTACTTAATTACATCTTATTTGGACATTTTCAACACCACAACTTCACACGCGAAATTACTTCCCGACTTTTTCTCTTTACCACAGCCTCACTTCTAACACACAGGAAGTCAAGCTGCCATCCATCCCAGTAAGCTGAGTATGACATAACCGCATTTCCTCTTATTTTTTATTACACAGTGATCACCACTTATCAAGGCCCGGAAGCCACTCAGGGATAAGGGTTATTGCAAGTACATTACGTTAGTGTGGAGATTTGATGGAGTGTTTACTTAAGGGGGCAGTTCATTAGGAATTTGTTAACATTAGACTTGAAGACATCCAAGTTGTAGTCCGGAGGGAAGCAGGCAGACGGAAAAGAGTTCCACAGGCGTGCAGTTCTAAGAAAGAAGCTTTGTTCATGGAATCCGCGTTTTGATTTAGGCACAGATATAGAGTGGGGGAAATTTTTCACAGTGGATTCAGCTAGACGGGTGTTTTTTGTGAAAGATTGGCGAGGGGGGACCAGGGATTGGAGTTCAGACGAGCACCTGCCATGAAAATAACGATAAAACAAGGATAGGCTCGCAACGTCTCTTCTGTGAGAGAGGGGTTGCAGGGTAGAGAAAAGGGCATCCCCCACTAAGCCACGAAGTCTATTTTGTACTCTGTCAAGGCATGATAGGCTGTTTTTGGCAGCTCCTGCCCAGATATGGCAACAGTATGCCATCCTTGGACGTACTTGGCTTTTATATAGATAGAGAATTGCATCAGTAGTGAGATATCTTCTGGAGCGGTAGAAGGATCCCACCATCTTTCCAGCGACCTTGGCATCGAAACAACACTTCGCATCAATAATGTATGTAAACAAACTGACACTTTTTGATAAGAGATTTCAAATAAAAATTATTGTAAGTAACTTAGAAAATAACAAAAAATATGATGCAGTAAAGCACATATAAAACGGTGTTGACAAGCTGAGACCAGTATGCATGTATATATGAAGAAGCAGCAACCTTTTTATGCGTAATGTAGGGGAATTTATGATCCCCATTTAGAGCTATGACAAATTTGATTAACTTTCCATATAACGAATGGTTGTTTATGCGAATTTAAGAAGACTCGTCCACTAACTATTCGTCCATAGAATACCTGTCTACGGAAGACTCGTCCATTATTGATAGGTAAGAAAATCAGGTCAGTATTGGATAATATCGAGTGAAAACACATTTTATGACAGTTCTTTGTTATTGAAGAAGATATTGTTTTGAAAGGGATTACAGCAGCCCGTAATATTTTTAAAAATATTTTTACTTATTTGTTGTTGTTTTAAAAAAGATAAAATCAATTTTTCTAAGTGTTTGTTTTCCACCTAAATGGATAAGTATTTAGAGTTTAACATATTTTTAAACGATTATTCA
>NC_136498.1:25027727-25065227 GCF_053919585.1 Euprymna scolopes | reverse complement strand
TCGACGTAAATACCCTCGACAAACAGCTTAATTCCACCCCTTCACAGTAGAGATCCCTAGATGTAAGAGAGCCTTCTTCTCCAGTATTTTCTTCCCCAGAACAGCTAGATTTGGAATTCCCTTCTGTGTCGCTGCTTCCCCAGTTGTACTGACATGCAGAAATTCAAGTGTAACGTGAACCGACATCTTGCTTCCCAACTCCCTATACAGTTCCCCTGATGTTTGTGTCCCTGATAGTAGCCCCCCCCCTACAAAAAAGTGACAATATGTCTTGTTTTGGGTGAAAATGTAATATATATTTATATATATATATATATATATATATATAGAGAGAGAGAGAGAGAGAAAGAGAGAGAGAGAGAGAGAAAGAGAGGGAGAAAGAGAAAACAAGAGACAGAAAAAAGGAGAGAGAATAATGTTGGTATGAATAATAATTTACACAAAATACAGCCGCAAAAAGCCTACAATTACTCCAAATATCTAGGTTCGAGCAAAAAAAAATCAATACCTCTATATATCTATAAAAGTAAAATTGTGCGTGTGTGTGTGTGTGTCTGTTTGGGTACATTTCCTTACCAAACTACTCTGTCAATTTTCAATCTATAGACTAGAGATTTGACAGAAGAAGTCCTGAGATTTGGGAAAATCTTTTTAATCGATTTTGGGCCAGAAATTTGGCTACCAATGGGTCAAAGTCCAATGATTTAACCGTTGAAAACTCTACCAAACTCCTCCGCCAGTTTTGATTTAAACACTTGAAACCAAAGATGTAGGTTACTTTTACATGGATCAAACTTTTAAATTTAATTTGATACCAGACCCAAAAATGTTAAGGGGTCAGAATTTGGGTCAAAGTTGAAACAAAATTGACCTTTGTGGTCTCTACCAAATTTTTGTTCCGAACATTTTAAATTTTACATAAAGTGTATTCAGACATAGGGCAAGCTTATTAATCAGGTTTTGGACGAACATTTGGCTGACAATTGGTCAAGGTTCAAAAGATTTGACCTTTGCCGTCTCTAGCAAACTGCTCACCCAATTTCGGGTTTAAATATTGTAAATTTTACATGAAGGGTATTCAGACATTCAGCAAGATTTTTTAATCACTTTTTGGCTGTCAAGAGGTCAGAGTTTAAAAAATGTGACCTTTGCAGACTCTACCAAACTCCTCCGCCAATTTTGGGTCTAAATACTTGGAATTTTAGATGTACATTACTTGGAAATGCATCAAACCTTTTAATATATATATATATATATATATATATATATATATATATATCCACATAAAGTTATGAACAGTACATAGGCCCGCTCAAAGCCGGTCTGAACTGCTAGTAAGCGATAAAGATGATACCGTAAGAGTCACTTTACAGATAAGTTCGTTATATATATATACTAACATAATATAAAAAAAACATACACATGCACACATTTAACTACACATAGGTTTAAAATATGTCAAAAGACTAGATATCTACGCTCACCGCTAAAATAGCACACACAAAGGAAAGGCTGAACCAAAGATCAACTGGGCCTTTCTCATGTAAATTCCTGCTCATTAGCTTATTAGGAAGAGTGCGATGGAAACTAGAAAGCTGATTGGCTAAGTAAAAACTCAATAGAATGTGCGTATATAAAAACGCGAGAAAACCACAACTCGCATAAGCCTGACGAATCCTACCGTGGATGAAACGCGGAATATTCTGTGTAGCTTAATTGCCATATATATTTTATAACTTATTATCTCTCTCTCTCTCTCTCTCTCTCTCTCTCTCTATATATATATATATATATATATATATATATATATATATATATATATATTATGTACAGTAAGGCAGCATTTTTCATTAAAACAAACATTGCTAAAGATAACAGAAAGCTTTCGTTTAGTTATACCTTTTTATTTTTTCAGTTTTTCTGATGATACGTCGGTTACACAACGACCACTTTATCCCGCCATCTTACCATGCATAATGTAGAATATTGTGCTATATTACATTTACAGAGAAAAACGTAACTGCGCCTCCTTCGAAATTAGAGAAACTTTAATCAGCAACGGACAGATAATACAGCATAAAACCAACGTTAATAGATTGAAGATTTTGGAAGCCGTATATGTAACAACTCGGAAACCTGTCCTAAATTTGATTTTTTATACATCCAGCCAAAACATTTTAAAATGCCAATCGTAACCTCTTCCCCCTCACTGACCCTGCCCACACCTCAAAACTAGACAGTCCCTCCTGGTCTCTGGGCACAAACTGCTTCGCACCCACTAACCGTCTTCCGATTACTACTGCTAATACCAGTCGCCCTGTCAGCACAACTAAATCTTCCACATTCCTAACGATGTCTTGTCGAAAGAGGAAAAAGAACAAAATAGCGGCATGGGTCTAAGATACAAATCTAACTATGAGACATTTATTAAAACCTATAATTTATACAAGAAAATCCAAATTAGAAAAATTGAAAAATTAAAACGTACTCATTGGGCGTTGAGTTCCATGGAAACAGGCAGAATTATTTAATGGTCGCTCCCTTAGTCCCCCTGTTAGTCAAGGTTAATCATGCGTACGTAACATTTTTATTTATTTACTTACGTTGCCTTTCGCACTTTTACAAAGATTATTTTTTTTACATGAATGAAAAAAAAGTAACTAAACATTTATTGATAATTTGTCACTTTTACAAACATTTTTAATTTACATGAGCGGATAACTTTTTGGTAAATATTTACATTTAGGTCCACCTCCACAATTTTCTTTTTAAATAACGACTTTTATTGATAAATGAACCTACTTCTTCCCAACGGACACTGAACCCCTCCTTTTTGTAATAGCATTTGCGAATGGATCTGCTGCCAACAAATATCAGTTAAATTTTACAAATATTTTTTCACTTCCCTCCCCCAAAATGGTGTTTATTCCGAAGGCTGTTCTTAACAAGGGAAGGTCGGGGTTGTTAATAAGGTGGACAGAATCTAAAAAAAAAAAAAAATTAAAAATACCAATTTGCGCACAATTATGCGCACATAAACAACTATTTATTTCATTAATTATTTTCATTTCCAAATTAGTAAATTTCATTGAATAAACCATTTATCGTTAGTGTTTTTGGTTTTGTGTTTTGAATGAAACTTTTTCTTTTTTCATTACAACAATAATGAACCAATTGAAATCTTCCGGCATACGTTTAAGGGTTACGAAATTATCAATAAATCGTTTAGTTACTAAGCCAACGTAAGTAAATAAAGATGTTAGGTGCGCATGCGTTAGCCTTGACTAAGGGGGAGACTAAGGGAGCGACCATTAAAAAAATTCTGCTTGTCGCCATGGGACTCAACGCCCAAGGAGTACCAAATAAAAATATATAACTGTTGTCTTTAACAATGTTTGTTTAATATATATATATATATATATATATATATATATTAATGTGATTATATATATAATTCTAATTATATATATATATATATATATATATATATATATATATATATATATATCGTAGAATCTTCAGTAGCATATGGTAATCGTTAATAGCATTGTAATCGTCAATTAAAACTCCATTCATTCGACTGCGTGGAATGATATGTAAGCAATTTCACGCATAAAATGTCACACCTACGCTCAGATTACTGAAGCAAGAATGTGTACATGTTTTTGTGTGCGGTGTACAAATAGATATATATTACATGAATACGACTGTGAATAAACAAACATAGAATAGCCAGGTTTATAGTCATGCTTATATATATATATAAGCCCGTACATATATACATGTATATATACATACATAAAGAAATTCATTGTTACGTATATATTCACACATGCTGAATACATACAATAAAATATGTAATGGCTATAAAAATCGGGATTAAATTTGCTCCTTTCACTTAACACATGCACACATATATGTGTTTTAGAGCACATGATAATCATACAAATTTTTATAAAGTTTTCCAATTGCATATATATATATATATATATATATATATATATATATATATATATATATGTATGCAGGTAATTTCACGCATACACAACTTTGATTATATATATATATATATATATATATATATATATATATATATATATATATATATATATATATATATATATACACTAGCATGGGTGCCCGGCGTTTCCCAGGTGTTTGGAGTGGTGTGTTGGGCAAACAAGAAAAAAAAAAGCGATCAATTTTTTTTTTAATTTTACACCTATTATGATCCCTTAATATTTATTGTTTTGGGCTCAAATCAAGTTATTAAGTTAGATCCATGACAAGGAACCTATACCTTAAATTTCAAGTGTTTGATCCAAAATTGGTAGAGTTCTCAAATGTCCAATCCTTTTAATTTGACTCTTTAACAACCAAATTTTTGGTTGAAAACGGATCACGAAGATTTTCCCAAATCTCAGTACCCTGTATATTAAATATTGAGTCTGTAGACTGCAAATTGACAGAGATGTTGTGTATGGAAATGTACACAGACATTTGATTTTAGGCATTGATATGTTAGTTTATGTTACATTTAAACTTCTGATTATCAGTACAGTCAGGGAAAATACAGGTTAATCTCAGGTGTGAGTAGTTTTCTCACACGATAGAGGGATCCCACCTTCTTTGTAGCACCCTTCGAAATCTCCTCAATGTATTTGTTACAGTTCATATTTCCTGTGAATGTTGTCAAGGAGTTTGACGGAAGAATTCTGGAGTAGGAAGTTATTAGTAATGGATATCAGTGGTCGGAGAGGCTTCTTGTAATTGTTAAGGTCGAACAACTAAGTTTTACTAGAATTAAACGTTAGCTTCCGTTTATCTCCCCATTCCTCTACGGTCTGGATGTCATTTTCCTAGGATTTAGCCATTGTTTTACATTTTTTGTACATCCGTTCTTCCTTCGTACATGTTATAGAGAGTTGTATCATCAGCAATTGTATCATCAGCAAATATACCCATCTCGGACACAATATTCAGGAGGGTCGTTTAGGAATATAAGGAATAATAGCTGTTCAAAGATCGACCCTTGAGCCACTCTCGCATTAGTGTTGTGATAACCATTCATCAATGGAAACCTGCATGGCCATGTTTTCTAAGTAAGATATAATTATATTTAGCATTCGTCCAGTTATACCGTATGGTTTAATTTTCATTAGTACTCATTCAGGCCAAATTTTGTCAAAGCCCTTGGATATATCAAGGACTTCAACCCTGGCTTCGCCCACCATATCCAATGCATGGCATATGCGTTGAGAAATGACTGTTAAAATATCTGCAGTAGAACAACATTGCCTAAATCCATACTGTTTGTCCAAGAGAATATTAGCTTTTGCGAGGTGGTGGACGAGTGCTTGATTGATTAAGATCTCAAAGATTATAGCGAAGAGGAGAAGAAACTGGGGGGGGGGGTGATCATTAATAGGGGCAGTCCTTTTACCAGTATTTTTGTACACATGTACCACAGAGGCAATCCTCCAGCTGTTAGGGAAGCAAGATTAAGCAAAGTAATGTTGTAGAGTTTAGAAAAGAACGTCATCAACGACCCACGTGTTGACAGAGACAACATGCTCGGCTTAATCAAGCACGGACACCGAGAATGATAACCTGCTTGCCTTCGGATTGTCTCAAACTCTACATTGGGTCCAGCAAACCACTCCCTCCCTGATTTTTCTTTCCGGACAGACACCACACTAGATTGTCTGAAAATTGTCCCTTTTCAAATACAGTATATCATAAAACCCTAGATATCTCAAAAGCATGTGGACCTGATCTCATTTCGGCTGTACTATTCAAAATAGTTATGCAAATTTGTCCTTTAATTACCTGGTTTTAAACGCAGAGAATTTTGAATGACCAACTCAATTTTCTTTAATTGCAGATTTGGAGACTATCAGTACCTTTGAGTACGGTATGGTGTGATATTAAATAATGAGACTGTCACCCGTGCAGCGTATGAAAATTGCATAAATACGATCAAATTAGTTAAATATTTTCACCCCAAACAAGGCACAATACTACTTTGATATAGAGGGACTAGTATCTGGAACATAATTTGCAGTAAAAATATGTAGGGAGTTGAGTAGCAAGATACCTATTCACATTACAATTGAACTTCTGCATGTCAGTACAGTCAAGGAAGCAGGAGCGCGGGATTTTGCTGTTTGTCGGGTTTGTCAGGAGTATTTTCCCCGAGAGGGTACTACGGCTTATAGTTCATCGGAGAACATACCATTAAAATACTTGTTAAACAGGCAAAAAGTTGCAACATTTCGTAAATGGGACAGAGGATAAAGGCAAGCTGACAGTTAAGGACATATTAGGTTGGCGACTCTCTTTTAAATTCTTTCTAAGACTGAGAGACTAGTTACAATACTCCATACATGGGCAAATAGTCGCATTGTAAAGACACAGTTATAAGTAAATTTCTAGAACGGTGAAAAGAACCCACCTTTTTTGCAGCAGCCTTGGCAATGCCTTCGATGTATCTGTTCCAATTCATGTTCCCTGTGAACGTAAAGCCGAGCAGTTTGAACAAAGTACTTTCAGAAAATGTATCAATAGCCATGGCTATTACTGGTTGAGAAAGTTTCATGGGATTCTGCTTTCCGAACTGTACTGGCCTGCAGAAGTTCAAGTGTAATGTGAACAGACATCTTGCGACTCATCTCCCTGCTACTTATGTTACCGATAGCAGCCCCCTACTTCAAAGTAGCACTGTGCCTTGTTTGGGCTGAAAATTGAATTAAAATAAATGTAATTATTTAAAAAAAAAAAAAAGCTTTATCTAATCCGCATTGAATGCTACAATATTTTTGTATACAGATTCGAGGTCTTTCTCTAGGATTTCCACCATTGCCTTTGATTTGTATTCATTCGTTATCACCTTGTGCCTATTATAGAGCGTTGTGTCGTCAGCAAATATACCCATCTCGGAGACAATTTCATCAGGGAGGCCCTTTCTGAATATCATGAATAATAAACGTCCAAGAATCGATCCCTGGGGTACATCTGCTTTTATATAGCATTGTCTTGACGTAGGATTATCGAGGGCAACCGGAGATCTTCTCTCAATTAAGAAGGATTTTATTATGTTTCTTATACGTCCGGTAATACCATATCATCTGATTTTCATGAGAAGACTTGTCATACCTTGCAAAAAGCCTTAGATATATCTAGATCTACTGTTCCAGCCTCGCCTGCTGTATCCACTGCATGGTGTATACGTTCATAGATTATAGTTAGAATATCTGCATTAAGAAGGACTTACCGGAATCATTATCGTTTGCTGGACAGCAGTTTAGCGGCTGTGAAGTGCTGGACTACAGCTTGATCAATTACGTTATAACCAAATATTTTGGCGAAAAGATGGAAGGGGCTAATGGGGCGATAATTGAATTGGTCAGTATATCTGCCAGAACTATTATAAACTATGACTACAGACACTTTTCCAGCAGTTAAGAAAGATTTTTACGGCATTTGTTGAAAAGTTTGAGGAGAACTGGAGCAATCTCTGCGGAACATTTTTTAATAGTACAGCCGGATTGAGATCAGGTCCACATGTTGTTGAGATATCTAGGATTTTATGATATACTGTACTTGAAAAGGGGCAATTTTCAGATAATCTAGTGTGGTTTCTGTCCGCAAAGAAAAATCAGAGAGAGAGAGTGGTTTGCTGGACACACTGTTGAATTTGAGACAATCCGAAAGCAAGCAGGTTATCGTCCTCAGTGTCCGTGCAAACAACCACAAGATTGTTGGATATTGGGGAATTGTTAAGTGCTCATGATTTTTGTAGTTTTTCCAGAAATCACGAGTTTCTTTATTTCTAGGCTTTAATGCGTTTTCTGGTGGTTTCGGTATACTCTCTCTTAGATATCGATATTTTTTCTTACAATTACATCTACCATCTCTAAAGTTTTGTCTATTTGTACGGAACTTATGTCGGATAAATCTGCGGTATGCATGCTGCCTTTGAGCAATGAAAGTAAACAAGTAGAACTATTGGGGGAAAAGGGGTTTACTACAGAACTTCCGTGTAGGAAATGTACTTCAGTTACCGATTTAAACAATTCAGTGGTCTTATTTGCGCACTGTTCTGCACGGTAGGGAAAATATATTTCCTCATGGAGCATATCTGATTAGATCCCTGATGGCATCTTAGGCGTCCTTATTATAATAAATTGTCGTTTTTAGCAATCACCCTTCAACTTAGGGTCGAGATTTTAAGGTGCTCTCAATCATTATCACAGCGTGATCAGCATTCCCAAGAGGGCTTTGGGTATTTGTTACACAATCCTCAGTAACTGTCATCTGGAATGAGTCTAGAAGTGAGGCTTGATGATCCAGACTATCTGGGGAACGAGTTGGGAACGTACTGTCTGTGTCAAGAAATGGGATCTAGAAAAATACATCGTCTAATTTAGTTCTACGTCTACGGTTGGTTGATGGGTTGTTTTTGTTTTACGGCATATCAACCCTTTTCGAGTTATTTAATGCCGAATCCAAAGACTTTGAAGAAACAAATTTTTTAATAGAATATATTTGTTGTTTTCACGTCGGTTTCTATTTAACCCATAGTTGGGACCCTAACAGGTACTACCACTCCGGGTCAGAGTGGACCTGGGAGCAATGGTAATTAAAGGGTGGCTCCACACTCCAAAGCCCACAAGCTGGGGCCTCACCACTGGATATAATTTAAGGTCATATCCAGGACCCCCATTGAGGGACTTTTACCCTCTGCAGGGGGGCAGTCGGCGTATTCTAATGCCCCACCGACAGGGCCTCTACGTCTACGGAGATTTGTAAATCGGAGCCTAAAAGGAGGAGGCAAATCGTTGTTCGAGTGTGCGTCTGGTTTAATCGTTATTTTTGATTGAGCTGTCAGAACATATTTTAAGTTTAGAGTGAGAGGTGCTTGAAAATGTGGATGTGACTATCCTTCATGCAACACGAGTTGACTATCAACCGATTCCTCGTCCACATACGGCCTCGGGAATGCCCATAGATGAGTGCAGGGTCCTTTTCCATGTGCAGTATGGAACTACAACCATCCCGATATTATTCAACTGCTGCTAGAGCAGCCGTTCTAAGGGTGTCTAAAGAGTTAGGGCTCCTGTACTGTCAGTCGGAATACAACAGGTAATCTAATCGTGTGAGTATACATGAAAAACAAGTATATCGAAGATGCCTTGTTATACAGAAAAGGAATAAGGCTGATGTGGGGGACGGCATTTACAGCTTTAGTCGGGGAAACTAGTGTCTCTAGTGTGTCCCTTTGATGACACCTCTGCTCCTGGCAATACACAAAGAATAAGTATGAAAGCGAAGCATACCTACTCCATCAGTTGATGTTTTCAATCCGGTGATTTGATCGAGTCTCGAACTCTCGGGTGGGTGTCAACTAGGACTGCGAAGGCCCCCCTCCCCTATTTTGTGCCAAGACGTATGAGATCTGTGGCACAGGTTTAACATCCTTCTGGATGGATGAAATCTTCCTGGATAGATGACATCCTTCTGGGTGGGTGACATCCTTCTAGATGGATGACATCCTTCTGGATGGATCGCACAGGTTTAATATTCTTCTAGATTGATGACATGACGAGATCAACATGTTAATTAGCCTCAAGAGGGTTAGCCACGCGCCTTGTGTCAAGGCTAGAAATACGACATCCTGCATGAGTAGTTAGCATTAATCGGGTTAGTATCAAAGATAATTAGTATCTGCTACAAAGTTACACTCCTCAAAATGGGATTACTATTGGAAGATATGGCTAATCACTTGTAATGCGTGTTAGAGCGAGTATGTATGAGTATGAGGTGAAGATTCAACTTAGTATCTACTAGAGTTCAATAAGGATAAAATATGGTTTGTAGATTAATAAATACATTGGAAAAAGTATAGTATAAAGACTTAGGTTACTATTCAAACTTGAGATCTTCGTTTTCATGTAAAGACAATAGCCAGTGCTTTGGTCTATTTAAGGGAATGAAAATATAAATAGTTTTTGCTAATATATATATAATTATAAAACTAAAATAACCTTCTAATGGGTGTTGTTATTCAATATTCGGTTTACGACTTCCGGTTGCGCATGCGTACATAAACAAAAAATCAACGCAACAATAATACATATTGTTTTACAGTGTAGGTTTTCAGCGTCTCAATGTTTTTTTCTTTACAGTTTTAATTTAACCAAATAAACAATTGTTAATACTTTCTTCTTTTTTTTACATCGTTCATTTCCGTATTTTCTTACAAATAAATATCCTTCAGCCCGATGACGACCATAAGAGCATTTTACAACAGCGATTTACACACCGCCGTTATTTTAAAAATTTATTCTCCATTTTTGAATACACCGTTCTTAAAAAAACATTCATATATTTTCTTCAACACTACCAACATAAATAAATAAATCCGAAAATAGTTGTTTTTTTATTTGCGTTACGAATAAATAATCAACGCGACAATAAAACTTATTGTTTTACTGCATACGTTTTCAACGCCCCAATTGTTTTTTTTCGCGTTTAAATTAAAAGATATATCAAAATTTGAATTTAACTTTAAGTACTATGGCATCTGTTCAGTGCACATTTGCCTATAAGTATGGCAAAGCACATATAATTCAATTGCTGTAAGTTTTTTGTTTTTCAAAAATAAACAATTATAAACAGAACAACTCATAGGAATCTATCTATAGTCTCTTTTCATTTTAATATACTTTCATAGAAATGTTTATGTTATGTCATAAACAACTATTTTCTTTACGTCACAAGTGACACGCTCATACAATAATTCCATAGCTGACACAACATACTGACATACTGACACAACGAGTCACGGGTAGTCTAGTTATATTTAAGTGCAGACTATGGCTTATAGATAAGCTATAGAGTGTAGTTATGAATTAAAGATAATGCACATCTTCTTAATATATATATATATATATATATACATATATATACATATATATGTGTGTGTGTGTGTGTGTGTTTAGTATTGATTTTAAAAGTTCTGCATTCTAATGTTAAACACTGGAAGACACACCTCTCTCCCATGATACGCGCAAAGTGTGATGTATGTGATTTAGAAATCACATACATGTGGACTTTGGACGAAGATCAATTTGTTATTTTTTCAGTTGGCACAGAAAACCTAACCTACAAGAATATAGTATTAATATACATTTGGATATGCAGGAATTTTGGTAGGATTAGGAGTATAAGGATTAATAATAATGTTTATCATGCGAAACAGGCACAGGCAGCCGTTTTGGGGGCAAAGTAACTAGCCCTTTTTACTCGACATTTAAAAAGAATAGTTCCAGTTAGTATAATATCATAAATAAATTACCATATATATATGGCCATTATAAGCCTTATATTTAAACATTCACTTAGTCAAAGTATGATAATGTATAGGCTTCAAAAAGACTGAAGTATCAGAAATTAAGAACAGGAAAACAAAGATTAGCTGAATAAGCATTAATTTCACAATACTTAGTAAGCACGTAAGTAATTAAACCTAAGAAGCTTCACTTTCACAAAAGTTGCGAATACAATTTGTGTTATCCATTATTATAGGCATTGTGGGCAGCTTAGTTTTTACTTGTTTCCCACCTGTGGTTAGTATTTAAGCATCTCAACAGGGGAATGTTTTTTTTTGTGAATTGTTGGAAATTTATATTTTATTTTATTTAAAAAATTAACGGAATAGACATACCAACTGACTATCTTGTTCTTGTGATTTAACTACATTAGCTTATGATTTTATGGATTAATAAAGTCTACTATATATATTGATAAACTAGACACAATAGATCACCTGAAAAACAACATTCGATGCGTTATTGCGAAATACAGTTTAATTTAATGTGTAGAGTTTGTGAAAATTGGACTAGGTCATATACTCACGAGCCGCGGGGATATAAGCCAGAATTGGAATAAGCTAAATATCTGTAGAAGATATTTTTCTGGGATTTGTCTTAATTAACATTCGATGTCTCTAGAAAGAAACACTATATAAATATTACCCCCCACACTCACAAAAAGTTCTTTATTGATTTACATTAGAGTAACCCGTTTTGATAGTAATATAAGTATAATGAATGGAAAAGACTTTCGCAAATATTCATTAAAATATGAGGAAATTTTGTATTCTACTAAGCGTAATGAAATAAATATATTTCGGTTACAAGTATCGTAAAGTTTGCAAACGAATGAATACATTTATTCAACTAATTTATATCACGCCCGGTAGTGTACTATTTAACTGAGATGACTGTCTATCTGACAGCATTTGCACATCGTTAGTAGTGGTCTGGACTTTGGTTTTTTAATCTGTTGTCGTGTAATCATCTTTCGCGGCCATTCTCCTCAATCAGGTAATAGTGTAGTATATGTTCGTTCGCCATGACAAAATATTATTACAGGGTGGAACAATAAATTTGTTGCCCTAAAGAAAACGACAATACAGCTTTATTTAAATATATACTAGTATTTCAGCAACGCCGAACTGAAATGCTAGTATATATATATATATATATATATATATATATATATATATATATATAGAATATATATAATATATATATAGTATATATATATAGTATATATATATATAGTATATATATATACATATATATATATATATATATATATATATATATTATATTATATATACTAGCATTTCAGCCCGACATTGCCCGGGTGCTTTGAAATGTGTGTATATATATATATATATATATATATATATATATATATATATATATATATATATATATGTATATATATACATTTCTTCAAAATAGGATATATTATAAAATTTAAAGATGCTTCAAACTTCTTTGCTCATAGATAGCTTAGGTTAAGAGGGCACTTAGAGATAAACGACCACTTGAGTTATCTATCCTAATAGAATTTATACATATGATATAAATCTTAGAAGGATAGGATATATTTGAAGTATTAAAGAAGTTATAGTCTGATAGCCCTCTTAATGTGAATTTAAAATTCGGGAACAATTGCCTTCCTCGGTAAATTTTACATACGAATACGTTATTAGATTTTATGTATATTCTATAAGCTTTTTTCTATCTGGAACACTTCAACATAATGCACAAATAAACATACATACATTGAGCTATATGTATAAATAAATCATATATATATATATATATATATATATATATATATATATATATATATATATATATATATACATATATTAGTGATGGGACGATTCCAATATTTTCCCGATTTCGATACAATTACCCATTGCGATTCTTTATAAATCTCTAAATATTTAACTATAAAAGAATGATTTTATCCCGCTTGCAGTAAAAACATATCGTAAATTTGCCGATATTTTCTCAAGCGTAAAAATACACTTATGATGGGATGATCTAGAAAATTTAGTCTAACTGAAAATTTAACTCAATAAATATTTATCATTTTATTAATGTTACAAGAAGTAGATGTTTCTTAACCCCCTCCCCCCAAAAAAAATATATATATAGTTTAAGGGATCTGTTTTGGCATCGGAAAATAGGCTCAATATTTTTCGATTCCGATACCGATTCCGATACACCAAAAAGCTTCGATATATATATATATATATGTATATATATATATATATATATATATATATATATATATATATATATATATATATATATATATATAGGACGATTCCAATATTTTTCCCGATTCCGAAACAATTACCGATTCCGTACTCAATTTCTGATTCCGTAAACAATTACCGATTCCAATTACTACCCTTTATAAATCTATAAACATTTATCTATAAAGATGTTATTTTCTCCAATTATTGTAAAGACACATGTCAAATGTCCATATATTTGCTCAAATGTCGAAATAAACTTATCGGGGTGATCTATAGATTTAGCTTTAGTGGTAGTTTAAAATCAATAAATATTAATTCTTTTATTATCAATAAAAGCAGTGGGAGATTTTGTTTTAAACTAAATAAAACAAACGATTATTAAAAGGAATCGTTCAGAGCATCGGAAAAAATACACACGCATTTTTCGATTCCAATACAGAAAAAGGTCCGATTTTTCCGATTGTCGATTCCGATTGATTGTCCTAACACTAATATATATATATATATATATATATATATATATATATATATATATATATATATATATATATATATATATATATATATTGCCCGTACCGGAGTTGAACGCTGGAAATATGACCGCCATCCCACCTGTACAAAAATAAATGAACTACGATCGTTAGTGAAATCCACTGTCGGCCTAGTATAATAGTGGGCTTATGAAATGCGTCTCTTTTAACCATCACAGCGGGCCAAGATCACAGTGTAGTATCTGTCCTGATGTTGCACTTCACGTTTCTTGTTCTCAGTCAGTAAGCGGAAATACTTCATGACTTAGACAATTTTTATTTATGTTCATATCCAGAGTACTTTTATTTATTTTTTTTTAAGGCTGGATTTTCCCTACATTAAAAACTGATCTTGTGTCTGATTCTGCTTACTTGGAGAGGCAAGTAAGTCGGAACATCACTAATGTACACGCAATGTTTTAATGGTATAAGTTTTGATGATGTTCTCGTCGTCATCGCTGTTTTCGTTTTTTATTTTATGGTTAAAAAATCTTAAGATAAAAGTCGCAAGCTAAACTGCTCATTATATAAGTACATATGAAATGCATATATTTGAAACATATACAGTGCATACGCAGTGTGTTTTATGGTCCAAATACTTGGATTTATTGATGTGTAATCGTCGTCATCGATGATGTCGTTGTTGTTTCTGTTTATGTGTTTAAGAAAAAGCTTAATATAAAAATCGCAAATAGTTAGGAGGTAAACTCTTCAACATAAAAATCCTAATGAAATGCGTAGTTTTGAAACATCACTAATGTACACGCAGAGTTTCACCTGGTAAAATAACTGAAATTGGATGTTTTGACGGAGGCATCGTTGTCGACGAAGAAGTGTTTTTTTTAGTGTTTAAGAAAAGATGAATGTGAATTTTAAAGTAGATATCATATTTTATACTTTGTAAAAGAAAACAAGTGTTTTTTTTAAGTTTGTTTAATAATTTTCTCTTGCTCGCATTGTTCCATTTTACCTATGTATTGAATGAACTTGAATTCGGACCCAAAATCATGTCTTTTAGTAATACTGTATTTTAATGTTAGTAGCATTCGTTTATAAAGCTAAAAACCGGATTCCAGAAAATAAGAATTATTAGAGCGCAGCCAATCAGAATGAACGGAATATTGTGAGGGAAACTTTATTATATTTTTCTTATTAATCGGATATTGAAAGATTATATTATGTCTACGTATCCATGAGCCCGTAAAATAGGTATAATCGCACTATCTATGGAACATGTAGAAATGGTCCCAGTGAAAATTGCTAGCGTTGGTAGGGCTAAATATTAAGAGAGAAAATAGGGACTCATTCCTCTATAGATGGTAGGAGTGTGATTGTGTTGCAATGATAACATTTTGTTATCACGACTGTATGTATCTAAAATGGTTTTCAAAAGCTACATAAGGTTCAATTTGTATGTGGCATCAGTTGTGGAAAACCTACGATAATTTGGTCCAAAGGGAAATTTCTGCACTCATTTTATTACACACACACACACACACACACACACACATATATATATATATATATATATATATGCATATATATCCATCATATTATTGAAGTAGCATTCAATGTACGATGTAGACGTTTGGGATGGCATAGTATAATATTTGTTCTCTTGTCCTAATACCATCTTATTAAACCTTATCCCATCCGTTTCTTTTCTGTTATTATGAAACCATCATTCCAGACATTAGTTTTTCACTCAAGAGGCAGTGTAGTATGCGTCGTTCTTCTCGATACCATATTACTTCTTTTAATGTAATATCCTACCCTTTACAATGCAAAATTCAGGGAGGGTATTATGATAACTGTTCTGTTATTATGGAATAATCCTACCAGACATTACCTCTTTTATTTATTGGAAATAATAGGTTAGTATATGATCTGTTGTCATTAAAGTATGTCCTATCTGTATTACCTTCTCATTTGGTGGGGCAGTTTATCAGATCAAATACAGCAGCAAATCCTAGACATATATACCAGAAAGGACAGTCGGAAATAAGTCATACACTATCCACTGTGACTATTCGGTTTCTACAGCTAAGTACCTAGAAAACAGTGCGATTAAACCTGACATAGTGATATGAGGAAAGAAGGAGAAAGAAGCAACCTTTGTAGAAGTTAGTGTATCCAATGATGCTGGGTGAAACAGAGCTGAAATAGAAAAATAACGAAATATCAAAAGTCTTATGTACGGCATGTAAAGAAACTGGGATTTTAAGAAGATACCTATCATTTCAGCTATTATGGGAGTAATTGGACGAATTTAAAAAAACTACCTGACACATATATGCGGTGAACCAAGTGCGAAAGAGATTCAAACAATTGCACTTTAAGTGACAGTCAGAATCCTAAAATGATCTTTCGGTTAGCATATCTGCATTTGTGGATAAATGTTTGGATGTAAGATGCTCCATCCCCAGCTCGAACAAACTAATAAGAAAAATAAAAAAAATAAGAGTATGTGTTCATTTGCCTTAAGACCACCTTCCCAGGTATTAACTCCTCTTTGTTATGGGACAGTGTATTGTATTTCCCTTTGTCATGAATCCTATCCTCTAGCGCATTATATCCTGCTTTTTGAGGTGATGATTTATAATAGTGTAGTAATATGTTCTGTAGTCATGAAACTATTCTCCCATGCTTTGCCTTCTTCATCATATGTTTGTTTGTCATGATACAATCTTCCCACGGATTACGACCCCATTTTTTTTTAGAGAAAGTCAACATCATGATACCGTAATCACTATAATTATTTCTCGTATTTGGGCGTGTTAGGCGTGTGTTATACTAACAAAATTATACGAAATTCGAACGATCTAAGCATATTTCCGCAAGTTCTTCATAATAATTGCCTCAATAATTGCCACAAAAATTTTAATTTGTTTTCATCTTTATTGATATATTTTTTTTTATTTTTAGTATATTTTAATACATATTTTAAAATAACATTGGAAATAAGGAGGAGATTGTCAAAATTGATTAGACTTAATAAAAATTATTATTATTTCAATATATAAAAAAAAACAGTTTCATTTTTATTAGATAATTGGATACTCATAGTACGATCACATGAAGGCTGTTACCACCATTTCGTTTTCCTATTGTAGTTACGTCTCAACTCGAATCTGGTATGACCGTGCCGTCGACTACAACTTCACTAGGTGTATCAGAATTTTTGTAGGTTTTCTTGACACCCCTAACACGTAACTGCGAATAAAATATAAAACACTCGTAATTTCTCTTTTAAAAGTGGGTTGTTTATTTTCTTTATGGATTATACTTCCAAAATAAACTATTAAAGTTGTTTTAAAAATGATAGAAATATATTTTTATTTTTTAAAAAACAGTAATGAATTTTACGAACTCAATATTTTTCAATTTTTAAACTTTAAAAATCTATAAAATTTTTTCTATTGATTCTATTTTTACGATATTTTCAGGGTCAATGTGAAATTTTATGTTCTTTCCAATAAACCGAATATAATATTTTAGACAAACGTTTTTTTTTTAAATTCACGCCCCCCCCCCATTTTCAAGTGTCTATTAAAAAATAAATAATTAATTTACTCACCAAAGTTTTATATATCACAAATTGAAGAAAAAAGGTCAATAAATAATATATTCAAATTTTTAAAAAAAGTAGTGTTTTTTAGAAATTTAAATGTAAAGTTCTAGGTTGAAAACCCTTTTTTTAACCACGTTGTTTTTTTTTTCTTTTGTGTTTTAATGAAACCGTGGTCCTTGCTCCTTTAATTGAAAAAAAAATTGGGCTTGAATTACATTTTTCGAGTAGTTATAAGCTTGGAAAGACAGGGCGTCGAATAATTCACGCCTCCCATTTTGAAATGTCTATTAAAAAGTAAATAATTAATTTACTCACGAAAGTGTTATATATCACAAATTTAAGAGAAAAGGTCAATAAATAATATATTCAAATTTAAAAAAAATGTAGTGTTTTTTAGAAATTTAAATGTAAAGTTCTAGGTTTAAAACCCTTTTTTTTAACCACGTTGTTTGTTTTTCTTTTGTCTTTTAATGAAACCGTGGTCCTTGCTCCTTTAATTGAAAAAAAATTGGGCTTGAATTACATTTTTCGAGTAGTTATAAGCTTGGAAAGACAGGGCGTCGAATAATTCACACCTCCCATTTTGAAATGTCTATTAAAAAGTAAATAATTAATTTACTCACGAAAGTGTTATATATCACAAATTTAAGAGAAAAGGTCAATAAATAATATATTCAAATTTAAAAAAAATGTAGTGTTTTTTAGAAATTTAAATGTAAAGTTCTAGGTTTAAAACCCTTTTTTTTAACCACGTTGTTTGTTTTTCTTTTGTCTTTTAATGAAACCGTGGTCCTTGCTCCTTTAATTGAAAAAAAATTGGGCTTGAATTACATTTTTCGAGTAGTTATAAGCTTGGAAAGACAGGGCGTCGAATAATTCACACCTCCCATTTTGAAATGTCTATTAAAAAGTAAATAATTAATTTACTCACGAAAGTGTTATATATCACAAATTTAAGAGAAAAGGTCAATAAATAATATATTCAAATTCAAAACAAAAAAGTAGTGTTTTTTAGAAATTTACCTATAAAGTCCGAAGTTTAAAACCTCTTTTTAAAAAAACAACGTTGTTTGCTTTTTGTTGTTGTTTTTTAATGAAAGCTTGGTCCTTGCTCCTTTAATTGAAAAAAATAATTAGGGCTTGAATTACATTTTTCGAGGAGTTATAAGCTTGGAAATATGGGGTGGAATTATTCAATATTTTTCGCGAAATTTCTGACACACCTACAGCTTCACTGTCGCCGACTCCATCATCCTCTCTGATTACAAAAGTGATGCACGCACTTTCCCCATATTAACGGAGACAAAAAAAATGGAAGGCTATTTCTTTCATTCCATTTGTGCGAAAAGCGTACTAAAATTAGACTCCCACGGTGTATAAATAGAATTAAATAAAACAATTATGTCCTAGATTTATCTCTCTCTCACCCTCTCTTCCCACTCTCCTTCTCTTTTATCTCTAATCTCTCTTTGCCCCTCTTTGTAATTTCCCCTTATCCATTAATAAATCACAAGTCACTTCCGGGCGACTGGTAAAATGGGATTGTCGTGTTCCGTGCACATAGGTTCATTTGACGACGTATAAATACCAATCTGACCGCAGGATCGCAGGAGAAACCACTTCAGCGGCACCCAAAATCATTTCCGACATTGTTTGTTTGTGAATATAGTCACTATATTATGTCAAACTATATAGCATTTACGATTTTTAAATGTGGAAATGCGATAATGATATCACTGTAACAGTCGTTTAATATAATCCAATATAAATAGATCACATTCTAACCATGTTTGCCTTTTTTATTATTTTTTAACTATGTTTATTCACGTTAAATAAGGCATTTACTCCCTTGACGTAAGGGGCAATACTATTTGAGACCATGTCTATAAAGGCACTATGTAAGATTACCGAGATGTCTGTTTGCATGACATTCAAACTTCTACCTGTTGCTACACAAACGTAAGAAGTAAACAATACTAGAATTGTATATTCTAGCACTTCGAAAAAAATAACTATTACAGAAGAAGGTTTATCTGTATATATGAATCTCAATAAATGAGTCGGGGGTATTTACGTCAATGGAACGTGTTATCAATCCCTTTCTCTCTCTCTCTCTCTCTCTCTCCCTCTTACTCTCTCTCTCGCTCTTTGTTTCTGTCCTTCTCTCATTATATATATATATATGTATATATATATATTTATATATATATATATATATATATATATATATGTAAATATAGTAATTTATAAAATATATATGGCGATTAAGCTACACTGAATATTCCGCGTTTCATCTACTCTAGGGCTCTTCAGGCTTATAAGCGTTTCATCCACTCTAGGACTCTTCAGGCTTATAAGCCTGAAGAGTCTTAAAGTGGATGAAACGCGGAATATTCAGTGTAGCTTAATCGCCATATATATTTTATAAATAACTAACTAGCTCTACCTAAGTATTGAGCACTTTTGAAGTAAATACTTAAAGTTTACGCATAAATCTGTACTTTCGTATATTAATTTTATGTGAGTAAATTAAGTAGTTATATATATATATATATAATAAAATACGTATCAAGTGCGCTTGAAAGCCAAATAACAAGGTAATATTAGGAAAACAAAGAATATTTGACTTGTTTGAAATTTATAACATAAATATATAGATATTTCAGAGCTAAACTCCATCTTTAGTGTGTTGTTTTTTTCTTTATTTTTCTTTTAAACAAGTAAACTGTTTGTTTATTTTCCTAATATTACATTATTATTTGGCTTTCAAGCGAACTGGAAGCGTATTTTAATTTATTCACATTAAATCAACATTTCTATATGAAACTTACACACTTGATATATATATATATATATATATATATATATATATATATATATACATACATATATATATATATATGCAGTTAATCTATATGTATATATATATACATACATACATACACACACACACATGTATATATATATATATATATATATATATATATATAAATCATTATGCAGTTAATCATCAATACTAAAACCGGAAATCATTATAAAATAATACTAAAATAAAATAATATAATGTATATAAATAAAAATATATAAATAATAAAAACAATGATAGTAATATAAAATATACATACAAATAATATACATATTATACATAAAAATAATATACATAAAAATAATATACATAATATACATGAAAATAAAAATACAATGCCATTATCATGAATATTATACTCATATATTTTTTATTTTTATGATCAGAATAACGACTAATATTATTATAATTAATCTTATTATTCTTAGTATTATAATTTTTGTTTTCATCCTTAATATTATTTTAAACACTAATGTTATTTTTAATTTTATCTTATATAAATTTATTTTAATATTATTACAATTCCTGTTCTTTATTTCTATATATTACGAGCTTTGCTCGTGCCCTATGTATGGTTTATAACTTTTGCACACTTTACCAAGCTCTTCCGCCAATTTTCGCTATAAACACTTAACATTTTAGATAAAGGTCATGACATGACATGAGTCAAACATTTTTAATATATATATATATATATATATATATATATATATATATATATATATATATACATATATATATATATATATATATATATATATATATATACACGTACATAAAGTTATGAACAGTACATTAGACCCGAGCAGAGCCAGGCTTAAGTGCTAGTGTAGAATAAAATATATTTTGGACTAAGTTACTGCATGGAGGCATGTGAAGCTTCCTTCCGAGCGATTTCACAGATTTCGATAACAATAAAAACATAGGAGTGTGAAATATTCGTTGATAATCATTCAATCCCGGACAACGTCGAGTTTCTCTGCTACTATACATATATATATATATATATATATATATATATATATTGAAAACACGAATTACCATTAGCATATAAGCGACGCTCTTTGTGTAAACAAATCGAGCGGAGGTATTTCGGACGATATCAAAACATCGTTAAACTCACTACTCGTTCAAGCAGGCGTCAATAGCGTAATGGTTAGGAGCCTTGACTGCCGTACAAACGGTCGGGTTTCAATCCTGGCTTGAGGTAGTTGCCTGTCTAGCCGCACTGATGAGTTGTGAAACAGCGAAATAGTACTGTATGTGGATGACTATATATATATATATATATATATATATATATATATATATATATATATATATATATATATATATATATACTAGCATGGGTGCCCAGCGTTGCCCGGTTGTTTGGAGGTGTGTGTTGAGCAAAAAGAAAAAAAAAAAAAAAGGGTAGTAGGCTCGAACCCGTACTGCGAAGAAGAAAAAGTGAAAAAGTGACGTCTTTGCTGTTACAACCACCACCAAACCGAAAAGTGACGCATGTTTAAATTAGGCTAGACAATCAAATGGAGAGGATGACTTTAAAAAATATCGGCGAAAAAAGCGACTCCTCCCCGTAGAAATGTGCCCAGTTGAGGGTGAAGAAATTATTTCTTTTTACAAATTTTACGTATTTGTCCTTGGAAGTGTCGGGCTTTAAAACGGTACTAATCTTGTGAAAATCCCTATCCTCTGTCGAAATTTTTAGGCAGGCATGCAAACATACATACATAGATTTATATATTTGTAGCTCAAATTTTTGACCCAGCTGAAACCACCGGCAATAATTTTCCCCACTCGATTAATAAGCTTGCCCTATCTCTGAATGCCCTTTATGTCAAATTTCGAATGTTTAGACCTAAAATTATCTGAGTAATTTGATAATGACTGCACAGGTCAAATATTTTAAAACTTTGATCCCTATTATGACCCCTTAACATTTATTGTTTTGGGCTGAAATCAGTTTATTATGTTAGATCCATGTCTAAGGAAGCTATATCTAAAATTTTTAGTGTTTAGAGGAGTTTGGTAGGGTTCTCAAAGGTCTAATCGTTGAACTTTGACCACTTTATAGCCAACTTTCTGGCCGAAAACGGAAAATCTCACAACCCCGTATATCAAATTTCGCGTCTGGCAATTGACAGAGATATTGTGTAGGGAAATGTACGAAGACAGACAGACAGACAGACACTTCAACTTATATATATATATATTGTGTAGGAAAATGTACAAAAACAGACACACAGACACGCTCACTTTTATAGATATACAAGCCTTGGAATCCGGTGTTGCCCGGATGTTTAGAGGTGTGAGTTCAGCAAAAAAACAATAAAAGTGGTAGTAGGAAGGCAGGATCGAACCCGTACAGCGAAGGGGTAAAAGAACGGAAAAATGTGACGTCTTTGCTGTTACGACCACCGCTTCGCCGGAATTGACGTAGGTTTAAATTAGGGCTATAGAATCAAAAAGAGGGATAACCTTCGGAAATATCGATGAAAAAAAGCGATCGATTCCTGTAGAAAAGTGTCCAGTTGAAGGTTAACAAATTACTGTTTTTAGCCTATTGTTGGATATTTGTCGTTTTATAGACCGAGCTTCAAAACGATACTGATCTTGTAAAAATCTGTCAAAAGTTTTAGGCAGAAATAAAAGCATACATTCGTACATTTATATATTAGTAGATCAAATTTTCTACCAAAACCGATTGAAACGTTTGCCCTATCTCTGAATATCCTTCATGTAAATTTTCAAATGTTTAGACCAGAAATTGTCTTAGTAATTTTGTATAGACCGAAGCGGTCAAATTTTCAAAAAATTTGACCATCTTAACACTTATTGTTTTCGGCTCAAATCAAGTTATTAAGTTAGATCCATGTCAAAGGAACCTATATCTGAAATTTCAAGTGTTTAGATCCAAAATTGGCGGAGGAGTTTGGTAGAGCTGTCAAAAGTAAAATCGTTGAACTTTGATCCCTTAACAGCCAAATTTCTGGCCGAAAACGGATTACAAAGAGTCTTCTCAAATCTCGGTACCCTGTATATCAAATTTTGAGTCTGTAGACTGAAAATTGACAGAGTTATTGTGTAGGGAAATGTACAAAGAAAGACAGACAGACACACAGGCAAACATACACTTTCACTTATATATATATATATATATATATATATATATATATATATATATATATATAGAGAGAGAGAGAGAGAGAGAGAGAGAGATCCGAGCTAACATGTTTAAATAAATAGACATTAAAGGACGTCGTTTGCGGACACCGTTCTCATGTTTCAGAAAGTAGAACTGCCAACTACGATAGTTGTAGATTCAAAAATACTGTTTTAGAATAGGTGTTACTCTAGCAGCGCCGAAGAGTTGTGATACAGTCTCTCTTTGGATAACTACTTATATATACATATATATGTGTGTGTGTTTGTGTCTGTGTGTGTGTGTGTGTAAATAAATATATTGAGCAGAACTAAATATATATATATATATATATATATATATATAAACTATACAAATACATATACATATATATATATATATATATATATATATATATATATATATATATATATATATATATATATATATGATAGGGTTTTTCCAAAGGTTTAATATATTAAAATCTATCAATCAAAAAGATTGTAAGCCATGTAAATTGACGCAAATATTACGAAACATGATTGACATCTCTGTAATCAAGCATTCATATATACTTGCAAAACCCAAAAAGCATAGAGAGAAAGATAATATCATATCCGTATTTTTTCGAATATTACAATTGTTTTGACATCAATCAGACAATTTTAAATGTTATGTTATTTTAAAAAATTCGTGGTAAACATCTCACAAAATTAATTGAAACCTCCAGGGTTATATGTATCTTAATACATTTTTATTCTGTTATTCATTGTATCAGGCAATGTGTAAGGTTTTATCGTGCTTTTAATGTATCCACCACCTGTGTTGGAGAAATATTTCCATGGACACCTATTTTCGTATCTGTTCTAAAATTACAGCGAGAATTGTTACCTCTGGACTATTTTGAAACCAGACAAGACTATGAATTAATCAGGTTTAGGGATTATTAAGTTAATTTATTATTTATTTATTTATTTTTATTTTTTTGTTCAATCTCAAGAAGTTCGGTTGGATTTTAGCGTTCAATCTAAATTGTAAATTTAAATTGAAAGTTTCGTATTTTGGGTTTTTTTTGTGTGTGTTACATATCGATTTTAATTTTAACCTCGGAGTTACAGCAATGTGAATTTTTTCTGCATATCAAAATGAATAAAATAACATCAACTAAAATAAAATAACTATATATTCCATACGAATATATTAGGATGCTAACGATAGTATTTATCATTGTAAAACTTATATTTACACTTCGACACAATAATTTATAAAATCCCTTTCATGGGTGATACGTATTACTTGCTAATTTAACTTAATAACATATGCATTTACGTATTAATTATTTTAATTCCAAAGATTTATACTTAGATGCATTAAATGCCATCCCGAGTTGCTAAATCTCTTCAATGGTTTTATATTTTACTTGATTTTAACTATTAGGCGGAATCTTCAGACTCTAAATTCACTATTTTCTTTACCTATCATGCGATGTTTTGTTTGTATTTTCCTTAAAATTCTATTTCCTTTGGTGCTGGGTTATTTCGACGGCTTATTTTGAGTACGATGCGGGAAACTTTCTTTTCATACTTGCTACATTAAGAATTAGGAGATTTATAGTGCATTGATCGTTTTCAGTATTTATCTCCGAGACCCTAATTTAGTCATCCAAAGGACAGATACAGAAACCACATAACATCATTTAAAACCGGGCGTGTGATTGAACCTAATAGTGATAGAAACAATAATGTAGATGGGAATAGAACTAAAATAATGATTAAAAAAAAGAGATCGGATCGGAGAACTACGTAAAAATAATGAAGACTTCGAAATAAAATGATCGATAGTCGACAAGGTAAAATATACAAACCTAGTAAGTCCAAACGCTTCAATTTATTCTTCATTGAAACTTACACCTAGTGCACTCCAAAGATGAAATTTTAAACAAAACATTGGATGCTTTAATTAGTTGTCTCCACAAAAATAAATGTCTACTCCCGAGAGGTAAACATGGGTAAAATAAACTCAAAATAGTTATCATCACTAAACATCCTCTGTAAAATATAGGAAATACACGTATACTTTACATTGAAAAAAGAAAGGACGAAGTAACGAATCGGAATCGAGAATCGAAAAATTCAAAAATGTTGACGGTATCAGAATCGGTATCGGAATATTTTTGCCTATTTTCCGATGTCAAAAATGATTCTTTTCATTGTTTTTATTTGTTTGTTTAGAATGTAAAACATAATTTTCCATCGCTTGTATAAATGATGAAATGATAAATATTTATTGATTTTAAAAATTGTAAAATTAAAATCAATAGATCATTCTCATGAGTTCATACATTTGTGAAAATATATGTTCACATTTCATGTTTGTTGATGTACCTTCCCAACCCCCAAACCTCTGTATTTATTAATTTAAAATATTTTTTTTTTACATGGAGTTCACCACTTATCAAGGCCCAACGGCCACTCGGGGATAAGGGTTATTGTGTCTACAGTAATCAATGGGATAGTGTAGTAATAGTATTGGAGAATTGATAAAGTGTAATTGCTTCAGGGGCGGTTCAACAGGAATTTGTTTGTGTTGGACTTGAAATCGGGAGGGAAACAGGCAAGCGGAACAGAGTTTCACAGGCGTGCAGTTCTAAGAAAGAAGCTTTGTTCATGGAATCTACGCTATGATTTAGGCACAGATAAGGAGTGGGGAACATTATTGCCGGGGTTTCAGCTAGTCGGGTGTTTTTTGAAAAAGATTGGCGAGGGGGGAACCAGAGAATGGAGCTCAGACGAGCACTTGCCATGGAAATAACGATAGAACAAAGATAGGCTCGCTACGTCTCTTCTGTGGGAAAGAGGTTGCAGGGAAGAGAAAAGGGCATCCCCCACTAAGCCACGAAGTCTATTTTGTACTCTGTCAAGGCAGGATAGGCTGTTTTTAGATGTGGCAGCAATACTCCATCCTTGGACGTACTTGGCTTTTATATAGATAGAGAATTGCATCATTAGTGAGATATCTTCTGGAGCGGTAGAAGGATCCCACCATTTTCCCAGCGACCTTGGCTACAGACTTGATGTATGTGTTCCATTTATATATATATATATATATATATATATATATATATATATATATATATAATAATAATAATAATAATAATAATAATAATAATAAAATAGAAATTACAATCAAATACACCAAAATGATCCAAGATGGTAAAACTAAAGTATATTATAAATATTAAAGAATTAATATTTATAAAGTAATCTCAACCAGATGTAAAACTCAATAAAACCAAATAGGAGATAGAACTTATAATTATTTTATTATATTTTATTTTATTAACTATTTGCTCTTATATATATATATATATATATATATATATATATATATATATATATATATATATATATAATGTTAAATTGTACTTGAAGGCATTACAAGAGAAAGGAAACAAAACAAAGGGCTTTTTATTTCGAATGTTTTGTTTTACCGAAAACAAGTTTGTTGATAAAGTTTTATAAACAAGGGAATGACGAAAGAAAATTATCGGGCAATGCTGTGCAAATCAAAAAGCAATAGTAAGCATGTATACATATGGGTGTGTCTGAGCCTTAGCGTGTGTGTGTGAGTGTTTAAATGAAAACGAGACAGAAAGAGAGAGATAGAGGGGGGGGGGAAGAGACCACGTGCGTGACCTATGATGTCATAGGCCAGCTGTGCGGGAAGGATTGTCTAGGATTGTTTCGAAAGTGTCGATCCCTTTCGGTTTAATTCCCGTTGTGTGTAGAGATAATAATAACACGGACCGACTGATGATGATGATGATGATGATGATGATGATGATGATGACCAAAACAAAGCCTAAAACAAAAACAGAAAAACCGCACCTTCTTTTATCCTTTTTTCCTTTTTATTTGTTGGTGTTTGACGTCATCGTATTATCTCTTGTTGCCCAACTGAACCAAATATAGACTTGTTTTCGTTTATTTTATTTAAAACATTTTTTGGTGCGTGTTTTCTCAGCCTAGATTGTCCTCGTTGTTTATCGGAAAAGAGGAGAACGACGAAGACGACGGAGGAAAAGAAGACGAAGACATATATAGTACAGAGGATTAAGTAACACTTTGAAAAATATATTCCACCATCGGCCATTTCCAGAATAGTCATTCTCCAAGTATTGGTCATTTTACCCCTGTAAAACACACACTTTTAGATGCGGAAAGGTTACGAGTGCAATTTACCAAGCGTAACATTACTCTACTTAACTTAAATTTTACGGTTGCTTTCTTCGGTAAAATTACATTTTTTCAAAAGCTCTAATTATATGTAATTTCATTTTATAATTAAAAAAACAATTTCAATTTTATCTTTATTTTTCTTACAAGTAACTCACCAATTTTTATGGTCTGAAGCCCATTCGAGGTTAATGAATGTAAGGTAGTAGTTTAGTAATCGATTATGGGGTAAACTAGGTAGAATTTGCATTATTAAAGCGGACAGCTCAACAAGAACTTGTTTACACTAGATTTGAAGGCTACCATATTTTAATCAACCGGGAAGAAGACTAGTGGAACAGTGTGTCGCATGCGGGTCGTTCTAGGAAATAAACTTTGTTCATGGAATCTCCGTTTAGATTTAGACACTGACATAGAGTGGAAAAAAATATTGATAATGATTGTAGCTAGTCGTGTATTTTTGTGAAAGTTTGTCATGAGTGCACCATAGATTGGAGCTCAGACGAGCACTTACCATATAATAACGATAGAGCAGAGACAGGCTCGTAGGGTCTTTTATATGAATAAGAGGGTACAGGGAAGAGAAAATGGAATCAAGTACTAGGTTTCGAAGCCGGTTTTGAACTTATTAAAGATAGGACGCGCCGAGCAGCTCCTGCCCAGATGTGGCGACAGTATTTTATTTAAGGGCGACTTGGCTCTTATTTAGATCGAGAATTGCACAGTAAAGTAATTTTCTCCTATTTCATTGTTGAGAATAATTTTCGATGCTCATGTTGTATATGTAATTTTTCATCGTTGATGTGTTTTTGGAAATAGGCATTCGTTCTCTTTTATAATTTTTACATTATAACTTTTTTTATTCAAATTTCATCCCAAACAAGGCACAGTGCCACTTTGAAGTAAGGGGGTTACTATTTGCGACACAATTTGCAGGAATATTATGAAGGAAGATGAGTAGCAAGATGTATGTTCATATTAGAATTGAACTTCTGCATGTCAGTACAGTTGGGAAGCAGAATCCCGGAAGGGAGTTCCAAAGTCCCGCAGTTCTGGAGAAGAAACTATTGAAGTAAAAGGCTTTCTTACATCTAGGGATCTCCACTGTGTAGGCGTAGAATTTCGCTGCTTGTTGGGTTTATCGCGGTTGTTTACGTCGTTAGGGTACAAGTGCTTGTAGTTCGTCAGAGAATTCACTATTAAAATAGTTATAGAACTGGCAGAGACATGCAACATCCCGTCGATCGGACAGAAGATGAAGCTTAGATGACGGTTCAGGACCTATCAGGTTGGCGACTCTCTTTTGAACCCTGTCTAGGAGTGAGAGACAAGCAGCCGAGGCACCAGCCCAAATGTGACAACAGTACTCCATACATGAGCGAATAGTGGTTTTATAGAGGTACAGGATACTTTCAGGCGTAAGTAGCTTTCTAACACGGTAGAGAGAGCCCAACATCTTTGTAGCAGCCTTGGCAATGCTCTCAATGTATCTATTCCAGTTCATGTGCTCTGTAAACGTTAGGCCGAGGAGTTTAAAGGAAGTACTTTCAGGTAATGTGTTCTTGGCCATTGCTATTGGTGTTAGAGAAAGTTTCTTGTAATTATTAAAGGAAACTAGCTTAGTCTTGGCAGCATTGAATGTGATCATCCATTTTTGTCCTCATTCCACTACAGATTTGAGGTCATCCTCTAGTGTTTCTTCTATTTCCTTAGATATGTGTTCATTTGTTCTCCCCTCGTGCCTGTTATAGAGAATGGTGTCATCAGAAAATATACCCATCTCCGAAACAATTTTAGTAGGGGGGGTCATTTATGAATATCAGGAATAATAAAGTTTAAAGGATAGCCCCTGAAGTAATCCCGCATTTATACTATATTGTTTAGATGTATGACCGTCGAGGACAACTTGGATTTTTCTCTTATTTTAGAAGGACTAAATTAAATTATGTATTCTTCCAGTGATACGATATGATCTAATTTTCCGTAGAAGACCATCGTTCCATACGCTGTCAAAGGCCTTAGATATATCGAGGGCTAACGCTCTACCCTCCTCTCTTTTGTCCAATGCACGGTATATACTTCAGAGATTACAGTTAAGATATCTGCTGTGGAACGGGCTTGTCTAAATCTATATTGTTTGTCGGTCAGGAGTTTAGCAGCTTTAAGGTGTTGGAGTAGGGCTTGATTTATTAAGGACTCAAATATTTTGGCGAAAAGTGGGAGAAGGCTAATGGTGCAATAATTTAATGAGTCAGTTCTATCACCAGAATTCTTGAAGACTGGTACCAGAGAAGCGGTTTTCCAGCAGTCGGGAAAGCAAGATTCGTTAAATAAGTAATACATGAAAATATCAATACACACACACACACACACACACACACACACACACACACACACACACACATATATATATATATATATATATATATAAAAATTAATGTAAACATCTTGTGAATTTTGCATCAATTAATAAATATTTTAAACTTATAAGACACCTAAATTACCAAATGTTACTTTTTTGTTTTAATATTTCTGGCCAGATCCCAGGAATTGCTCAGTTTCTGTCAAACTGATTTTGGTCTAGTTGTACAGTTTGGAAAACTTAACCTTTAGTGCATAGGAGCGGCCCCCAAGACCGCCCTGTTCCAAGCCTTTTTACATTGCAAAAAGCTTCTTACTATCTGTCCGCTTTTGGTTTGTGAACTTTCTGTCTTTGGTATCGAACAAAGCTATTTTGTTTCTTTTTTACACCATTAGTTGAAAGACTTCTCTAGTTATTTTTCAAGCTAAGTTGAAAGAGTTCCTTAATCATTGAAAAATGCTATGGTTTTGTCGGATAGCTTCGTTGTGCAATTACTGGTATACTTATTATTTTCAGTTTTTGTTGATTTTTTGTTTGTTGCTGGTTGCTTTTGGATTTGAGTTCTTCCTAGCCATGTAGTTGTGGCCTAAAAAGGTCTCTAATAAAGACACGCATACGAATGTGGCTTAGAAAAATATATTTTATGGATAACAAAACAGAATGTAAAGAAAATAACAGTTGTAACACGTAATGCCAAGATGGCGTACTACAAATTACGCGAAGTACATCGTATTTATCTCTTTTCAACCGCCAGGTGATGTAAAACAAGACAGAAGAAGGGAAAATTGCACCGCAAGAGGAAGTGCACTCTGGCTCTGCAAAAAAAAAATCTGAGAGGACTCTTAAGCATGCACAGTGAGGGCGCCTCGCACAAATTATAGAAAAAGATCACTGAAATGTTCCAGATTTCGTCTGCTTAATTGTCGAAGGCGGAATTTCGATCGGCGTCATACGAAGTACACGTAGGCACATATATACCACCACCACCACAACCACCACCACCACCACCATCACGACCACGAGTGTCGGTACTTCATCGTCTATTTATCTCGAGTATAGTCCATCCACACCGCATTATCATTGCATATATATATATATATATATATATATATATATATATATATATATATATATATATATATAGTCATCCACATACAGTACTGTTTCGCTGTTTCACAGCTCATCAGTGCGGCTAGACAGGCAACTACCTCAAGCCAGGATTGAAACCCGACCGTTTATACGGCAGTACTCACATAAAATTAATATACGAAAGAAGAGGAAATATTATAATAAGGCTGACTGGGAAGCCATCAGGGAACTAATTAGAGATGCTCCATGGAAAAATATTTTCTCTCTCCCTGCTGAACAATGTGCAAACGAGACCACTGACTGGTTCAAAACTGCAATCGAAGCGCATGTTCCCATGCGGAAATTTTATAGTAAGCCCCACTCTCCCCAATGGTTTACGTCGACTTGTGCAACTGCCATTACTCAAAAGCAGCATGCATACCGTAGGTTTAACCGACATAAGTCCAGTTCAAACAGACTGAAGTATATAGAAGCTAGAAATAACGTTAAGAAAGAAATAGCGACAGCTAAGAGAGAATTTACGGAAACCACTAAAAAGCGCATCGAAGCACAAAAACTAGGAACTCGAGATTTCTGGAAAATCTACAACAGTGTAGTAAATAATGGGCAATCAACAATTCCCCCCACTAACCAACAATCACGAGGTTGTCTCCTCAGCAACCGACAAGGCTAACATGCTTGCCAGTCGGTTTGCCTCAAACTCCACACTGGACCCTTCCAACCACCCCCTACCTGACTTTCCTATGCGGACAGACGCCACACTAGACGATCTGAAAACCACCCCTGCTCAGGTGCATGCTATCATAAAAAACCTTGACACCTCAAAAGCATGTGGACCCGATCTTATCCCAGCTGTGCTATTAAAAAAGTGCTCAGCCGAAGTAGCTCCAGTTCTCTCCAAACTCTATAACAAATGTCTTAATGAAGCCTGCTTTCCGGGCTGTTGGAAAACTGCTTCTGTTGTACCAGTATTCAAGAATTCTGGCGAAAGGACAGACCCATCAAATTATCGCCCCATTAGCCTCCTCCCACTTTTTGCCAAAATATTTGAGACCATAATTAACCATGCTCTAGTCCATCATCTTACAGATGCTAAACTACTGACTGACAAACAATATGGATTTAGACAAGCCCGTTCCACAGCAGACATCCTCACTGTGATCTCTGAACGTATATACCATTCACTGGACAAAGCGGGGGAAGGCAGAGCGGTAGCTCTAGATATATCTAAGGCTTTTGACAGGGTATGGCATGAGGGTCTCCTCAGTAAAATCAGATCATACGGTATCACTGGTAGAATACTTAACATAATTAAATCCTTCTTAGATAAGAGAAAAATCCAGGTAGTCCTCGACGGTCGCACATCTAAACAATATGATATAAATGCGGGAGTGCCCCAGGGTTCTATCCTTGGACCTCTATTGTTCCTGATATTCATAAATGACCTCCCCGACAACATTGCCTCTGAGATGGGTATATATGCTGATGACACTACACTCTATGGCAGACACGACAGGAAGACGAATGAACACATTTCTAAAGAAATGGCAGAAACACTAGAGGAAGACCTCCAATCTGTAGTGGAATGGGGACAAAAGTGGTTGGTCGCGTTCAATGCTGCCAAGACTAAACTAGTTTCATTCAATAATTACAAGAAACCCTCTCTACCACCCATAGCAATGGCCAACGACTCGTTATCTGAGAGTCCATCTTTCAAACTCCTTGGCCTAACGTTCACAGGAAACATGAGTTGGAACAATTACATTGAAGGCATTGCCAGGGCCGCTGCAAGAAAGGTAGGCTCTCTCTACCGTGCTAGAAAACTACTAACACCCGAAAGTATCCTGTACCTCTATAAGGCCACCATTCGCCCATGTATGGAGTATTGCTGCCACATCTGGGCTGGTGCATCGGCTACTAGTCTCTCGCTCCTTGACAAGGTTCAAAAGAGAGTCGCAAACCTGATAGGCCCTGAACTGGCATCTAAGCTTCAGCCTCTGTCCCATCGACGAAATGTTGCATCCCTCTGCCTTTTCTACAAGTATTTTAGTGGTGAGTGCTCTGACAAACTGCAATCACTTGTGCCCCCACGACGCGAGCACCCTCGACAAACCCGACAGGCTACTAGATCCCACCCCCACACTGTAGAGGTCCCTAGATGTAAAAGATCTTTTTACTCCAATAGTTTCTTCCCCAGAACCGCAAGACTCTGGAATTCCATTCCAGGTCCCTGCTTCCCCAACAGTACTGACATGCAGAAGTTCAAGTGTAACGTGAACCGACACCTTGCTGCCCAATTCCCTACATAGTACCCCAGTAGTTGTTGCCCCTGAGAGTAGCCCCCTACACCAAAGTGGCAATTTGCCTTGTTTGGGGTGAAAATGTAATAAAAAAAAAAAAAAAAAAAGAGGAGCATATAAAAACGATAAACAACCACAGCATTCGCGCATAAGCCTGAAGAGTCCTAGAGTGGATGAAACGCGGAATATTCAATGTAGCTTAATCGCCATATATATTTTATAAATTACTATATATATATATATATATATATATATATATATATATATATATATATATATATAATTATTTGGTATACTAATTATTAAATACCTCCAAGAACTAGTGTTTCATCCTCTCAGGAATCAACAGTGCATTTATTCTTTTTTAATGCCTTTAACGTAAGCCAGACTGTTCTAATCATTATATGACGATCTGCACATATGAGCTTAGTTGACCGACTTGTTTCAAGTGAAAGTGTTTAATAACAAGAAAGAAGGTTCTTAAAGTGGCTGGCATAATTATTAACTATAATAATTATTAAATACCTACAGACACTTGCGTTTCATCCTTTCGGGAATCATCAGAGCTGGGTGTAACCATGAACACCAGTCGAGAGATTCGAACTCGGCAACAGAAGTAATGCCTGACTTCATTAGCAAGAACCCAATCCATTCGGCTACAATCAATAGTGAGAAATATAATTGAGATTTAACCATTTATTCTTTTTAAATGCCTTTCACGTCAGTCAGAATGATCTAATCATTATATGACGATCTGCGCATAATAGCTTAGTTGATTGACTTATTTCCACTCAAAGTGCTCAATATATATCTCTATATATTTATTTATTTATCTATCTATTTTTATATCTTTATAATAAGGTTTTAATACTTATACAAGCTATTACTTTTATTATTTTTATTGTTGTTAATGTTAATATATAGTATTATAATTTTTCTATATATTATTAATTCATTAATACATATATTACTTTAATATGTCTCTCTATTTCTTTATTATACTTATATGCTTTTATGAGAGTCTTTCTTTTTTTGCAGATATCTTCACTTTAACGTAACCCAGGTACATTTTATTTATATGTTTGTATATTTTACTGATATTTTTATCCGTGTTCCTCTTTTTATATGAGTTCATTATTAAAACAAATTTGTATTATTACCATCATTATTGTAAGTATTATCACTAGTATTTTTATTCGGAAATCATATATATATATATATATATATATATATGTATATATATATATATATATATATATATATATATATATATATATGAATGTGTGTATAGATACATATTCGATATACTATTTCTATTAACTTACATTATTGTTATTAATTTCTGATCGATTGCTTTTTTATTCAGTTGTTTTTAAATTACGCACACACATGATGATTGCAACGTCTTGTCAGACGAGTGCCACTCCCTCAGACATTTAAAATCCATGAGCCCAAATGCCTGAGGGAGTATCTATACAAATATGATGTCACAGAGTCTTAGCTTTGTACGACAGCTAAGTCTCTCTCTCGGTTCAAAATGTTGAGATCCAGCAACAAGCAAGAGCAAGATAGCCAGCAACAAATTAAACTGCAGACCAGCTTAATGTGGGTAATGGTCTTCCGCTTTATGGTTTTTCAAATCAGAGATTTGCTTCTCCTAGAAAGGTTGCCTTCACCACGGCTTACGGGAGCCCTCTCCACCCCAATACACATATACACACACAAATATACACGATGCTAGTTGGCCGTTGACCCAGAAAAAAGAGTTCATTCGCCCTTTGGAAGGTCTTGTTTTTAATCCTTCAGGGAGACTAGCCGCCGTCCTCATCAAACAAGTCTGGTGGGGGAACCAGTTTAGTGACCGGACCATGAGGCAGGTAGTACTGGGTTACATGGTACCAGTAGCATATGACATGACCTGACATACGCACACACATACATACATACATACATACATACATACATACATATGTATAGGGTGGGGAAGCAAAATTTACAGTTGTCTTTTTTCAGTAAGAATTGCGCCACTTTTTTTAAATGCTTATGTTTATGTCATAACTATATTTACCATTATTATCCATCTCTTTTCAGAAATGTTTACCTATATGGACAATTAGGAGGTAAAACGTCAATGAGTGTGTGATTTGCTGAATTGAAAGGAGATATCAGGAATAGTGGGAGTGTCCGAAAAAAGAGTTTACAATGTAAAGAAGAAAATGACTATGAGCAATACTATTACTAGAAAGACTGGAAGTGGAGGAAGCAACAAAAAACATTTATCAGAACATTATACGCACTCTCGAATCTAAGATTCAAAAAGATCAAACGGAATCCATGCGGAAAATGGCAAGTAAACTTAAGGCTTACAGCACGACCATTAAAAATGCAGTAAAATGTGATTTGAACTTAAGATCATATACAAGAACGCTGAAACAATTGTTGACAAATGCTCTAAACGAAAAAAGACTTAAAAGGTGCAAGAAAATTACTACATGGCTAAAGAAAAATCCTTCTATTGTAATGATTTTTTCCGATGAAAAGATCTTCACTGCGATGCTGTTCTGAACCGTATAAATGACAGATACATCGCAGCATCAACAGCTGAGTTAAAGGGAAATTCAGGAAAAACATCCTGCTCAGGTTATGGCTTTTGGTGTTGTAGCTTCTGATGGAAAGAAGATGCTCATAAAATTCTACAAATCTGATGAGAAAATCAATGTTGACATTTACTATAAAACTTTGAGATATCAGGTATTACCATGGCTCAAAACAAACTATCCAAATGGAAAGTATGTATGAACACAGGATGATGCATCGACTCACACAGCTAGAAAAATACAAGATTTCTGCAGATCAAATTTCAGTAAATTTTTGGAAGTCATGTTTATGGCTAGCTTCTAGCCCAGACCTAAAGCCTCTGGATTATTCTATTTGGAGCGTTTTGGAACCTGTTACCAGTAGAACATCGCACAGCAATGTTAACTTTCTCAAAGATACTATTACAGATGAATGGAATAAGTTGTCTCGTGAGTATTTGAAGACGACCTGTACAAGTTTCAGGAGACGTGTGACAGCAGTTATTGAAAAAGAAGGGAGCCGTATTAAATAAAACCATTTTCTATTATGCATTTTGTGTGGTGAATAAATTGTTGTAAACGCAATTAGTCGTACGTTGGTTTTAAAGTCTTGTAATAAAATTTTGTAAATTTTGGTTCTCCACACTGTATGGCAATTAATCTACACAGAATATTCCGCGTTTCATCCACGCTAGGATTCATCAGGCTTATGCCTTATAAATCCTAGCGTGGATGAAACGTGGAATATTATATGTAGCTTAATTGCCATACATATATTATAACTTACTACCTAGCTCTACCTACGTATTGAGCACTGTTGTAGTAAATACTTAAAGTTTACGCATAAATTTATACTTTCGTATATTAATTTTATGTGAGTAAATGAAGTAGTTTATATATATATATATATATATATATATATATATATATATATATACACGAGCAAACAGTTAATAAAACATGTTAAAAACACTTTGAAATGAGTTAAAACATATTTAATCTGAAAAGGAAACACTAGATAAGTGGAAAGTCTTTAATCCGCGGAGTTTCGAATAAATACTTTTCTTTTCATCAGAGGGTAGGAATTAGCAAATTGCGGGATCGGATTTTGCATGCAAAAGTATTTGATGAAACAACAAGTAAGTCAAAGATCTTATTTGAAAACAAAAAAGGTGAAGCAGAGGGAATATGGCGAA
>NC_136498.1:25007727-25022727 GCF_053919585.1 Euprymna scolopes | reverse complement strand
TACAAGTAGTCGTGGATGGGCAAAATTAGAAGCTCATAGCGTCCTTCAAGGTTCCATCATGAGTTCAACTCTCTTGCCGATCTTTATTTATGATCCCTCAAATCACGTTGCTACACCATTCATAGACATTTATGCCGCGGACACTACAATATACGGCAAGAACAAATATATCTGGGATTCTCGCTCCTAATCTTGACCACGTGGTGCAATGGATAAAAAATTGCGACTTACATTTTTGGGCATCTAAAACCGTCTCTATCCGTCATCAACGCTCAGATTCCCACCTGATTCCAATTGAAAAGAATGGCTCTAGTATTTAGGGAAGCACAATGTTTTGACGAGCTTCTGATCTCCACTTTTGATCAGAAATGGAACACATACAGCAATCCGTTGCTAATATCACCGGAAAAATAGTTATCCTATCCTGCACTTTCGATGCAACTTTCTTTCTGTAAGAGAGCCACAAATGTCTTAAGATGGAGTACTGTTGCTACAACTGGGGTAAGCCGTTCAGTGCAGCGTTTCTTGTCTCAACAGAGAAAAAAAATCCTTCGAAATTTGATGAATGCTGTTATGTCACCTCTCAGCAACCTCTTTATCATAAAAGAGACGTCGCGAACCCCTCTCTTTTGGTATATAACTCGTCGGTGTTTGACTGAGATCCAGGCTTTGGTCCTCTCTGTAAGTTATTCGGGGCAAACACCCGACTTGATCCGCAAGGTTCCTTACTCTATATCGATGCATAAAAAAAGGAAACGTTCCATTAGCAGTGTTTTTTTCCTGGAGCGTATCGTCTATGGAACACAAAATCAGGGAGCTGCTTCCCAACTGAGTATAATATGGCCGTTCTCTCTCTCTCTCTCTCTCTCTCTCTCTCTCTCTCTCTCTCTATATATATATATATATATATATATATATATATATATATATATAATTTAAAGGAGATTAGAACAATAGTCTAAAGAGCTGAGTGTATTTTAATGTAACAGTGAAATTACTAGTTTAATTAAAATACAGGAAATAGAAAGTGCTCGTTGTAATTTAGATATATAATAAGCTCGATAGTTAAATGCCCTAGAGCTAATTCAATATTAAGTAATGTGATCGATAATTTAAAATTTAAAAATCAAATTATAATTAAATTAAAAATCCGTTTCATAAGAAGGAACAACAATAAAATCAAATGATTTTGTTGTTGTTCCTTCTTATGAAACGGATTTTTAATTTAATTATAATTTGATTTTTAAATTCTAAATTATCGATCACATTACTTATATATATATATATATATATATATATATATATATATATATATATATATATATATATATATATATATATATATATATATATAAATGTTCGGCCAAAACCCGATTAACAAGCTTGCCATATGTTTGAATACATTTTATGTAAAATTTAAAATGCTTAGACTAAAAATTGGCTGAGTAATATATATATATATATATATATATATATTTATATATATATATATATATATATATAATCTTTGGCCGAAAAGCGATTAAAAAGAGGTTCCCAAATCTTTATACCCCTTATGTTAAATCCTGAGTCGGTAAAATTGACAGATTAGTTTGGTAGGGAAATGTACACACACATAATTTTCCTTTTGTGTGTCTGTCTGTGTACAGTCCTCAACCAAATTATCCTGTCAATTTTCAGTCTACAGACTAAAGATTTGACATAATGAGGCATAAAGATTTGGGAAACTCGTATATATATATATATATATATATATATATATATATATATATATATATATATATGTATGCATATATATATGCATATGAATGTATGTACGTATGTATGTATGTGTGTGTAAAGAAATGAAATCAAAAGGATGTAGAGTTTACCTGTTAAAACTTCAATCTAATACAAACACCAGTATTTATATATAGATCATTTAATCCCAACCGAATATAAAAGCTCAATAGTTTATTTATTTGTATATTTATATAGAGAGCTTAATTATTACGTAAATTGTTTTATTTTAGTATTCAGTGGAACAACAAATTTTGATTGTAAAGTTGAAGATACAGTTTTAATGACTTTCTCTTATATATATATATATATATATATATATATATATATATATATATATATATATATATATATATATAATAGATTATCCAGAGGATTTCGAGTGTCTGTATTAAACAGTTTAATGGTCAGTTCCGATGTTTATGTCGAAGATGACATTCAAATCCAGCAAGCGGTTTCCAAACACACGAATGTTTGCTAATACTGGTGAAGATTGTGTAGCACCATCCACACTTCTAAGAACTGCTGATAGCACAGAGTCCGTACAAATTCTTGTCACAAATAGCATAAACAAGACTTTGAGTTTTATATCAGAGTTTTCATTCTCACTGATGTATCCTTTAATAAAAAAGCTACGAGCCACTCGCACACACACACACACACACACACACACACACACACACACACTATATATATATATATATATATATATATATATAAAATGGTTAATAAATTCCAACGAAAGAAAGATGTATATTTAAATAAGGGAGTAGTCACCAACAATGTGTATTTTTTAACATTATTTTATTATTCTGTGTCTTGGTTGTTCATTGAGAATTATGTTTGGATCATTGTAATAATGTTTTTAAGTCTTAAAAACATTATTACAATGATCCGAACATAATTCTCAATGAAAAACCAAGACACGGAATAATAAAATAATGTTAAAAAATACACATTGTTTGTGACTACTCCCTTATTTAAATATATAAATATATATATATATATATATATATATATATATATATATATATATATATATATATACATACATATATATATATATATATATATATATATATATATATATATATATATGTGGTTTTTGTATGTTTCCGCGCTCTTTTTCTAAGGAAATCAAAAAATTTTAACAGCACAAGTAAGTTCGTGTGGGACCCAATCTATAAGTGTTTTTAAGAATCCCATCGACTAAAGGTGGCGGGAAATTTTCGCAAAATCACACTTCATTTATATCACCTAATTCTCTACGTGTCTGATGGCCATCTGTCTTCAAGAGAACCCTGACTTGGTCTTCATCTATCTTGATTTGTCATCCGGAAAGCGGAGCATCATTGAGGTCAAAATTACCGTATTTGAATATTGTACATCTCGAACTGTTCTTTCTATAACATTTTCTCCATATACGGCACAAATATTCTTGGTCACTTCACTCGCTCTTTGACTTTGATTAATTGCGAAAATGGGGGAGATTTTCGAAAATGTGAGTTTTAATCTACTTGATAATACAAGTTGCTGTTTCTGAAAAACGAGAAAAATATATGAACAAAAAACAATGACGATTATCTTGTAGAACAGATGGGAGTACGTATTTTTGGATTGAACACAACATGGGCCTAATGAAAAAAAAGTGGATTCGATGCAAAATAATACTGTTAAACTGCTAGAGATATTAGTTTGGCAAATATTAAAAGTATATTACCTTGCCATGGTAGGTAAAAGTAAATAACGCCTCTGTCTACTGAAGTTTCCGTCATTTTATAAAAATTAGAACATTTACTTTTTAGAGTAGATTTCACATTGTCTAAAAGGTTGCCATTATAATAAAAAAAAGATCTTTCAAAACATTTAATTTCGTCATCCAGATAAGTTTCTGAACAAATCTTTAGAGGCCTATGCGTAAGGTCTTATTTAAATTATTCTTTTTGTTTTGTGTGACGGAAAGAGTTCCAACGTGTGTTACAACCAGTAAACGCACACTTACGATAAACGGAAGTGAAAAAAAACTGAATTTTTTTTAGAAATTAGTACATGCAGAAATGGAATTAAATTCCTTATCAACCGTGAACCGAAGAGCTGGATGAACGCTATTAATGGACTTAAAAAGGCGCCCGCTTTAGTTTAGTAGTCACATAAAAAAAGGTGTCGTCAACGTAACGGACGTAAGATAAAAGACCTTGTTCTTGGGAATCTACAAAAATATTTTCCAAAGCCGGTCCTAGGAGAGAACCCATGGTAACTTCATCTATTTTTTATACGTAATATCACTGAAAATAAGTTTCACCGACATAGTGGCAAATTTCATTAATTCCACAGAAATCTATTCAGGAATAAAGGGGAAGTAGGAAGTTAACTGCGATATAAGGCGTCTTCTGGTGGATTGATAGTCTGCAAAAGATGAATACAAGTAAAGAGATAGAAATACTAAAAGAATACATTCATTTATCCGAGTCAACATGATTCCTCATAAAGTTAGCAAATGTCAATTAATTCTTAATGCAAAAATATGTAACGTACCAAAAAAAGAGTTCTAAAATAATTGTAAGCCTACTTTATGTGGAGAAGCTCCTATCCTTGATAATATGGACCCTTATGGTACTCTGTTCTTAACAGTGTTAGGTAAACCATAGAGACGGGGGTGAATAGAAGCAGTAGGTCTGATTAACTTTTAAATAAAAATACGAAGAACTCCGTTTTTACCAATTAAACCATTTTTTTAAAACTTGGTCACAATAATACGGCATAATCACGTTTGACAGACCGGCTCTCGTCAGATCACCGAAGTTAAGCAGCGATGAGCCTGGCTAGTACTAGATGGGTGACCATTTGGGACTTCCAGGCGCTGTTTGTAGTCTCCGTTTATCACGGCATTGTTTCCAGTCGTCCTGGACTTCTCCTTGCCACTTGGGTGTGGTTGGAGATTACGCAACCATTTCCACACAATTACACGCGTAGCTACCCCATATAGGGGTATCCTTTGTCTCTTGAGACTGAACGGAGGCATCGGGTCTCGGTAGATATTGTAGAATTTGAGCGTTTATTCTCTCCCGGACAACCACGGGTTTTGCAACCGAGTACAAAAAGAAATAATTAAATGATAGTTAGAAACGACAGCAAGGAAGCCGAAATAAACTTTCAGGCAGTCATGCGAACAGACTGTACACACCATCGAAGCGCCATTTTAATTTAGACATTTGTGAAGGGATCGTTACCGGTTATGACATGAAAGAAAAGAAAAACGCCATTATTAAAAGCAACGAAAAGACGACGGAAAAGTATCTGAAGAAGAGAACGAAAGAGAAGACTGAAAGAGGGCGAGAAAGAGATATACAACATAGCGTCTTTGAGTGCGTTCATAAACGCCACGAAGATGTGCGAAACAGCGTTTAAAATCTGTGAACATAAGCTACGCTATTCTCACTTCAATTACTGACGTGCTCACGCGCATGTGTATACTCGCATGTATGTGTTTTGACGCATGCGTATTTGTTTGTCTTCCCGCATTTAACATTAGGGGTCGATTAAGTGTACTATGCCCACAAGAAAAGACAAAGATTAACTCTCAAATGTTTTCGACTATCGTTTTCTTCCAATTTTTAAAAAAAATCTATTATTTGTTTGACTTTTGTGTTATATTGTTTTTTTTATCTCTTTCTTTTTTATCCTCTAATTTTTTTCACGCTAGCATATATTTTTTTTACATTATTTAAAATAAATAAGACATAATCCCTCAACCGATGTTTTTAAGTGCAACACAGTAGAACCTTGTTATTGTTTTAGGCACATGGTTCTTTGTGAGTGTTGGATATACGCTAAGGAACGTGCCAATTTAATACCTATGCAAGCAGCATCGCAAATAGATGTTGGAATGCACTCAACCAAAATAATATTTCGAAATATCTCTAGCGTGGTGAAATTCCAAGCAAACACTACTTAAGTACAAACAGAAGTTAATGAGTTCAGTCGTCAATGAGTGCATTCACCTGAAAAATACCATAGGCTTGTAGAACATATTATCGTAGGACTGCTTTCTTGCTGATTAAAACATTGTCGACTTCACATCCATAGTCTACAAAATCTCGTTGTGAAGCGCCCTATAATTAATCACACGATGTTCATACTGTTAATCAAAGCTAGTATACCTTAGAGTTTCGCATTTTTCGTATAGCAATCATTTCAATTTCAATTAACCTTATCGACAAGATCCTTTGGCCTTAATAACTGGTGACTTATTAATAGGGCTATGACAACAGCATATTCTTTTCATTGTTTTGACTCAAGTTTGTATCTGTTGACATTTTATATGCTTTTATATAGAATGATGTGGTTGAAGATTGATTAACTGTGCCTAACTGTGTGGGATATACACTCGAAAGTCAAAACAACTAAAAGAATATGGTGTTGTTATTAGTCCTACGTATTAATATCATTAAAAAATTCACATTTGTAGCTTTTACTAAATCAATCTAAAATGACATTATTTATTTTTTTGCGAATTGTTATCCGCGTCTTCATAGTTGTTTTTTTGACCACGTTTTGGTCAACTATTTCTCTAGCCTTCTTCGGGTGGTTTACTGCGACGGAATAGAAATGTCCAATCTCTATACTGTATGCTTAATAATTACTGCCTTCCATAATTGTTATGGGGAAACAACGACAATTAGGAATATGAGGAAAACAGTCCGCAAACAAATAAATAACTAAATATACAAACTACTTATCTTAAAGGATTCCAATTAAAAAAATACACAATAAAATGGCGTTGTTGTTTCACTAGAGTTCTTGTTATCTCACCAGGTTTCGGCCAAGACATCCTCTGGCTTTAATCAGGTAATTAAACGCGACAAGATATGAATGCTAAGTCTTTTAACTGTGTCTCCAGTAATCACAGGCTTTCATAGCTGTTGTCTCGCAACTTTTTAATTTACTAATCTTCTGGCTTGCTTGTGGAAAATTGAAACCGCTATCATCAGACAATACTAATTTGGAACCATATAGTCTGTATACACCGTTCCACGCACTCCACCAAAGGTACTAAGACTTACGATCGTGTAAAACTGGAAGAATGGGCTAATTAACAGCATAAAATATCTATCCAAGGATGAGAAAAGCTCTGTAGATCAGCCCAAAAGAGGATCGCTCTACTATAATCAGGAGAGGTAAAGGTGTTATGACAAAGGTGTTTAATACGAGTGGTCTCAGTAACGTCAAGTCTAGGCTCCACCACACAGAATATAGTACACTGCTTCACATCATTTTTCTTAATTGGGAGTAACAACTTATCAAGGCCCGAAAGCTACTCGAACATAAGGGTAAATGAATGTAAGTTGGTAGTGTCATATTTTTTAATGATGTAAATTGGGTAGAATTTAATTCATGGGATTTGAAGATGGATTTTATGGTCTTGAAAATTCAATGTTGTGTTCTCATCTTGTCTTCAATCTTGTCAGGTCAATAATGAATGGTATTATATATATTTTTGTTGTTGGAATTCTTTAAGATGAAGCTTCATAATTTGTACATTCATTCTTTGGCTGTTATCTTCATCTTCAAAGTTGATGCTGTGAGGGTAACAGCCCGAAAAAGAATGAATACAAAAATTATGAATTAAAGCAGCATGGTCCTCTTCAAGTCTCATGTAAACGAACACGAGATTACCAACGTTCTTGGATAGTAATTTTTTTTAATTAATTTCCTGCTCGTTCAACTCGTACTCTACTCTTGGGGGTTATCGTCCAATGGACGATCTTTTTAATACATATCTCTATGTGGTTCTCGGGCATTGGTAAGCATTGACGCATTTTGTGAAAAAAGACAAAAATAAATAAATAAATACATGAGTACGTTTACGCTTGCAATAACTATATCATGAGTTAAAAAATAACAGTTGCAAAACGAACACGAATATTTTCCGAATATGATAGCATTAATAGATCTATAAAGGACAACGTATTTCAAGAACCCCTAACACATTTATCACAAATAATAGTGCATATTTTAATGTTATTACATTTCGCACAATTAATTTGATGGTAAACATGCTTTTTAAACAAGTTGAAGATCATTGCTCTAAGGAAGATCAAACAACATAGTGAATGTGGTATTTTTGTTTGGAGTGTTTAGCTTCGGAGAAACCCCAACGGTTGGTAAGACAATTGGATGAATATCGATCTTCTCTGCTCTTAAAAAAAATCAGTCATTTTGCCTTAGGCAACGCATAATCTTTATGATTATTGATTTTCTTTAAGAAAACCCCTCTAAATGTTCAGTTTTTGTTGGTACCTCTTCGCTGTAAGAGATGAATCAATAGTAAGTCAGTTTTATATGGGCAAATTCAGCTTCCCAAAAATGGTCACTCTGGATTTAAAGAAAAAATGACTCATCTTAGAAGGAAATTTTATTCACTGACACAGTAAGAAAACTATGAAGTTCAGTATCAGAACAGGTACTACATTTTGCTTCTTGACAATCTTTGTTTAAGTAACACTTTCAGCGTAAAACGAGTAGGTTTTGTTCATGCATTTGAGGAATATATGTTCATGGCGGTGTTGCATTTCATTTAATAGATGTCAATTTTTTCTTATTAAAATTTCACAATTTTATTTATTATGCCTTTCTCTTTCTTTTTACAATTTCAATCATGTATTTTTTACGCATTTCCTTTATTCTGTTTTTTTCATTTTATTTCTAATATTTCTTCTCGTCCCTAATCCTATTCCTTCTCTGTTTTTTTAAAAATCTCTTCTTTATCATTCTTCTTCCATCTTTCTTTTCTTTTTTCTTCTTCCGATTCTACGTCACAATTTATTCACTTTTAGTAATAATCGAGTCCCTTTGTTTCTTCTATCTGGTTTTAAAAGAACTACTTTAGTCTTCACCTTCTCCTTTGCTTTATTTTTCATCATCATCATCATCATCATCATCATCATCATCATGGCTATCCTTTGTTCTTCTTCCAACAAATCCGTTTTTTTTCATTATCCGTTTTTTCGTTTTTCTTCTCATTAATCATTTTTGCATTATAATTCATTCATTTTCCTCCACCTCATTTATTAATAAATCATGTCGTCGATTTTTATTATTCTTCGTCTTATTCTCCTTATTCTTTCTCTTCTTCTTTGTTGTTTTCTTTTTTCTTCTTCGTCATTCTCTTCATATACTCCTGCATACTCTTCATCTTTTTTATCACTCCTCACTTTCTTCTTTTATCCACTTCTTTTTTTCTTCTTCAATCAATGAATAAATCCTACTGTTTTCCTTTTTTCTTCGTTTTTTTCCCTCTTTGTTTCTTTTTTATATACTTCCCCGTGTTGTTTATTTTTTTTTATTTGCCCTTCCCCACTTCTTCTTCTTCTTCTTCTTCTTCTTCTAACTAATCATTTAAATAATTCCCTTTCTTCTTCATCATCCTATTTGCCATACCCAACAAACATTCTTTCACCAAGCAAATAAATTCGCACAAAACCCGTTGCACTTTTACTTTGAAAATTGCACAAGAAACATTTTCTTGACAAATAATCAACTCACAAAGATGGCGGCATCACCTGAGAAAATAGACAAAAGCCACAGCGTCCAATGGCGCAGGTAGCCAGATCATAAAATAACATTTACTTTATGCAACACTTATTTTCTTTCGCTGATGTCCATTTATTATATATAGGGTAAATGTATGTGTGTATGTTTGTATATTCAACTAAAAATAAAAAATACACAATAAGCATCCACAAGTTTAATATTTAGAAAAAATATTCATTTTCTGTGGACCAACTGGACCATGCTTCATCAGGAGGAGGAACGACTTTTCAGTGTTAATATTTACTAATTGGAAGAAAAATGATGCCTTGCTCGATTAGGAATCTCTTATATAAAATAGAGTTTTATGCCTGTATATGGCAAGCAAGAGGGGCAGGTGCTGCTCGGGGGAGAAAAAAGAGTGTTTTAGGAAGAGGAAGGGAAACATTGGAAATGGGAAGAGAGAAATAGAGAGAGAGGTTGGGAGATAAACGTTTAAATAGAAATTTGTTACATTTTTGGCCCGGGCAAAGCCAGGTAGCCCTGCTTGTTTTGTATGTAAACCAATTTATCTGTCCGTATGTATGTTTGTCGTGACGTCAAGTAAAACACTTGATCTAACCGCAAATTTAGAAGTGGGTATGTTGTATTTGTTCTGATGCAGCACGTGGCTGTTCCTCTTCGCTGTCAGTGAAGGAGAAATCCTTCTATACTGAGGAATTTTTTTTCCAATCCAGAGTGCCTCCTTTTTTGGATTTCTCTATATAAAAATACCGTGTGTTCAATTGTGGCCTGGTGATAAATAGGAACACCTTCAATCCAATATACTTATAGATAGTCGGAAGCTATTAACGCTTATTTGAAATTCATCCTTCCAAATTAAATACACGTAAAGATAACATAAAAATCAAATAATAAATAGTTTTAATTTGTTATTTCTGCCGAACAAACAATTAATTTTCACGTCAAATCATTCAAGTATTTGTCGTAATGCTTACTATGAAGACTATGTATCACGTTTTTATAAATAAGTCGGGGAACTAGGCACGTGGAAGAAGAATCTGTTGCAGTTGACACTCGCTACATACAGGCAGGTGCTACTGCTCACAACCTCGACATTTGAAATCCATTTCCCCCTGGCTTGTCTAATCACAAGCTAGCTCTCGGTCAAGTGACCGAGTATATAAAAGGCGAAATCACGAACCTTTAATCCTTATTCAACCTAACTCTGCCGTGGAGCAAACTTCGCCTGGGGCTGCGGCCCCAGGCAGGAAATGAGTACAATGAGCACGCTATGGTTCTCTTCAAGCTACCATTTATTTCCACGTGCGGTACCCACCCGAACTTTATTTATCATTCTACAGGACTACTCTCGTCGATACAACCTATACTCGCGCTCGCAAAACACAGTAGTACACTGAAGACTTTGTCCTTTCTTTCTCTTTTGCCCCAGCGACTACTAGCCATGAACACATGCGCGCACGAACACTGAACTATTCTCTTCTTCAACCTGCCAGCATGATATTAAATCTATCTTTAAACACATTGGACACCTTTCTCTCTTTTTCAATGAAGTATCTTACTAATACGTTTCTCGTATCTGCCAAAGCTACTAACGAAAATGACAAACAAAGTTGTTAATTAAATTTTACAAATGAGACTTCCTTCTGTTGTCTTCATTCATAAATAAAGACCCCTTTTTCCTTGCATACTCTGCCTTATTTCTTGGCAGTGTTCAAAGACTGACCTCGTATTTTTGGATGTCTAGTCTAAACCCCTATTAAATAGGATGCTAATTGTTTTGATTTCTATTCTCTTTCAGATAGTTTAAGCACTCGACAGGACTTAAGCAGATGGCAGGTTCGGGGAGAATAACGTCTCTCTTTAGGCGACGGTCTCCTGGAATCGTTTGTGGGCATCTGCTCGGCTGCGAGGTCAACAAAATAAAGCGTTCTTTATCCGAATAAAATAGTTTTTAAAATGTCAAAATGGGTTAGAATTTTTAAAAATTCTGATATATTTTGTACATTTATTTTTGTTTATTTTTAATTTTTAATTTTTAATCAGTTCATATGCGTGTTACATTGGTACAGTGTTAGCGTCACCAGCTTTACATACTACAGTTTTTCTTTCGGTTTCGATTCTTGATAGCACCAAATACATTTTTTTTTTTACTTTTGAAATCACAACTCTATAATAATATGTTCGAAATCTGGACCAATTAAAATATATTTAACTGTATTTTACGACCGGAAAAAGAAAAGCGCCGTCCCACTAGTCTTATATATAAATATCGCTATATCTATCTGTCTCCATATTTTCAAACTGTATCTCTCCCGAAACTAAAAGTTTCAGAGCGGCGCCATGGGCCTCAAATGATTGCAGTTTTTTATAGACTCTTCTTTCATAGGTCTTTAACCGATTAAATATTTTAATGGGGTCAAAAAAGGCTAAAATTGAAAAAAAATTGTTATGCATTTTTTACATTCATCTTTTTTTTTATTTTGATTGTGAATGAATTCATATCCGTGTAACGTTGGTACAGTAGTAACGTCACCAGCTTTGAATGCTACAGTTTAGCTTTCAGTTTCGATTCTAGCTGATGGCTCGCAACTATTTTTTTTTTGTTTACTTTTGAAATCACGGCCATATAATTAAATATACGAAATCTGGACTAATTAAAATATGTTTAAGCTTATTTTACGATCGGGCAAAGCCTGGCACGCCCCGCTAGTATATATAAAATCTGGACGAATTAAATTACCATATTTAAACGTATTGTACGACCAGGCAAAGCTCGCTCCCCCTGCTGATAATTAATATAAAAACGAACTTCCTAATTATATGTGTGTAAAATATCATTTTATCTGCATTTTTTTTTTTTACATTATATGTAAATGCTGATTTTTATGTCGAAATATCGATATTTTGTGTAAGTTCTTGTTGAGTCGTCCAGCTCTTCTAAAGTTCTTTATCGGTCAGGTGTTGTCACAATTTTTCTTTCCTTCTTTTTTCAAGGATCGACGCAACGTGTGGATGAGTTAATGAGTCTACGATGATCATCGATACAACAGTGGTGGAAATTGTGTAGAATTGGATTATTTAAGAAAACGGCACATGTAGTTGTTTACATGAAACTTGAATACGATCATGTTGTAGTCAACTGTAAAGAAGGCTAGCGGGACAAAGTTCCACAGGCGAGCAATTCTAGGAACAAAACTTTGTTCATGGAATTTGCGTTTATATTTAGGTACTAATATTAAGTAAGAAAAATTCTTAATAATGGTTGTAGCTAGACGGTGATTTTTTTGAAGCTCAGATGAGCACTTACCATGAAAATAGCGGTAGAGCAGAAGTCAGCTCGATGTATCTCTTCTGCGAGAAAAAAAGATGTAGGTAGAACAGGGAATCACATGCTAGGTTTCGAAGCTGGTTTCTGAACTCCGCCAAGACAAGCGGCACTTCCTCAGACGTGGCAACAGTATTTCATTTTAGGACGTATTTGACTCTTGTATAGACAGGGGATTGTGTCGGGAGTGAGACACCTGCTGTAGCAGTAGAATGACGCAACTATTTTTGCAGCATTGGGTGGGCATTGAACTACTCAACGGAGAAGAGAAAAAAGAGGCCTCGGAGAACGTAATATACATAATTAAGGGTTCTTGACACAGAAACGATCACATCTACAACAGATTTAACGCAAGTATTCTATTTCAGGTAAGAATTGAAACGCATGCCATATTTATCGATTCGCAAACCAATACGATCGACGATTGTGACCATTGTGGTAGATGATTATACGTGACAAGAATTATTTAAAAGCAAATACAGTTAAAACATGAATCAAAACAATTTATTTCATTTTTTTATTTCACAATTGCGACCTATTTGTGTTACAGTCTTCAATAGTAATCGAAAGAATCAATCAATTAAAGTTGTTTTTATGTAATATTCACCCCAAACAAGGCCTAATTCCACTTTGAAGTAGGGGGCTACTATCGGGGACATAAGTTGCAGGGGGATTATGAAGGGAGATGAGCAGCAAGATATCTGTTCACATTACACTTGAACTTCTGCATGTCAGTACAGTTGGGAAAGCAGAATTTCGGAAGGGAGTTCCAAAGTCTAGCAGTTCTGGAGAAGAAACTATTAGAGTAGGATGCTTCCTTAAACCTGGAGATCTCTACTGTGTAGGGGTGGGATTTAGCTGCTTGTCGAGGTTGTCGGGAGTATTAACGTCGAGGGGTATAAATGCGTGTAGTTCGTCAGAGCATTCACCATTAAAGGACTTGTAGAACAGGCAGAGGGAGTCAATATTTCGTCGATGACGATGGCTGAAGCTTAGATGACAGTTCAGGACCTATAAAGTTGGCGACTCTCTTCTGAACCCTGTCAAGACGTGAGAGACAAGTAGCAGATGCACCAGTCCAAATATGACAGCAATACTCCGTACATGGGCGAATGGTGGCCTTATAGAGGTACAGGATACTTTCAGGCGTAAGTAGCTTTCTAGCACGTAGTAAGAGAGAGTCCACCTTCCTCGTCGCAGCCCTAACAATGCTCTCAATGTATCTATTCTAGTTTATATTCCCTGAGAATGTTAGGCTAAGGAGTTTGAAAGAAGTACATTCAGGCAACGTGCCTTTAGTCATAGCTATTGGTGGTTGAGAAGGTTTCTTGTAATTATTGAAGGAAACAAGCTCAGTCTTGATCGCATTGAATGTGACGATCTATTTTTGTCCCTATTCCACTACGGATTTGAGGTCTTCATTTAGTGTTTCTTCCAATTCTTTTAATATGTGTTCATTTGTTTTCCCCTCGTGCCTATTATAGAGAGTGGTGTCATCAGCAAATATACTCATTTCAGAAACTATTTTATCAGGGTAATCATTTATGAATATCAGGAATAATAAGGATCCAGCATAGAATTCTGAAGTACCCCTGCATTTATATCATATTGTTAAGATGTACGATCGTCCAGGATAACCTGAATATTTCTCTTAGTTAACAAGGATATCAATTCTGTGCAAATAAGTCATCTTATCTAATAACAGGTACTTACATACAAGTGACTACGGAAGATACCTACTTTGGACAGAATAAAGAGTACGGTAATTAAAAATATCTACTACATAGATTCAATATTAAATTAATTCAACGCAAATAAATTACAAATAATAGTTAATTCAAAATATTTTGTTTTTAATTCATTTTTCGACGGTAATTTCCTTAACTTAAAATCATCTGTGCCGACGACAGCAAAGTTTACCAAATCAGTTTATAATGTGAGACATATCCAGCTTAGCAGATGGGTACTTTGATTGTAAACATAAAAATAAACAAATTGCTTCAGCTTAAAATGTATTACTTCTGCTCTGACTGGGGCTATAATATCTACTAGACTTAGATCAAGAGATCAAGAGTGTTGGAAAATTTTCACCTAATTTATTCTTTAATCGGCCTCTGCAACTGAAATAGGCACCTGCTGCTTTATGTAGGTGGACAAAGTTAGCAACGATTTTAAACTGAGCGTTCTTGGCCACCTGACAGATGGCTGAAAAACATAGGCACTCGCAGAGAAATATACACATGCGCTTATATCATTATATACACAACTAATTAATATTTAGTTATACACATACTACACGCATATACACGCAAACACACACACACACACACACACACACACAC
>NC_136498.1:24922727-25002727 GCF_053919585.1 Euprymna scolopes | reverse complement strand
TCAATCCCGTTAGAATAAACCGGGTTCTCTTCGGTACCAGCCGCCGACGGACGGGAATGTGGACATCGCGTGACTGTCCGATTAAAGATGAAAGACACCTGCACGGCGTCTATTTATGAAAGTTTCTTCTTTTGCATCCAACGCGACACAAACAAAATGAAGATTGAATTGCTGTGCTTGCCAACTTTCTGCTTTACGGCACATCAACTCTCTGCTTTACGGCACATCAACTCTCTGCTTTACGGCACATCAACTCTCTTGTGCTTATTTAATATAGAGTTTTTTCCTTTTATTTTCAGTGTGGATTAAAAAACAATGCCGAGATTAGCGAGAGCACATAGAGTACATGAAATTCCTAAATGGCAACCCATTTCTGGAATGACCAAGCTCAACGTTGCTAACCCTGACCCTCTTACTCCTTCCGCACCTCTCATCATCTCTCACATACTCCTTATCTTCTTTGAATCTTTTATGTCTCGCAAAAATTGATGCTCAATTAATCAAAGATGGTCCAAGAGCAGTTTGAAGCATTCCCTACGTTTTTGTTAATTTTCTGAAGGGTCCTCACGTCCAGATTGCAATTTTTATTTCACCAGCTGTGACAATCAGGTAGTAGGGTGTATTTCAATGCCTGCTGTAGCTGTTCATTTGAACCGAAAGTAATAAACATTTGGTCCGTCATCTCATGAGATGTATTGCAATAACATGCTGAATTTTCATGAGTCTACAACTGTTTGTAATGATTGTACAAAAGTAGTCTGGAAACTTATTGAAGGCACATCGTGTGTTAACAACAATTTTGCCGTATTCCAAAGTTCAAGGTTTTATTCATGTATATGCGTTTTATACACGGTGTGTAACGTAGTCGCCTCAACAGTTTATGCTATGCTTTGAGCGTGACGTCACAGACTGAAATACATATGTTAATGACATAACTAGCAAATTCTAACTTTGCTACAAATATAATTTGCTGATTTCTTTCTGTCCTCTGATGGGAAGAATAGCAGAAATATCATTTTTTGAAACTCCGCGGAATAAGGACTTTGTAAACGGTGTTTTGCAGTATTCAGTCGAACAATAAATTTTGATTATAAATTTCCACTTACAGTTTTAATTTTTTCTCATAATAAGCTCTACTCTCTTTTGCATATTGAGCTTTTTTTAATCGTTTGGAATTAAATTATCTATAAATAAATACTGTCATTTATATTAGTTTGAAGTTTGCCATTGCGTATATCAGGTAAACACTACATCTTTTGTATTTCATTACTTCATATATATATATATATATATATATATATATATATATATATATATATATATATATAAATTTAGTGGTTTAATTTAAAATTCTGAAAAAAAAAACAACATATAGAGACATATATTCGATTTAAGAATTTATTGCTTGACAAAGGAATACATAGAAGGGGTTATATTAATTTCCTTAATCCATGGATTTTCAACAAGGGCACATATCATCAGAGGAAATGAAATGCAGTTAGCAAAATGTTCATCTGCGAGAGGACGCTATTTTGCTTTTCAGCACAATTATTGAAAATAGTTTTATATGTAATATAAATAGTTTTATATATAATATATATATATACATATATATATATATATATATATATATATATATATATATCTTGTTTTACGAGGGAAAGTGTCAGATTGCCGCATAGACAGCAAGGTGATATCCCTAAAGTTTCGATTTTCCGATTTGCGATTCTGTTTTCGATTAATCGTTCCAAATATAATACGAAATATTTCCAGAGTAGAGTATATCCAGAATGTATCCAGAGTAAAGTATACACATTGCTGTAGAAGGCAACGTGGAATTTCCACGGGATATTTCGAAAAGAAATATAAATTTACAAAAACGATGTTAAAAAAATGAAATAAAGGAAATGGATCTAAAGATAGCAAAACCTAGACACGAATAAATAAAAAAGAAAAAGGAAAAAAAACTGAAACAATTCAGTAATAGACAGTATAAAGAGGTGGTTGTGGTTGTTATTCAGTTTCTCGTTTCTCCAGTAACTTCCACTTGAAATGTCCTTTAGTCAGTTGCCCAAGTCAAACAGACAAAGGTAATTACAGACAAACGGACATAAATAAGGAGGAGGAAAAACAAAGCAAACGAAAAAACGAAATACTTTTAAATCAAAAAAGACACACGCACTTCTAATGCAAAGTACAAAACGAGAACAAGCACACCTATTTTTATAATACTAGCCAAACAACAACCAACGCCATTAGAATCGAGACGATCTGCTAGACTTCCATTATTTTTACAAACCTAGTGATGTGATGCCAATACGATTACCGATCCTGATACAATCATCAATTCTGTTCTGAATTTCCGATCCCAACACAAACTCCTCATCTTAACGTCCTCAGAAAACCTGAGCTTGAACGGTTACATTGAGAGCATTGCCAAGACTGCTGCGAAGAATGTGGGCTCTCTCTACTTTGCTAGAAAGCTACTTACGCCTGAAATCATCCTGTATCTCCACAAGGCCACCATTCGCCCATGTATTCAGTAATGTTTTCACATTTGGGCTGGTGAATCTACTACTAGTCTCTCATTCCTGGACAGGTTTCAAAAGAGAGTCGCCACTCTCATAGGTCCTGAACTGTCATCTTAGTTCAACCTCTTCCCCATCGACAAAATGCTGCATCCCTCGGCCTATTCTACAAGTATATAAATGGTGAATGCTTCGACGAACTACAAGGATTTGTACCCAATATTTTCAAGTGTTAAAATGAACCAAATAACTCTCAATTTTAGGAGGATGAAGCTCCTTTTCGCTCTGCTAGGGCGACACAATATTAATTGAGCATAAATGGGTTTAATAAATATTTAAAAAAAAACTGTTTCTATGCGTGTCTATTCTTTTCTGGCATGTTTTCGTATATAGTTCCTATTTTATTGCCTTCCAACAAGAGCAGAGTTAGACAACAATTTTAATGTGGGTGAAGGAACAAAAATTGTCTTAGTCCTGAAGGGAACCAGAAATTAAAATGTAGCATCAGAACAGATACTGCACTTTGATCTGTTTCTCAAACACAACATTACTGTTGTAGGCGTGGAAGGGGTGATCTATTGATTTTATTGTTACTGTTAACTTTAAATGATTACATATTTATCAGTGTAATATCGTGGATATGGGTCTCTCCCTTAGCCTTGTTTACGTCATTGGTTTTCTATGTATCTTGCTCTATTTCAATACATTCTTTAAACCTATACCGTGTTCCGAGTTGTTTCCCGCGATCCGAATCTGGACCCAAATCACTCAGGCTTTTTAACCGAGAAACCTTTCTAAGATTCTAACCGTCCCGTTAACAGCAACTGTTTGAATCTCTCTTGCACTTGCTTAATCAGGTAAATTTTGAAATACTTTTTCATGAGTCCTGTTGCTGTTATATATGGAAATGTTAAGGATTTCCTAAAGATTCCAATTTCTTTTCATGGTGGGCATAAGACCTTGGCATTTCATTTACGGACTAACGTGGAAAAGTACTTCCCATTGATTATAATGGGCAACAATGTTTACTTGCTATCTGTTGTGGGGTACAAATCACCTCTATTTCAGAACTAAGTGAAATGAACCAGTCCTATGAATACCACTGGTTTCAGAGACTAAAGAGATACATTCATACCATGTTTAACCGCATGCTACGAACACGTTCCTCTCATACCACTTTAGTGGCTCCTGTATACTTTATTATATTTTATAGATTTTACACTACTTGTGGTTTCTTTCATTTGTAACCCTTAGCACGGGTCTACAACACTATCTATATTTGAACGTTGTATATATTTCTAAAATTGATTAATGGTATTTGTGCACTGCTGAACTAGGAAATGAGCTGCTAAAAACAGCCTATCATGCCTTGACAGAGTACAAAATAGATTTCGTGGTTTAGTGGGGGATGCCCTTTTCTCTTCCCTGCAACCTCTCTCCCACAGAAGAGACGTTGCGAGCCTGTCTTTGTTTTATCGCTATTTCAATGGCAGGTGCTCGTCTGAGCTCACTTCCCTCGTCCCCCCTCGCCAATCTTTCACAAGTAACACCCGTCTGGCTGAAACTACTGTCCACAATTTTGCTCATCTTTATCTGTGCCTAAATCCAAACGTAGATTCCATGAGCAGAGCTTCTTTCTTAGAACTGCACGCCAGTGGAACTCTGTTCCGCTTGCCTGTTTCCCACCTGACTACAACTTGAACGTCTTCAAATCCAACATAAACAAACTCCTGACAAACCGCTCCCTTAAGCAAGAAACTCTATCAAAACCCCCAATACTAAAGATTACTACAATACTATCTCATTGATTATTGTACACGCAATGACCCTTATCCCTGAATCGCCTTCGGGCCTTCATAAGTTGTGGCCCCCATGTAAAAAAAATAGGTTTTGTGTAATGTTATAGATTTCGAAATTTTCCAAGAATTTGCATTCAGCATACAGGAAAAAGTACTGGCTTGTGTAGGAGGAAATGCAAAGAAAGAAACATCATCAACTACCCTCTGAAATAAAAAAAATTCATGGCACCAATTCCTTCAAAACATGTCCGTCCTCTTCGTTTTTTATTACTTATTTTAATTCTAACATAATGTTTTACTCCTCCTCCTAACAGCGTCTTCTAAAATATTTTACACATGCGCACATGTAAACAAAATATTAAAAAAAGGACAACAGAAAATATGGAAAAAATCTTCACGGGCTGAGCAAAACCAAAGTGATTTTTGGATTCAGTGAATCAGATTCGTTTTGAATTGCTTGCGAAAACACAGACAACAAATTTGTTATTGACCGTGTTATTTGATTATGCATTTCTCATTCTAGTTTTATAAGCTTTACTATTTCCATGTTGGCTAACTAGTTATCGCCTGTCTTTAGCTATGTAAGGTTGAACCAGATTGCGACTTAACTTTAGTATTTTCATTACATTTCACCGTGTACGTTCGTGTGACATTGGAAGTTTTCGCTTTTCTTTGTGACACAATCGCGGGAATATTGCCATACAGGTCAAATGAAATCTTTCTAATCGTTTTACTTTTTCACCAGAGTTTCCTTTTCTTAAATGGGTTGGGCTCATTATTTCATCTACGCCCTGTAAGGTACCCTAACCCGTCATATAAGAAGGGGGGAGGTAAACGGTGCTACACTTTGCCCGTGAGTGACGTTGTTAACTCAAAATCAATTTACTTGATGGCTTACATTTTTCATCGTTGTTTCTGTTATCAAAAAGTATTCGATTAAATTATTGGAAAATGTAAGATTGAAAATCCGAGTGATTATCGATATCGATCGAATTTATCGGAATTCGATCTATATTTTTCTATTTATTTAACCTCCGACGAGAACAGAATGAGTTACATAGTATGTTTTTTGTGTGCCGAAAATCCAGCTTCCCGTAAAGAGAGAATCTGGACTTGATCAAAACTCAAATAAGCTCAGTTTAAAAGGATTTATTTTCGTGACCCAGGAGAAATTGAAGTTCGAGAAAATATATTAAATTTTGTTCTCAGACAAAGAGCCAAGGCATTTTGTCTATATGTTCTTCATTAATAATATCACTGTTTTTTACATATTTTTCTTAAGCATCGGAGAAAATATTTTAAAACGATTATATCCAAAAAGGTCTAACAGACAAAAGCATAAGCCAGTCGTGAGACTGCACACATGCAGCTAATTTCGTCACGATGTCGACCATAACAGAACTCGTTAAAAAATGCGGGATTTCACTGGATATAATATGGGCACGATAGATTAGCAGTAAAAATATGACATATTTTTTATCTTAAGCCTGACCTATGATCTAGGTATCGAAAAAGTCCAACAGTTCTTAAAGTAATATTTTAATTAAGTTTCGTAATGATAAGTCAAGCAATGTGCAGAGTATCTAGCGATTTGTATGCAGTTTCACTATTTACATAATGGATATATTGGTTCTTGTTTAAAATACATACAGATATATATATTCGTTTTTGTTTAGTATATATATATATATATATATATATATATATATATATATATATATATATATATAATCATTCTTGTTTTGTATTAGCATTGCCAATGTTTCGAAGCTTTTCATACGAAACTATCTGTAAGTTTCTGAAACTGGGGAAAAATATGTCATCTCGTTAATAATTTGACACGCAGTGTATATATGTCACCTACCATAGCCGAATAGCTCCATTTGCTAACACCTTACAGAACATGACATCCCTGAAACTAAATTTTGGTATATACTAATTAAAAATACCGCCACACTAGCGGGGTCGCACTCTAATCTCTGTCTCCTGGTTCTCTTTTACTGAGAAAGAATAATAAGGAAATTTTATAATGCCAACACGGATACTACACGTTGCTCGTAGACAAAAACACAAGAAAGTGTTTAAAAGGAACTTTGTATTTTACACTCGATAACCTGCGCAAATGTGTGACGTATCCTTTACTTTTTCATGTTTTACTTTCAGAAATATCGATGAAGCTCTTTTTATTAATAACACCGAAACGTTGACTTATATTATGCCCCTAACAACCAGATCGGTAGTCGTATTTGGCTTTATCGTCTTTTATAGAAGGACAGTAAAATTTAAATAAATAAATACAATGCTGAGTAGAAGGAGAAAGAGGTAAAATAAAAACAAAAAAGGGGATCAGCGAATACTAAAAATAAAAATGGCCGGTAAAGAATCTTTTTAAACCCTAGGCTCGTTGACATACACTGTCGAGAGGAGGAAAGAGAAAACACAGGAGAAATAAAAACCAACTGACGTATTTTGTAAAATCTAAGAAATATATAAAGAAATGAAAAGCTTACAAAAACACTTCAGTGGACGAGTGTCTGGTGCGGACAGAGACCCAGTGACCTCGCGCACATACCGACGCGAAGTGAAGCCCGACGATGCACTATTAAGAGACTGACCGTCTCAATCAGATGTTTTTATAACAAAGTCAAGTGGTCAGATTACATAGCTAGACATGAACACACACACACACACACGCACACACACACACACACACACACACACACACACACACACACACACACACATATATATATAAGTCTTGGAAGTTTTGTAGCCTTTAAAACTATATATAAAAAATAATTCACTTTTATATTTTTTTATCACTCGTATAAAACTATTTAGTCAGTAAGTCATTTAATCACCTGCAATCAATCCATCAACTTGCTCTCTTGATTTCACAATAGTCCTACTATTAATTTAAGCGATCATTAGTTGTTTCGGGATTTAAAAGCAAAACAGTATATTAAACCATGGCTCCCCAGCAGTATTAATCAAAACCCACCTCCCTTAATCTTAAAAAAATGGTACAGATATTGGATCAAGGTTTCTAGTCTTAATTAATTTGTCTATCATATTCATGTTATGAAAAGGAATTCCTTACCTTATACATTTGTGTTGGGGCAATTAATATGAATCTGAATCGGGAATCGGAAAAATCAGATATTTTTTACGGTTATCGATATCGATATCGGAATAGGAAAAAATTATGCGTATTATCCGATGCCAAAATTCAAATTCTTTTAATTATCTTTTTTTATATTTGATTTTTATTTAAAACAAAGTCTGAGGATGGTAATATAAAAATAATAAGTATTTATTTATTTTAAACTACCAGTAACGCTAAAATTTATAGATCACCCTCAAACGTATTTTACGTTTGAAAAAATATGTGCATAGTTAACAGGTGTTTTTACGGCAATCGAGAAAAAAATGATAACTTTATAATTAAATATTTAGAGAGGTATAAAGATTCGGAATTGGTAACGGGAGGATGAGTTATTCAACGACACCAACCTATATAGGGGAATTCAGACTTATGGAAATATATCTAGCATAATCTATCTATTATATCTATAAAAGTGAAAATTGGTAATTGTATCGTAATCAGAAATTTAGTAGTAAATCGGTAACAGTATCGGAATCGGGGAAACATATTGGAATCGCCCATTAATTTTGATTCTACACTAGACGAAAAGCGCGACATATAAAATCGACAGGAGTTTTTTTTTTGCATTTTAACATTAATTAAAACCATATAAAAAATATTTTTACAAAACCAACAGAAGATTCTGTACCGTGAAACGGTTTTGATAACAATAAAGATATGGGATTGTAAAACACTTAGTAATCAGAAAAAGATCTGAAATAAAATAAAATGAATATAATAAAAAAATGAAAATATGTCAATCTCAATTATATATGAATTTTATTTATATATGTATTTTATATATATATATTTTTATTTATATATGTGTTACATTTATATATGTATTTTATTTATATATGTATTTCATTTACATATGTATTTTATTTATATATGTATTACATTTACTTATATATTTTATTAATATATTTATTTCATTTATATATGTATTTCATTTATATATGTGTTTTATTTATAAATGTTTTTAGAGTAGGGTTTGCACACCTACCTTTAATTTGATTCGGATTTAAAAATTGGGGGGATCTTATTTTCTTTACTTTTAGATAGATTCATTTATATATGTATTTTATTTATATATGTATTTTATTTATATATGTATTTTATTTATATATGTATTTTGTTGATATATGTATTTTCTATATATATTTTATTTATATATGTATTTCATTTATATATGTATTTTATATGTATATATTTTTTCTATATATATTTATTAATATATGCATTTAATTTATATATGTATTTAATATATATGTATTTATATGTATTTTATTTATATATGTATTTTATTTATATATGTATTTTATTTATATATGTATTATATATATATATATTTATTTATATGTGTATTTAATTCATATATGTATTTTATTTATATATGTATTACCTTTTCATATGTATTGAATGTATGTATGTATTTTATTTATATATTTCTTTTACATTTATATTTTATTTATATATGTATTTCATTTATATATGTATTTAATTTATATATATATATATATATAGATATATGTATTATTTATATATGCATTATATTTATATATGTATTTTATTTATACCGGTATTAAATTAATATATGTCTTTTATCTATATATGTATTTCATTTATATATGTATTTTATATATGTATTACCTTTATATATGTGTAATATTTATGTATGTATAATATTTATATACGTATTGTATATATATATATATATTTTTATATATGTAGTTCATTAATATATATATATTTTATAAACGTATTGCATTTATATATGTATTTTATTTATTTATGTATTTTCTATATATATATATTTATTTATATATCGAGTTTATTTATATATGTATTTTATTTATATATGCCTTCAATTTATATATATATTTTTTTGTATATGTATTTTATATATATGTTTTATTTGTATATGTATTTCATTATTTTATGTATTTTATATATGTATTTTAATTGTAATGTATTTCATTTACATATGAAGTTCATTTATATATGTATTTCATTTATATATTATTTTATTTATATATGTATTTCATTTATATATGTATTTTATTTATATATGTATTTCATTTACATATGTATTTTATTTATATATGTATTACATTTACATATATATTTTATTAATATATTTATTTCATTTATATATGTATTTCATTTACATATGTATTTTATTTATATATGTATTACATTTACATATATATTTTATTAATATATTTATTTCATTTATATATGTATTTCATTTATATATGTATTTTATTTATATATGTATTACATTTACATATATATTTTATTAATATATTTATTTCATTTATATATGTATTTCATTTATATATGTGTTTCATTTATAAATGTATTTTATTTATATATGTATTTTTCATGTATGTATTTTATATATATATTATTTATATATGTATTTTATTTATACATGTATTTTATTTATATTACATTTCATTTCTATATGCATTTTATTTATACATGTATTTTATTTACATATGTACTTTATTTATATATTTATTGTATATATATTTTTGTTTATAGACGTATTTTATTCATATAGGTATTACATTTATATGTATGTATTTTACTTGTATATGTATTTTATTTATATATGTATTTTATTTTTATGTGTATTTTATATATATATATATATTGTTTATATATGTATTTTATTTATATATGTATTTCAGTTAAATATGTATTTTATTTACATATGTATTTTATTATTATGTGTATTTTATATATATTTCTATTTATATATGTATTTTATTTATATATATATATATTTCATTTTTATATGTATTTTATTTGTGTATGTATTTTATTTATGTAAAATGTTTTTGACTTTTGATGGGGGTAAATATTAAATTGCTGCCCACATCAGCAAATCGTGGCACAAGGCCGGAAAGTGGGAGCCCCGCAGGCTCTTCTAAAGAAGGGGCACTCCTGCAATTTTAAACTTTTAATTGATCACTCTGATGGATATCTTTTTCCCCCCCAAAAAAAACTAATCATAATTACCAATATGATATCCGCATACATATATATGATATACATATATGCATATATATGTATATTATATATATATATATATATAATTTATGTATATTTATATATATATATATTACATATATATATATTATACATATATTTTTATATAAATATATATCATATAGACAGATATATTTTTATACGTGCATATAAAAGTACATATATTTATATATCCATGTCTTTCATATAGGTGAGAGGATATCTGTGTGTGTATGTGTGTGAGGCAGTATTGACTAAAAAATGGTATAGGCACTAATTTGAAATTTCACAGGAAGGTACCTCATGTGTTCCGGAGTTCTAATATAAAAGATTTTATATCAGAATGCATAAGATAAGTATCGAAAATCGATAATCGAAAAAATCGATTTGATTAAAAATTGATTCAATGCAGCGACGTCAATGACAATAATAGTATGACAATGTAAAATATTTATTGGCCATTGTTAAATCCCGGACAACGTCGAACCTCGCTACTAGTATATATATATATATATATATATATATATATATATATATAATGAGAACATCATATGTTGTATTTCCTTATGGTTGTCAATTGTTTCGTAACCAATTTGGACAAATTCATATGTAATATTAAAAATATTCCGATATAACTACTCTTCAGACGGCGAAATACGTTTGTTATGCATATATGAATACATTCATAATCCCTCTTTTAAGGGCTTAGGCAGTTGGGCCTACTTCCTTACCAATTAATATATATATACATATATATATATATATATATATATATATATATATATATATATATATATATATATATATATATATATAGAGTGACACCCAAAACCGAGCTCAACTCTAACTAGGCCCCGTTTCTTAGCGTTTTTTTCCGAATGAAATGAAACTTTGGTCATAACTAGTTTATTATATTCAAAATATCACATCAAAACACTAGTGTCTTTGGCCTTTTTTTCTCTGTTGCCAATAAAATGCTCAGAAAAACAATTGAATGTCCTCTGTTTTTGGGGGTCACCCTGTATATACATATATACATACATATATATATATATATATATATATATATATATATATACGCACACAAACACACACATATATATATATATATATATATATATATATATATATATATATATATATATATGAATAAAAAAGAATACGAAAAGTATAAAAGCTTATAACTTTTCTTTATTCGTTTTCAATTGGTGACGTGCAGGAATACAAAATAATATTATGAAAAAGAATTAAAAAACGTTTTTATAAGTACATAATTTTAGACCGATCCTTCAGTCTTCATCGGTGTCACTCATACACGCACACACAAAGTGATTATATATATATATATATATATATATATATATATATATATATATATATATATAATCACTTTGTGTGTGCGTGTATTTCTTTCCTGATAGGTTCCGAAACCGCTGAGCGTCTCTTTTTTATATTTAACACAAAGGTAATATATATGTATATCAGTGTTCTTAGATATGTTTTGCGCAAAAATCCAAGGGAGATAATAAAATATTAGCAAATAATTCGTCTTTAAAAACAGAATTACTAACATCTAGATATATTGCTCAATGATAGGGCATTTGACCACTGAAACAATTTATTTTAATTTTTTCTTATTAATGAGTTCAATTTCGATAAAAGAAGAGGTAGCATTTAAAATCGTCGTAAATTATACCTTCGTTTGCATATTTGAAAACTAAATATTAACCAGAACTGACTTTCCCGGACATTCATCGCCAAGCCTTAATCAGCGAACGTGATATTTAAACAAACACAGACGGTATTTGATGAACGAAATTTTTATAATTTTTTTTTTTGATTTTGCGAATTAGTCCACCGGGCTTATCCTTCACCTAATATATAATATTCAATAGAGGGTTGAGCTTATAACAATAATACGCAATCTGGATGAATTAAAATATCATGTTTAATCGTAATTTATGACCGACCAACGCCGGGCATCGCCGGGAGACCAGCTAATATATATATATATATATATATATATATATATATATATATATATATATATATATATATATATATATATATATATAGTTGGTATTAGGAATACTGTTACCATATCTGGGCAGGAGCTGCTAAAAACAGCCTATCCTGCCTTGACAGAGTATAAAATATATTTCGTGGCTTAGTGGGGGATGCCCTTTTCTCTACCCTGAAACCTCTCTCCCACAGAAGAGACGTTGCGAGCCTATCCTTGTTTTATCGTTATTTCCATGGCAGGTGCTCATCTGAACTCCAATCTCTGGTCCCCCCTCGCCAATCTTTCACGAAAAACACCCATCTAGCTTAATCCACTATGGAAAATTTCCCCCACTCTTTATCTGTGCCTAAATCAAAACGTGGATTCCATGAACAAAGCTTCTTTCTTAGAACTGCACGCCTGTGGAACTCTGTTCCGTATGCCTGCTTCCCAACTGACTACAACTTGGATGTGTTCAAGTCCAACGTTAACAAATTCCTAATGAACCGCCCCCTTAAGTAAACACTTCATCAAATCTCCACACTAACGTACTTGCAATAACCCTGAGTGGCTTCCGGCCTTGATAAATAGTGATCACTGTGTAAAAAAAAAAAAAAAAATTAAAAACAATGGATTGCCAATAAAACAAGGCAAACTCGCCAATATTAAGATAGATTTATTTAAAGGGCCAAATCGTGCACTTATTTATAGAACAGGCTTGAAATTTGCACATAAAAACGATTTTTTTCTTGAACTATTACTTTACAAAACCCTACATTCAGTGATAGCACTTGGCCTTTGCGTCAAGATCAAAGTGTAGTATCTGTTCTTCAGATGCTACACTTCAATTTCTTGTTCTTCGTTAGTAGAGGAGAAATCCTTCACGACTGAGACAATTTTTATTTTTTTGTTCCTTTTCTCCACAATAAAAAACGACCCTGGTATCTAACTCTGTCCCGTGGGGAGGCATTGTAAATAGGTACATTAAGTGATATTAAAACAAACAGGATTCGTAATTTAAAAACAAATCCAAACGAAAATAAAAACCGAAAAAAAATTCATTTGGAATTTTGGATTTGTCTTATTTCAATCCTCTGTTCTGCATTAGACTCTCCTTTTATAAATTCTCTCTCCTTTCTTTATTCTTATGTATGTATGTATATGTGTATGCCTGTATGTATGTATGTATATGTGCATGCATGTATGTATGTATGTATATGTGTATGCATGTATGTATGTATGTATATGTGCATGCATGTATGTATGTATGTATGTATATGTGTATGCATGTATGTATGTATATGTGCATGTATGTATGTATGTATGTATGTATCTATCTATCTATCTATCTATCTATCTCTGAGTATGCATACAAACAAAGAGATACCTACAGAAATTACATAACTAATAAGTCATTCTGAATTATTTATAGAACACGGAAACCCTATTTCATTTCTTTGCATATTTTCTTTTCTTAATATAGACCTAAATGATATATTTTCTTAAATACTTCGGGAGAGGGTATTAACCAGAATTCTTTTGAAATGATATCGGCAAACCCTGACTATAGACATTTATATGATTGCGATAGGATTCCCACCCAGAGACTGAGCAAGCATGCGCAGACATGACATGTGGCAGACACAGGGGAGCTCTCTCTCTCTCTCTCTCTCTCTCACATGCTCACACCCTCTTTTTCGTTCGCCATTAATCTTTCCACGCCTCTTGTCCAAATGCTTATTTAACATTATGTGGCGTCTTCAATGCTTCTCGAGATTCTTGTCCAGCTTTTGATGTTTCAAAGAAAATATTCCTTTTTTGTTCAAGTGAAGTAAATACAATAAAAATTCCTGCATGTCTTTGTCTGCCTTTTTGACTCGCGTTCTGTTCTGTTTTCTCCAACATGAGCGCTCTCTATGCTTATCACCATATGATAAGTTTAGAGGTATTGGATGCCGCTCTCTGTTGCGCTTATTTCATCTCTCTCTCTTTCTCTCTCTCTCTCTCTATCTTTCTCTGCCCCTCTCTGTCTCTCATTGTCAGATTACCTCTGTGTCTCTTTCTCTGTCTCCTTATGTATGTCTCTCTATCTGTCGCTCTCTCTATCTTCTTTTAGTATGTATCTTTGTTTGTTTCTGTCTATCTGTTTGTCTTTGTCTCTCTGCTTCTCTCTCTCTCTCTGCCTCTCTTTCTGTCTCTCTTTCTCTATCATCTTTTCTATCTGTCACACTGTCTGTTAACCTCTGTCTGTTTGTCTACATGTCTCTCTCTGTCTCTCTTTCTGTCTCTTTCTATTAATCTCTCTGTCTCTCTTTCTCTCTTTCTCTCTCTCTCTCTCTCTCTCTCTTCAAAAAATTCTGATTCCTGAGTTAGCTTTTCAGATAATTAAACTCAACAATCTAATTCCTTGTACTAGGAAAGACACAGAATACTGTCTGAAAAAAAAGCCCATGGTCTTTTTTTTTCTATTAGTATCGAAAAATGAGTGGCATGTGTATATGTTTGCCCAGCTACAGAATAATCAGCTGGGCGGAGGAGATAAAGGAATAAAAGAAAGAAATATTGAAAGACATATTAGAGAGTGGTAGAGAGGTAGAAGTTTTTAGAGAAACAGGTTATAATTTGGCCTCGGGTTGCCTTGCTTGTTCATTAATATAGACTAGCGTGACCTGTGTAAATTCAACAGTGGACTCTTTTATATGTAATATATTGATGTTGGTATTTTTGTGGAAGTTCAGCGTAAATGGAGAACCCCTGTTATTATTGTAGTTCTTTTGTTAAAACTGCAAAAGTATATATCTAAGCTATCAGGGACGCCCGGCATAGCCTGGTTGTAAAAAATGCTTAAATATAATATTTTAATTTATGCAGATTTCGTATATATGACTATAAGAGTCAATTTTCGATCCATTCTTATATATTATAAACCTGTGATTTCAAAAATAAAAAAGTATATCCATATGGCCTGGGTGCATCAGCTTGAATCGAAACCGAAACCAAAACTTATGAAGAAAAAATAATGTACGTATATATAACTTGAGTTCTTTCAGCTATAATCGAAACCGAAACCAAAACTGATGAAGACTTATTGGTAAAATCATTTATTACAAGAAATTGAAAGGCATAACAATTAAATGGAAGACACTCGGAAGAAAAAAATGTAATACAGAAAATAACACACCCGCTATCGTATTAATATATAGATTAAAATATGATACTCATGCAGAGAGTGATCTAAACGTAACTTAGCGCACGCGCACGCCTTGCTTTCCTCGGAACATGACGTCAACCGAGTAAGCCGATCGTCGCCGAAGAAATTAAGCTGTCTGACGCAACATAAAGCTGAGCCAATGACAATGTAGGGCGATGGATTTCAACGCGACGTGCATTCGCGCGAGTTGAAAATTCAAAGCAGCAGACGACAATTTGGAAGAGGAAGAAAAGAAAACAAATTAGTAAAAAAAAAAAAAAGCTCACCATTTCGTACTTTCACGTCAGAAAAAAAAACATGAATGTTAGAGCCTTAAGTGGGCAGCTAGAAAATACCAGACGGAGTCCTCGATTTTGTCAAGAAAAAAATTACTGACACGGACGAAAACTTGTGCACCATGTGGACACGGGTACAATCTTATTATAAGAAGAAAGGTAAGCGATGGCTATGTATGAAGGTGTCAGGCTACGAAATGCCGAACCTTTACATCATCCGGACTGGTAACTTTTTTGGCTAGTTTAGGCTGACAATTGACATCATAATAAAAATCATCCACTTGTGGGCATTCGAGGGAGCAACACAGAAATACCTCCGGCGTGTATGCGGAATACGATCTTCGCAAACACACCATTAATAAAACAACGGTCTGAGGAAAGAAACACAATATCTGTTTTTATCTGAAAAAAAACAAAAAAACTATCCCACCCAGTTGTGTTTCAACTTTTCTAGTTCTCAGGTTTTTCCTTGAAAAAAAAAAAAAAATAAAATAAAATTAAAATAAAAAATCACTCAAGAAACCAAAATAAAAAAATGTTTTAAATTTTTCTTGAAAAAAAAATTGCAAAAAAAAAAAATCCTTGAAAGTATGTATTTGACTTACCTCTAAACCTTTTCGACAAACCAAAAATCTTTAACGTTTATTTTAATATATATATATATATATATATATATATATATATATATATATATATAGTAAAAAAAAAAGAAAACATATTGTTATAGCATTTTTCTTTGCATTTAATAAAACTTAAAATTTAAGGCAAGTTTTCTTTTCTTGTTATGCTTTCATCGGTGATGCTCGGCTGAATTTCCTCGGCGACGCTCGGCTTACTCCGGCTCTTGGCGTCATGTTCCGGAAAGAGCTAGGCGGACGCTGAGTTACGTCTGGTTCACTCTCTGCATGAGTACCTAAAATATTTAATGTACCATAAACAGTTTTTCATGAAACTATTTTAGTTAAAACAATGTTGTAATAAAAATAATTTATTTAGAAAAAGGAACTGTCATTTAATATATATATATATATATATATGTATATATATATTTATATATACATATATATATATATATATATATTAGATTTAATGTTTTTATTAAAGTATTTTATGTACAAAACGAGTTTCGTTTCGTTAATAACGTGTAGCTGCCTTCGAGGTTTCATAATATATGCATCTGGGCTTTTGTTTACATGTTACAGCAATTAGTAGTAGCAATAATAATTTAATGAACGAAGACATCAGCGTCTCTCTCACGCTCGCTCTCTCTTTCTCTCTCCCTCTGTCTCTCAATATACAAATGTAAAGAAAAATAAACAATGAAAAAAAAACAACTAACTGCTCAATTTTTTGTCTCCGCTGCCCGAGAGATGTGTGTTATAGTTTCATTTATTACGGAGTAACCTAAAATCAATTATTTATTAACAACTTTTGAAAGATATAACCCTAAATTTTATAGAATTAAAAATAAATATAGCTGTAAGAACACGCTATTCGAATGCTGCCTTGAGCGTTCGTAAATGTTTATTCTGTAATTAATGTATATTTCGGAATTTAACCTTAACCAATCAAATTTGGCGAAAAGCGTGACACACAAAAGAACGCACACGCTATCGTATTAATATATAGAAAAGTGAGTTGTCGAGAGAAAGGCAACGTCGGTACCCATATCATACTAGTTTATTAATATCGAGAAGTGAAGGAGCGAGAGAAAGGCAACGTCGGTACACGGCTCCTACTAATTTATTAATATAGAGAAATGAGAGGGCGAAGGGGTGGGCGGAGTCGCATGAAAGGATTTTTTTTAAAAGGCATTTTTCTCTCTGTGTATTTCCGGCTGAAAACTATTTGTTTCTTTTCCTGAATCCATTTAATAATTATGACCTTCTTTTGAACTGTCATTTCAAAGCCCATCGTTGTGCATGCCGAACCTCTCAGCTGACGACTTTGTAAAAAAAAAAGAAAAAAATAGCAATTCGCCCACAAGTCGACCCGTTCTAAGGCTGCAATTATGGAAGCAAATTAGTCAGATGCTTTTGCGTAAGCTCAAATATATATATATAAAAAAAAACAAAAAAAACATGAACGCTTATGGAGTCTGACATAATTAATCCTAGATAGTTTGATAAATGGCACTCGTGACATAACTATATCAAACCTTTGATGTGCTGTTCAGTGAGCTCATCATTATATTAATAATCGAACCCGTTCATATAAATGATTTGAAATTAAAAACACAGGCAGCATAAATAAAAACAAATACATCATCGACATTAGCCAGGTTGCTTAAAAAAAGTGGGCTTCCTCTACCACGCTAGAGAATTACTTACACTAGAGAGTATACTATACAAAACTACAAAATGCATCAAACATCTATACCAGTCGTCATTTATATATAGGATTTAAAAACTGAGTCCAATCCCATAGTATTTGCCAGGCTTCAACCTTTGTCGCATAGTCGAAACTTTGCGTCTCTATTGACAAGGTTCTAAAGAGAGTCGTCAACCTGACAGGTCCTGAACTGTCACTTAAGCTTCAGCCTCTGCCCCATCGACAAAATGTAGCATCCCTCTGCCTGTTCTACAAGTACTTTAACGATGAATGCTCCGACGAACTGCAAGCACTTGTATCCCCTCAACGTAAATACTCCCGACAAACCCGAGAAGCAGCTAAATCCCATCCCTTCACAGTAGATATCTCTAGATGTAAGAGAGCCTTCTACTCCTGTAGTTTCTTCCCCAGAACCGCTAGATTTTGGAATTCCCTTCCGGGTTCCTGCTTCCTCAACTGTACTGACATGCAGAAGTTCAAATGTAACGTGAACCGACATCTTGCTGTCCAACTCCCTACATAGTACCCCTGTAGCGTATGTTCCTGATAGTAGCCCCCTACATCAAAGTGTTTGGGTGAAAATGTAATTTAAAAAAAACCTTCAAGATTTACACGAATGTGTCAGTCCACAACTCCATCCTTGTAATAGACTATATGACTAAGATGGGTATCAAAGCCAGTTTCCCACCGTCTGTGTAGTCGAAACCTTACTCCTTATGACTTTTGGTTATTTCCTAAGCTCAGGAAAAATATTTGAAGCTATCGTTATGAGAATTGAGGAAATAAAAATAGCTTTGACGAGATTAATTGACACGCTAAAACAAGAAACAAGAGGATTTCTATATGACATTTCACAAGTTGTTGGAACGAAACAAGTGAATTGAGATAACTTTGAAGAGTGCTACAGTTTTACCTGTGTACTAGCAATAAAACATGTTTCCCTCTGACTGCTAGACGTCAGGATTCCCTCCCAGTATTCTTCTTCGATGTCTGTATTAATTAATTTTTTTTTAAATGTAATGTGAACATACATCTCTCTGTTCAACTCCCCACAGTTAGAAAAGATCCCAAATAACAGTAGCTTACGATGTAATATAAGATCTCTTGATTAAAGAGAAAATTGTTTTTGAAAAGAACGACGTACAATAAACATACCGCTTGATTTTAGTTCATTCCTTCATTTCCTGAGACGATTCTATCGTTGGTATTAGTTTATCTTTGTTAGAACCCTTTTTAGGAAGACATGGGATATCGAGATGACGTGAAGGTTGCCAACATTGTATGTAAAAGTGTTTCTATAGAACAAAATGTATTCGAACCTGCAAGGGTTCAAGTTGTCAACCGCGCCGTTAACGGCTTAGCTACCACAACCTCACTTATTTCTATTTAAAAAAAACACGAGTAAAAGAATTTGACAGCATACACGTGCCAAGTTTATTGAATTACACACCTTTACCCAGTATATTATACAGGATTTGAAATGTGTTATGGTTTGGCAGTGATGTCCCTTATTTCGGGAATTAATATACTCTTTCAGGGCCGATGAATACAGTTGCAAGAACGTATCCTGTCGGTAATACGCCGTCTATGCTGGTATATATGGTCGAGTATCCGATCTTGACAAACAATCCAGCAGAAACTGGGTTATTAAGGTGACATTACATCCGTCTGTCTATGGTTTTGTCCCCACAAGGAAATTTGACAGACCGGCCCAGTATATTTCTAAGAAGTCCAGGGAAAACTGTCTTGATTATCCGCACCTTTCAGATCCATAGAACTTAGTTCTACTCCTTAGGATGCAGTTAGTTATAACTAACTATGTAAGACGTCGTGACCGGGGGATGCCGGTGAAGTTGCTTAGGTAATTAGTAGGAGGCCAGAGTGTCAATTCTTTAGAAGCACAGATTTTATTCTCCCAACTTTTTGGTTTTGCGTCACATTTTCTTCAATAGAAAGGAATCAGATAGCATCGTGACGACAGTTATTTGAGCTTCTGTGTCGATATGCATAAAAGTCGATGATTAAATTGAAGCAATCTCTTTAACAGACTCTCGACTATTAAGGTGTCGTTTTACACCAAAATCGTCGCAGCCTATATTTAGGAGGGGGCATATCCCCTTATTACGGCAGACTAGTACGGATTAACCCCAGCTTCCAGATTTTTGCCGCATCTTCATGCAGAGATGGTGGCAGTCTTAGCCACAGTCTCGGACAAAAACGTTCTGATACATAATCTTCTGTACTGCTGTAAATCCATTCTCTTAAATTTACCTATGTGCTGTCTTAATTATAATCGACCTTTCAACATTACAACACTAACGACAAGTTATTCGAATTTATTCGAACCAACATATATTGAACTATGTTGGACAGCTTTGTTCTCAAAGACAAGGGAATCCGGCGTATTCTAACTCCAAAATTAACTAATCTTAGGTTGCATACAACACTGACAAATAAAGCTCGGATTAGTTGGATTCACCACAAAGCAATAATACAACTGACATGTCATATTAAAAAAAAGTCACATGCCATATTAAAAAAATAAGATATGAGCTTGATAATTGTTAAGCATAATAATAGAGGTAGAAGTTATAATTAAACTGGATTTTTAACAAGCAAATTAAACAGTTACAGCAAAATACGCGCTATTAATGCCCGATTATCACAGCTGGTGAATTTCCAAAATGCAAAAGTGAGGATATTTTATAAGAATGATACTAAATAAAATTATGTTTTAAACTTGGAAAAATGCTACAAAAACGTCTGAAATGCTTCACACAGCTTTTGGACCATCTTGCATGAATCGTCCATGACTTTTTGAATGGCATAAGAACTTCAAGTAAAGCAAGGAGTCTGTTAGGGATACTGAGATGTTTGGGAAGAATAAGTAAATCAGAACACCAGAGTTGATTTGCCAAATGAATCATTTCATGGATAAAAACATCGTGTGTCTATAGAGACAAAAAGTGCACAGTTTGATCCCAGTGTGGGAACTGTAGATGCACAACATTTGCGCGGATGCACTAGTCCAAAACTCCATCCTTGTAATAGACTATATGACCAGGATTGGCATCAAAGCCAGTTCCTCATCCTCCCTGTAGTCCAAACCTTAGTCTTTGTGACTTTCGGTTATTCCCTAAGGTCCAAGAAAACCTTGGAAGCTATCGTTATGAGAATTGAGGAGATATAAAAAAAAGGGCGTGACGATGTGACGAGAGTCATTGACAGTTCACACAAGAGGATTTCCACGGGCATTCCACAAGTTAGTTGAACGAAACAACTGGATTGAGATAACTTTGAAGGGGACTGGAAACTTATTGAAGGCACCTCGTATTTGACGAAGGGTAAAATTATCGAACTATTATAATTCATCTGACCATGCTGACGCAAGTAAGAATACAATTCACGAATGAAATAGATGATACAGATTCATTGTATGCATAAAGGTTAACCTGCATAACTCATTCTACTCTTATATAAATTCATTTGCTGCTATTTGTGTCTATATACGTTACATTTCTGCATTGTATTGCCTTCTATATAACGGTAATGTGCACATTTGACAATGTTTATGAAAATCGCATTAAACGAACATTAAAATAAACTTCATCACAATTATTAAAATGGAAGCAGGTGAAAACTATTAGTAAGCTTTTATACATAAAAATCTGTAGTAGGGATGTTTAAATTCAAGTTAATTCAGGGTACATTTGCTGATTATAAATCTTCAAACGTGGAAGAAAACTGACAAAACCAATCTGGTGGGAACTGAAAATCAAACGGATTTCGGGAGAACAAATAATATTTGACGGTGAACTCATTCCTCCAGTTCCATTACGAAAAATATCTAAAGAAATACAATTTAAAAGAAGAATTACAAGAAAGGTATTCGGAAGTGCTCTGCTTGAGAACTAAAAAGAGATTAAAAAAATGTTTCACAAAGTTGTATTTAAAATATTATCTTTCGGCTTCAATGAAGCTACGTATTCCATTCGCGTCATTAAATAAAATCAACAATAAATAGTATTAAAACATGAAAAAAAAATGGATGTATTATCCATAAATGTATATACTTCTATAATTTTTGTGGGAGTATTGATGATATTCATATTAAAAGAAACGTGTCTTTTTTTAGTAATTATTAAGAAAAATACAACTTTGTCATACATGGGTCGTTAAATTACATTAATCTGCAAAAGATCTAGCTGATTTGCATATTCTTCTAAACGGTCGTTTTAATTAATTTCTTGTTAGTTTTCTCCGTTTCCGATAGGATTATCATCGTTAGTTAACTATAACGTATAATCATATTCATGGAGATATTCTACATAATTTATACTTGCGTATTATTTTTTTTTAAAAGGTTATTGTAAACACAAACCTATATATATATATATATATATATATATATATATATATATATATATATATATATGTGTGTGTGTGTGTGTGTGTGTGTGTGTGTGTGTGTGTGTTAAAAAATGCCTTTCAAACTACTCTGTCAGTTTTTGGTCTACAGACATGACACTTTATATATTTAGGGTAATCGAACCCATGCAGCAACTTCATATTTTGGTTGTAGCCGGAGTAAATCGGTCCAAAATGTGAACATTAAAAAACAAATGGAATTTCCAAGGTTAATGTCGGACGACGACATTAAAAATATGTATTCGTGACGTAATAGCTATTGGTTCCTGCCTGATTTTTGCCTTGCAGTAAACACGTCTTCATAGCTCAGGCATTAACGTCAAAGGAAAAAGTAAATCGTAAGCTAAACTTTTTGATTTCGATTCTCGATGGTGACGAACGAGTCATTTGTATTATATTGGGTCCCAATATAATATAATAATAAATACGAAATCTGCATTAATAGAAATATAATATTTAAGCCTATTTTACGACAGGGAAATGTCGCGTGGCCTGCTAGTAAATAAGATGAAATGGCTTGATCAAATTGAAGACAAAGATATTTAAAATCTGATTAAATGTAAGATAACAAAAAGATAACTTTTAAAAGCCAACTTTTATAAGCCAACTTTTAAAAGGCAACTTTTTTCTGTTTTACTAGTTTCTTTAATTTTAAATGTTACGTAAAATTCTAGAAATTTTTTAAACACAATGAATTCCCATAGATCAACATATAGAGAAATGATATAAACATTGATATATATTTTCATATCAACGTATTGTGCATACACTTACACACATATATATATATATATATATATATATATATATATATATATATATATATATACACGCACACAGACACACACATAGTTCGGGTCCTTGCTAATGAAGCCAGACATAACTTCTGTTGCCAGGGTTTGAATCTCTCGACTGCGTTAATCGTGACACCCTGCACTGATGATTCCTGAAAGGATGAAACACTAGTGTCTGTAGGGATTTAATTATTATAGTAAATAATTATGTCAGCCCCCTTAAGAAACTTGTTTCTTATCGGTGATCACTTTCAGTTGTAATAAAGTGGTCAACTTAGATCATATGTGTCGATCGTCATATAATGACTAGATCACGCTGACTGACGTTAAAAGCATTTAAAAAGAATATATATTTTTTTAATTTCAACTATATACCTCGCGGTTGTCGGTAGCCGAATGGTTCGGGTCCTTACAAATGAAGCCATACATGGCTTCTGTTGCCAGGGTTGGAATCGTTCGACTGGTAATAATCGTGACACCCTGCACTGATGATACCTGAAAGGATGAAACACTAGTGTCTGCAGGCATTTATTATAGTAAATAATTATGTATATATATATATATATATATATATATATATATATATATATATATATATATATATATACTTCATTTAATCTCATAAATTGGGCTGTTTCTACCGTGCTAGAAAACTACTTACGCCTGAAAGTATTCTGCCCCTATATAGGGCCACTATTCGCTCATGTACGGAGTACTGTTTTCACATTTGGGCTGGTGCATCTGCTACTTGTCTCTAACTCCTTGACAGGGTTCAGAAAAGAGTCGCCAACCTGATAGGTTCGTAACTGTCATCGAATAGTCAGCATCTGTCCCATCGACGAAATGTTGCATCTCTCTGCCTGTTCTACAAGGACTTTAATGTCGAATGCTCTAACGAACTATAAGCACTTGAATACTCCCGCAAACCCGACAAGCAGCTAAATCCCACCCCTTAGCAGTAGACATTCCTAGGTGTAAGAAACCCTTTTACTCCAATAGTTTCTTCCCCAGAACTGCTAGACTTTGGAACACCCTTCCAGGATTCTGCTTTCCCAACTAAACTGACATGCAGAAGTTCAATTGTAATGGGAACAGGCATCTTGCTACTCATCTCATTTCATAATACCTCCTCAACTTATGTCAACGATAGTAGCCCCTACTTCAAAGTGGCACCGTGCTCTTTTTGGGGTGAAAATTGAAAAAAAAAATACTATATCAAGATATAATTTTATGAGTAATTTTTTAGTATTTATTTTAACACTGCTCAATGCATAGATAGAGCTAGGTAGTAAGTTATAAAAAAATATATAGCAATTAAGCTACACAGAATAATCCGCTTTTCATTCTCCTGGCGAATTCTCACGAGAATGAAACGGGGAATAATCTGTGTACCTTAATTGCCATATATATATTTTCATAATTTACTATATATATATATATATATATATATATATATATATATATATGTATATATATATATATATATATATATATATATATATATATATATATATATATATATATATATATATATTATTGTTTGGATAATTAATCAGAATCGGAACCGTGAAACGGAAAAAATCAATCATTTGGGTTATCGGAATCTATATCGTAATAGGAAAATGTGTGTATTTTTCAATACAAAAACGATTCTTGTTTTTTATTTGATTTTATTGAAAGGATAATTTTCCACTGCTGATAGTAATTAAATAAAAAAAAAAAATATTATCGAATTTGAAATACCACTTATACTGAAATCTATAAAATTAAGTCGTAAAATAACATTTGTGAAATTAAATATTAAACTATAAGATCATCTCTCACATATGTGGTGTTAAGTTTCAGATAATATCTGCACATTTAACGTGTTTTTTTATGGTAATCGGGAATAAAACCAACTGCATAGTTAAATACTTAGAGATTTATAAAAGAACGAAATCATTAAGATCACATACAGTATATATATATATATATATATATATATATATATATATATATATATATATATATATATATAGCGGCAATGAGAGAAAGAGAGGTGAAATTGGTCGTCAACAAATACTTGCGCAGATTTGTTGTTGCTTTCATTTGTACATCCACCGGCTCCAACCCAACCCTAATTTGTGTTGGCGACTCCGCCGTTACTGGGCCTGGGAAAAGAAGACACACTCAACAATTAATTATTACAATAGAAGCCGTTCCCAATTAACAGGTGCGACTGGCCGCTGGCGAAATGAGCACAGCTAACACCTGTGTGTGAAGCATCACCTTCGTTCGAAATAGAAGAATAAAGGAAAAGACAATGCCTTTTTAGCATTGATTTAAGAAAATTCAGTGGCGAAAAAAATCCACATATGCGAGTCTCTCTCTCTCTCTCTCTCTCTCTCTCTGTAGTATTCTCTCTAGCATTCTCTCTCCTAATTACTCTTTTCATGTGTCTCTCCAGATGTCTATCCTGTTGGTCTTCTTTAGACTATCCCTAAATTTTTCCTGTTATTCCTAAATATATTAGTCTTACACCTATTTAGTCTCTCTCTCTTTTCTTTCTCTCTCTCTCTCCTTTTATCCTCCTCTCTGTCTGTCTCTCTTCGAAACTATGTAAATCTCATTATCCAACTAGTCGTTTTTGTCAGCGTCATTACTTAATATCTTTGTGTTTTGTGCCTGTCTTTAACACACTTCTTGCTTAATTCTGGCTATCCTTCGTTCTTTCTCTCCTCTTTCTCCCTCCCTTTCTCTCCCTCTCTCTTTTCCCTCTCTCTCTCCCTCTATCTCTCTCTCTCTCTCTCTCTCTATATATATATATATATATATATATATAGATACTCATCCACATGCAGTACTGTTTCGCTGTTTCACAGCTCATCAGTGCGGCTGGACGGGCAACTACCTCAAGCCAGGATTGAAACCCGACAGCAAAGGCTCCTAACTATTACGCTATTCGGCGGCTGCTGTGCGAGTCGTGAATTAACGATGTTTTGACATCGTCCGAAATACCTAAGCTCGATTTGTTTACACAAAAAGCATCGCTTTATACGCTAATGGTAATTCGTGTATCACTTCTCAATATGTTCAACTCAAGATAAGGAGCATTATAGTCATCCACATACAGTACTGTTTCGCTGTTCTTGTATATAAAAAAAGAGGCGCAATGTTTCCCCTTTGGACGAAACTACCGTAGGTTGGCAACAACAGATGGCACATAAAAAATTGGTATGTTACGCCAAGCCAAGGGACGCAGTTACATAAACATTTTTTCTTAATATTAAACATTAATTTTAGTCCGAGGAGCGCCATGTTCATCATCGTCCTTACCAGCAGAAGAAGTAACTTAAATTTCGTCCTCACTTTACGAAGTCCTCTTACGACAGTATTTTACATCGAGTGCTTTTTTACTTTTTCCTACTTTTCCTGTGTGTTAGCCGTCATTAACTCACTACGGAATTCCTACATAATCGCATATTCTTATTCCCTAGATTCGACACAAATAATGATTTCTCCCATTTAAAATATCCGGCCCAGCTGATTGGATGAGAAGTATACATTCTACAATTCCCCTATTCGGTTATTCCACAAATAAATGAACAGTTGTTAACTATAAGGGGGCGGTTTATTAGGAATTTGTTAACGTTGGACTTGAACACATCCAAGTTGTAGTCAGGTGGGAAGCAGGCATACGGAACAGAGTTCCACAGTCGTGCAGTTCTAAGAAAGAAGCTTTGCTCATGGAATCCACGTTTTGATTTAGGCACAGATAAAGAGCGGGAGAATTTTTTCACAGTGGATTCAACTAGACGGGTATTTTTCGTGAAAGATTGGCGAGGGGGGACCAGTTTCTTCAGCCTAGCCACGCATGCGCGTTTGGCCGTTTTCTTTCTTCCTTTAATTGTTTAAAATAGAATAAACATGCCTTACACCAGCGACGTCTTTGTGGAGGGGTGTATAAGAGCGTTCGTTTCGTAAGCTACGCGTTGAACGTTCGCTCCCACTCACCGGATCGTTCTCTTTTTCTCTTTTAAACTATTTTAACATTTATGCATTGTTCTCCATTTTTCAGTTTTGTTTTATCTAGTTAACATACGTTCTTGTTTCTTTCCTGAAATTTTTATTTTCCCTTTTCTTTCATTTTTACGTGCGGGTATTTTATTACGTGCGGGTATTTTATTTTTATTAAATTAAATTTTTCATCTTCTACCACATTTTCTTCGATGAAAAATCATACAACTTTGTTTTAAAACCTTTAATTTATTGTAATAAACATATTTAAACCAAGTGGTTTAGTTTTTGATTACATAAATTTAAACTCGTGAATGGTGCGTAAAAACAACGCCCACGAACAAAATGAAAGACGACAAACGTTGTTCTTTGAGTATTTTGTTACCTTTTATTTTAGGACTTCTGCAGTTTACGACCTATGCTACATAACAATTCACTAAAAATTATTTCGTAAAATTTACAATTTTTCATATAAAAAACTATTGAAAAACTCTTCCGAGTCGGAAAGAGCTTCAAAAACAAATGCAAGAATGGGCGTGTGCAAGGTCCACTTTCCTAGTGTCTTGCCGTTTTATTTTATTTTTTTATCAAAATGATAGAAAACCCTTCATTTCTTTTCAGGGTGTTTTCTGTTTGTTTTGTTTTGGGGTTTATTTTTAATTTATATATTTTGTCTTTAATTAATTTTAACTGTGATAAGTGACATAATTGCAACCAACTATTGCAGTAATTATTGAAATATATAATAAATGATAAACACTCGAAAGAAGCTTCGTTTCATTTCCATAGGATAGGAGTCCATGTTTTTGTTCTTAAATAATTTCCTACTTCTTAATAAAACTTTGAGACGAACTATATTTAGTCGTAGAGACCGGTAAGTAACCAGTCAACATTACCACGGCTTCACCGGCTTAATCGATGTTTTTTTTTTCCATACCTGTGGAAAGGAGCAGCCGCAACAACAACAACAACAACAACAACCGTACTACATTTTTTTCGAGATGGGATACACGCAGACAAGGCCGGTTAGCGGGTACTGCTAGTATATATATATATATATATATATATATATATATATATACATATATATATATATAGAGAGAGAGAGAGAGAGAGAGAGAGACAGAGAGACAGAGAGAGAGAAAAAGGAAGAGAGGGAGAGAGGGATACACAAATAGATACATTGATAACGTTGATCTTTCTATGAAAGTAAACTTTATATCTCTTTCGCTTTATCCTATTGTCTCGTCTCATCCTATCCATTAAAATATTGAATGTCTTGATCCGTGTGTTTTCTCACCTTCTTTTTCTCTTTCTCTCTCTCTCTCTCTCTTTCTCTCTCTTTCTGTAGCATTCTCTCTTGCATCCTTTCTCCCAATTACTCTTTTCATGTGCCACTCCAAGTGTCTAACCTGCTGGTCTTTTTGGGACTATCTTTAAATCTTTTCCGTTATTCCTCATTATATACGTCATCCCTCTATTCTTTCTCTCTTTCACTCTTTCCCCCTTTTAAGGTATGTAAATTTTATTATCCAGCAGGTTGTTTTTGCTTGTATCATTACTCTAAATATTGATTTTTGTGTGTGCCTTTAATACATTTCTTGCCTTCCTCTTGCTATCGTTCGCTCACACTCCCTTTTCCCTCCCTTTCTCTCGCTCTCTCTCTCTCCCTCTCTCTCTCGCTATATATATATATACATACAGTGATGATCATATTTATTGGCACGGTAAAATAAAAGTTAAATTTTGTCTAATAAATTCTAAAAAAGGGATTAAATTAAAGAAAATAACAAAGTATATTATGTATTTTTAACTGGCCTTTCCGATGCAGCAATCGGCTTTTAGAAAAAATAAATAACAAAGGAACAATAATTTTTTCAGATAATTTTTAGATAGCGATTTATTTAAACTATTATAAGTGACAAAATTATAATTTTCAATCGCTATGGTTAAAACTAAGGAACACAGCGAAGACGTCAGGAAGCTTGTTGTAGCATGCCATACCAATGGGGAGGGCTATGATAAGATTTAAAAGAAGCTAAACCTTCCCAAATCCACTGTTAGAGCCATAATAAACAAGTTCAAATCGCAAGGCGACGTTATGAGTTTAGAGGGTAGAGGGAGAAAAAGGATTATTTCCCCAAGAGATGAACGGAAAATTGTTCGACAAGTAAAACAAAACCCAAGGATCTCTGTTGGGGAGATTGTTGATGAACAGAGCACCTCTGGAGTGAATGTATCTTGACATACAGTTGGTAGAGTTTTGAAGAGAGCTGGTTTAAAAGCATGTCGTCCGAGAAAGACTCCCTTATTGAAGCCTATGCACCTGAAAGCAAGGCTAGCCTTTGCAAAACGTCATATTGATAAAGATGTTGCATTCTGGAAACGTGTTCTATGGACTGACGAAACGAACATAGAGTTATTTGGCCATAATAAAGTGTCTTATATTTACAGAAAATCTGGCGAAGCTTTCCTGCCTAAGAACACCATACCCACAGTGAAGCACGGTGGAGGCAGTTTGATGTTTTGGGGATCCTTTGCTGCCTCTGGACCAGGGCGACTTGTTAAGGTCACAGGTAGTATAAAAAAGGAAGATTATGTTAAAATATTGGATGAAAACCTGAAAGACTCTGCTAAAGAGCTCTCACTTGGTCGTCGTTGGTGGTTCATGCAAGATAATGACCCAAAGCATTCGGCTAAACTGACTAAGAAATGGCTTGAGGACAATCATATTAATGTTTTGGAGTGGCCATCACAAAGCCCAGACCTTAATCCAATTGAAAATTTATGGAGAACATTAAAATTGAGGGTAATGCAAAGGAAGCCTAAGAATCTTATTCAATTGGAGGATTATTGTCAGGAAGAGTGGGCTAAAATTACTACTGAAGAGTGCAACAACTTGGTTGTAAACTATGAAAAGCGACTGAGGAAGGTAATCAAGGCCAAAGGCTATACAATTGATTATTAAATAAATCGTGCCAATAATTTTGAACAAGGGTTTTTTGCAATTATGTTTGTTGTTCCTTTGTTATTTATTTTTTCTAAAATCCGATTGCTGCATCGGAAAGGCCAGTTAAAAATACATAATACACTTTGTTATTTTCTTTAATTTAATCCCTTTTTTAGAATTTATTAGACAAAATTTAACTTTTATTTTACCGTGCCAATAAATATGATCATCACTGTATATATATATATTTAAACTGCGTAAATCGCTTTATTGCAGATTAATAAAATATCAATATTACGTCACAAAAAATGAAAATTGTATCATCAAATGAATGTTTCAAGATTGATTATTTTCTCAAAATGTTATTAAAATCCATGCTATATTCACGAAGTTTGGCATTTTATTTATCATCAAGTAATTTATACTGTTCATCGCTTAATTGCAGGTCTTTTAAAATGCTAAAAAAGGGGCGAATAACGGTTATAGCAAAAGAAAGGATTGTTGCTGGACTCGCAGAAGGATTGGTCATCAACGATTTACCTATGGAGCTAGAAAGGGGTCCACGAACTTTGTCTTCATCCGTGAACAAACCCAACACTAAATCCAGAAAGGATAAAGATACCAGAAGAAACCTTTCACATCGTGATATTCAGAAAATTCGTAGGGAAGTCAACCGAAACACAAATAGCACCAGTTCTTTCAGATCCAGGCAGGCCCGATGTAATGTGTTGAATGAGATGGCAAGCAACATCAAAACTATTCCAAGGCCTCCATTAAGCAAACAGCATAAGAAAAAACAAATGGGTTGAGCACAGGATTAGATGAAAATGCATTTCCAATGTGTCCTATTTACAGATGCGACCTGTGCTACTCTTGGCGATCCGGGTGAATCGGCCAAATTTTCCAACTCGAACGAAATTCCAACCCCTTACAGAGTTCATAGCCAACAAGGAGGTGGGACATCATGTTTTGAACAGGAATCATTGGGGTTAAGTTGGTTAAACCATTCCGAGTTCCAGAGTGTGTAAACTTACCAACTATGTGTACACGGCCTTTTTGGATAAACATATGTCACCATGGCTAGAAGACCTACCATTGTCACGTCGCTTTCAGATAATTTTTATGCATGACACTGAACTATCCCATTCTGTTAGGGCGACTGCAGCCTTCCTTGAATCTACTTCTTCTTTGGAGAAATCCTCATCAGCTGGCCACCATGTTTTCCGGATTTTAACCTCATTGAACATCTCTGGTCAATATTGAAAAGATGTATTCATGAGTGAGGAAGGCAATTTACTTCAAAGGATGTCCTGTGGAGGATAGTAGTTGATATCGCCAAAACCATAACTCCTTTTTCAGATCAAACATTTGACTTCTTCAGTGGACAAAAGATTGTTTAATGTTATTTAAAAAAATGGTGGACATGTCGATAAATAAATCTATTTATTTGAGGCTTAGCACCTAGGATGTGCTTTTGTTTATTATTCTTTAACAGAAACATATAATGAAAAGTAAAGTTTTCCAATTAGACATTGTATTTTTGCACTAATACAACATTTTAAGAGACCTGCAATAAAGCGATGGACAGTGGTAATTACTTCATAAAGAATAAAATGTCATAACTTTGTGAAGATTGTATGGATTTGAATTTGAATAACTAACTTAAAGCAGTCATTTTATTATACATTTTTTATTTTTTGTGACACATATTAAGTGAAATATTGATATTTTACTGATCTGCAATAAAACGATTGACGCAATATATATATATATATATATATATATATATATATATACATATCAACTCTTATATAAAAATGTGTAAGTGTGTGTGAGGTTCTTTTCTCATAGATAGAATACGGCTGCGTCTATCCTTTGCAAATTTCACACAAATGTAATTTATGTCTGGCAGTGTTCTTCGATATGCTTTGTACAGACATCCATCCGATACATATCGACAATCCAGAACACCAATATTAAAGTATTTTCTCTCTTACAGGTAAAAATTGCGGGATTTTTACAGGGGAATTTTTACGCCACGCCAGCAAAAAGAAATAATAAAAACTAGCAAATCATTTCTGCTTTAAAAAACAACAAATAAGAAAACCCAAATATGTTGTCATCTGACGATGTAGTTAAGTGGTAGAACATTTAACTACCGATCGAATGATCCCCTATTTAAGCCCGGGTGTACTTCACCATTTTATTTTAATATTTTCTTATTAATGAATTTAATTGACGATGAACGTGGCGGTACCATTTAAAATCGCCGCAAAATTATTTTCTGATTTGCATATTTAAAAATTAAACATTAATGAGAAATGACTTAATTAACAATATCATATATAAATTTCAATTCTTGTGTGATGCTGTCTACGTCGGGCGAACCAGCGATCGCATTAAAAGAAGAATTGGACAATATGCTCCTTTGGGTTTTCTAATAAAAATAAAAATAAAATAAAATTCCCCTCAAACCTACCCTCAATAATTAAGATTCCGCAACTGGACATCACTTATTGGATAATCCAGAATTGGTATATAAGGACGACTTCTTTTCAATTCTATTTCGAGGCCGATCGAGTAGTCATTTGAAAACTCTCGAATCCGTATCCGTTGCGCGACCCTAGCCTTCTCCCTGCAGCCAGAAGCGGTTCGTTAACACCCTATACGTTTTTGGGTGATTTGTAGAGAAATACTATTGCTATGAACCCCCAGCACATATATTTACACGCGGAATATCAGTACTCACTCGTGTTATTTTACGAATTTATTAAAAAGAAATCAATATATATATATATATATATATATATATATATATATATATATATATATATAGTATGGTTGTTGTTGTCCGAGCTTGGTTTATTACTATTATTATTATTATTATTATTATTATTATTATTATTATTTCTGTTAGTGTTAGCTTTATTTTTGTCATGGTGTCTACTTTTTATTGTTTATTTTGTTTTTATTTAATAGTTTGTTATTATGTGTTTTAATTATCATCTCTAAATTTTCGCAGCAACCCTAGGATAACTTTAAGGTATTTTTATTGAAGATTTTGTGTAAGGGGTTGTTTACGGGAAAGTGTTTTTCAATAAGATCTAGACATTTCTTGCCAAGTTTTGTTTTCAACATTTGATTGTATGGGGCCGTATACCAAATTATAGTTCTTTTTCTTCTATTTTTAAGTTTATTATAGTTATTGGTGTTGTGTTACCCCTTACAAAAACTTTTCAATAAAAATACCTTAAAGTTATCCTACAGTTGCTGCGAAAATTTAGAGATGATAATTAAAGCACATAATAAGAAAATATTAAATAAAAACAATGTAAACAACAATAAAATAAGCAATGTAAAAGTAGACACCATGACAAAAATAAAACTAACACACTAGCAGAAGTAATAATAATAATAATAATAATAATAATAATAATAATAATAATAATAATAATAAACCAAGCCCGCATAACAACAACCATACTAGAAATAAAAATAAAAATATTAATAACGAACAAGATAAATGCAACTGTAGACACCACACACTTTGTCCACTTCAAAATAAATGTCTAACCAAAAGCGTAGTTTACCAGGCCACAATATTTGCGAAAGAAAACCCGAATAACAAGAAATATTACGTAGGTATGACATCCTTAGATTTCAAAACTCGATATTATGACCACAAAAGTACATGCAACAATAAAAAGCACCGTATGAAAACAACGCTAGCAAATAAATACTGGGAACTCAAAGAAAGCGGACATTCGCCGGTAGTCGAATGGAAAATAATAAAACAAGCTACCACGTGTAGGGACCTAGACGATCCATGTAGATTATGCTTTCATGAAAAATTTGCTATCCTGTACTTTAAAGAATCCCAAAATCTATTAAACTGTAGAAGAGAAATAGCGAACAATTGTGTTCACAGAATAAAATTTACTCTAGGATAGCGATAAAAAATAATTTTAAAACTAACCTAACAATAGAAAATAAACAAATAAATAAATCAAATAAACATGATGATGCAATAAATATCACACACATACACACACACACACCTACAAACACACACATATATATATATATATATCTTTATGTGTACACGCATATATATATATATATATATATATAAACTAACATAAAAACTAACCTAAATTTAAAGCTAGATATCCAGGCAAAATAGAGCATACACAAAGGAATAGGTCAACCAGGGGTCAAATATGCCTTTGGCCGGTAAGTGCATGCCCATTGGCTGATAGGAAGGGTTCGGTGGATACTAGAAAGCTGATTGGCTAACTAAAATCTTAATAGAAGGTGCGTGTATAAAAAGGACAGACAACCACAAAAAATTCGCGCATAAGCCTGAAGAATCCTAGAGTGGATGAAAGGCGGAATATTCAGTGTAGCTTAATTACCATATATATTTTATAGCTAACTAACTAGCTCTTCCTACGTATTGAGCACTTTTGAAGTAAATACTTAAAGTTTACGCATAAATTTATACTTTCGTATATTAATTTTATGTGAGTAAATAAAGTAGTTATATATATATATATATATATATATATATATATATATATATATATATATATATATACGTATAATCCACATTTTATTTATGTTTTCTCCTTTCCCCATCCTTTCTTTCCCGTACATATATATTACGTTAATTCTAAATAAGTCGTTCTCATTGTCACCTTAATTTCAATTTCTTCCCCCTTTTAAAAAATATCAAAATTCCATCGTTTTCCGCTGACGAGGATGGCGAAACATGTCTAGGGTCCAAAAAAGAATTTTCATCTCTGATATATATATATATATATATATATATATATATATATATATATATATATATATATATATATGTATATATAGTAGAACCCAATAATGCGGCATATATATTTCACAACAAAATACAGTACACTATATAATACACATGTATATAATACCGTAACAAGAGGCTGGAAAAACATCGTAATCTGAAAAAACTGTATCCTACGGCGACCGTATGCCGAGGTTTTACTGTACATAGTATATATTATCAATCTTGTTTTCTTTCATTTTACTTAACTCTTTTATCCTTGAGAACTAAGTTATGACAGAATTTTGAATTTTGATTTCAAATGGTGCATTTTCAAATAAGTTTTCGTTATAATATCTGTAAAGTTTCTCTTATAATACGTTTCTAGGTATTATATATATATATATATATATATATGTATATACATATATATTATTCATTTTAATTACTAAATTACAACTGTTCTAAGCAATTATGTCTACTTTTCAGAACGTTAAATACAATCTGTAAAAAAGCATATTCGCTCAATATTTATATTTCGGCCGATAAATGCCGAAACAGCTCGCGATATTAACGTTTGTCTTAAAATACTACTACTTAACGCTCGTCACAACGGTGATTTAAGAAACTTCCTGGTCGCGACGAGAGTCTTGGAACTGTTGAGCATAGTGTTCGGACATTGGATGTTGACAACCACAGATTAAGAGCTTTAGCCGAAGACAATCCACGTGCAACTGAGCAAGAACTCTCTTCTGAATTAGTCGTAACGTATACAACGGTTTCAAACCACTCGCGAGATTAGAAAGACAAACAAAAATTTATAAATGGGTGCCTAACTAATTAAACGACAACCAAAGTAACTCCGGTAAGAAATGTAATCTATCGCTATTTTACGCAATAAGAACGGTACGTTTCTCGACCGGGTTGTGACTTGCGATGAAAAGGGGATTCTTTATGACAACCGGCGACGCTCAGCTCAATGGTTAGACGTTGAGGAAGCTACACGATACTATACAAGCCAGAGTTGCACTAAAGTAGGTCGTGCTCACTGTTTGGTGGTCTGCAACCGGCCTTATCCATTACAGTTCTTTAAATCCAGATGAAACCATTACATGGTGAAGTACTGTAAACAAAGGGATGAAATGCATCAGAAACTTCGACTACAACACCCAGCATTAGTCTACAGAAAATGACCAATTATTCTCCACAAAAATGCGCGACCGCACGTTGCTAAACCGACCCTTCAGCAATTGAACGGATTGGGCTACGAAACTCCTCCTCGCACCCATCCTCTTCACACCTCTCACCTACCGTTATTACTTTTTCATCTCGACAACTTTCTGCATCGGAAATCTTTTAACAACATAAGCGATATAAAAAAAAGGCATCAGCAACTTCATCGCCACCAGAACGCAAGATTTGTACGTTACTGTCATAAATACACTAATTTTGCGTTGGTAAAAGAGTGTTGATTCTGATGGCGATTATTTCGATCAAGACATTTTATTTGAGTCGAAATATGTTCATCTGAATTATAAAGTAAAACATCGCAAGGACTTTTTTTCAGTCTGATATGAATGCAATCTACGTATTCCCTTTCGTCTCTCTCTCTCTTGCTGTATTTACTCTAACACTCTAGCTTACTCTTTCTTTTCCGCTCTATCTTATTTAACTCTCTGTCGCTCCTCTCACTCCTCTTTTTCTCGCTGTCTCTCTTCCTTTCTTTGTCTCATGTTTTTATCTGTCGGATATGCATGCTTCCTAGTGCGCGCGTATCTGTGTATTCCTCTTTTTTTTTTAACACACTTACTTTCTTGTTGTGTCTGTCTTTCTTTCTATCTATGTCCCTCTCTGTTTGTACCTCGTTATCGTGTTTTTAATGCCTACACTATATATATATATATATATATATATATATATATATATATATATATATATCACTATATATATATATATATATATATATATATGATTACTTAATTTACTCACATAAGTTAATATACGAAAGTATAAATTTATGTGTAAACTTTAAGCATTTACTTTAACAGTGCTTAATACGTAGGTAGAGCTTCGTAGTAAGTTATAAAATATATATGGCAATTAAGCCACACAAAATATTCCGCGTTTCATCCACGCTAGGATTCATCCTAGTGTTCATGAAACGCGGAATATTCTGTGTAGCTTAATTGCCATATATATTTTATAACTTACTATATATATATATATATATATATATGTATATATATATATATGTGTGTGTGTGTGTGTGTGTGTGTGTGTGTGTCTTTGTGTGTCATTGTGTGTGGGGGGTGTCTTTGTATGTGTGTGTTTTAGCCGAAAAACCCGACGTTCCCCGAGATTGAATCAGGATTCAGGATGACCTACTTCGTTTCACCAGTAGACAGCTTCACATGTCTCCTCGCACTGCTCATTCTACAATACATTGCCATCTGCCTTATACATTAGAGAACATAACTTACTGCTTCGTGGGATGATTTTGCCAAGATATATTTAATACTGTTCTTAGCATACGGGTGTATGTGTCGTCTAGTTTATCTTTCCAATCTTTTGGTGAGTGTCCAGGTTGTAGCACCGAAACAAGGACAGACTCTACCACTGCCCTGAAACACTGCCTTTCCACTTAGTTAGTTAGTCCCAAGTCCATACTGGATGGGCTGCGTTCAGTATGGTCATTGTCTAAGGAGCAACAATGAATTGGTGAGTGATGTATTGATATGGACTCCACACACAGATGCGCAAGCAAAGGACGACCTAGATCTACGTACATCCAACAAATAGCACACGACGCGAACTGTGAACCTGGAGATCTGAGGCAGCTGATGGAAGATAGGAAGTCTGAAGAAGAAGAGTCACATTGGTCCGGGCAAGGAACCCGTTATGATAATTATATCTCTTTCTCTCTTTGACGCAATGGTAATTACAAGGGCTATGACAGCAGAATATTCTGATCATTGTTTTGACGCTCGAATATATATCCGACACAGTTAAAAAAAAAATGAGAACCACATAACTTTATATAAAATCATAGAAAATATTAACTGATATACTCTCGAGAATCAAAACAATGGAAAGAATATGTTGTTGTCCTTGCCCTAGTCATTATACTTCACGAATCGTGCCATAGACTCCGATTCTGCGCCATTCTGAGCAACTAAGCCATGCTAATATCTCCGGTGTCCTTCACGTTTTCTAGCATTCTTGTTTTTGGTCTTCCGTGTCATCTTTTGCCAGGGGTTGTACAAAAGAGCAGATGTTTTTTAGGCCGTCTGTTCTGGCCACATGTTACAAAAATATAAATTTCCAGTCATTGATGTCATCCAGCAGTCTTCGGCATGGTTCAATCATCTACAGAATCCATTCGTTTGTACGTTTGTACGCCCAGCTTACACAAAGAAGTCTACGATAACACCGCAATTCAAAAGCAGCAGTTCTTCTCTTGTCGGCTTTCTTCAATACCCAACGTTCAGCTCCGTATGTTGCTACTGAGAATACCAAAGCTTACAGGATTTGTTTCTTTGTGTTTTGTGAAATCTCTTTCTCTCTTTGATGCAATGGTAATTACAAGGGCTATGACAACAGAATATTCTGATCATTGTTTTGACGCTCGAATATATATCCGACACTGTCTTTTACAGATATTGGTTAGCGCAACTATTGCTATCTTTACCACTGCAATACGTCTTTTTACTTCTTTTTGTGTAATCTACTTTGTGAAAACTGCACACAGGTAATTGAAATCTACACCCTCAGCATTTTGATTGCCCACAATTAGGTTTTCATCATTTGGTGCCTGTGTTGCTATCACTACTTTTATTTTGATAATGTTGAAGAAAAACTACTACTTCTTTATTGACAACTTTTACTTTGTTGTTTCAGTCTTGTAGTTCCTGCATACATGTTGCAATCAGAACTACATCATTGTTGATTGTTGTTCCACCAATTTTGATTCCTGCTGATAATGTTTCGCATGACTTGTTCAACATATATATGGCAACAATATGCATCCTGACCTAACGCCCTTGCCAATTTCAAAAAAGTTTGAGGATAATATTTGACAAAAATAAGTTCGAAGTGGCAATCCCCTGGAGGTTAAGGTAAAAAGCCCAACATTAATGGTATTCAAAATACAATTATGTATTCCATCTGAACGATAACTCAACTAGCAGAACTAGAACATATCCATCCCGGTGATTCAATAAACGGTTCCATTTGAAATATTCTGTAGATTAATGATTCTCGAGATGGGTAAAAAAAGATGACTGAATTCGACAAGATACATCTAAAAAGGCCGAAGGTTATATCGGCAGAAACGTTGTGAAAATAACATTCAAGATGAGAAAAGCAATACAAATAATCCAAATTATAAGTACAATTGTATCCTAAGTGTGGATCTCTTTTATTCTATATTTTTCTCCGCTTACAACCATTTTTAAATATTTTGGTTACAATGTTATTGTCAGCGTGGATGTTTTCCCCCATTTTCTAAGAGCAGCAAAAGTCAGATATTGTACACGCTGCTACATATCCTTTTTTTTCAATCTATACAATAATGACTTTCTCTTATTTTGAGTAATCTGAAACACAACAGTTCCTCGTTCTTTGAACAAAAGTAATCAGTTTGTCCTTCCTTTAAAAAGGCCGAAACGACCGAATTAACTTAAAAGGCGAGGAACACTATAAGTCTATCAACAAATGACGAAATATAGGCGAAAGTATGGAATATCGAATATCAGCACTAGCGTCAGTCTAGCGACGCCCTCTTTATCATCCCCTCTCTCTTTCTCTCTCTCATTCACACGCAGGTGTTAACGCGTTTTTATTCTTACAATTATAGCCGCCCTATGTCACCCGAACGTCAGAAAGCTTGCATTAACCTACATCTTGTTACCAACCTTCAGGTGTAATCGTGATCATGTTAATTTGTGAATAGACAACACATACGAAAACGCGGCTTCAGGTTCATTAAGACACTATTGCCATGGCAAACGTCAACTGAATTATATAAATAAAAATATATCGTCTTCATACTACGTTGAACAATGATGATGATGATGATGATGATGATGATGATGATGATGATGATGATGACGACGCCGCCGACGACGACGAGTACGACTTTTTATTAGGCGAGTCAGACGTCTACGTAGCTTCCACAAGCTCGTGCTCCAGGATTGGCGGGTCTGCGCGAAGTCCTTTTCGCTGACCCCAGCTAATCGTTAACTCCCAGGACTGGAAGTGTTTACTCACGATATAGGGAACGGCAAGACTCAGCGGGTGAATAGGGAGTCGAGGAAGGTTTCGCAAAGAAGCAACGTTTGCACTTGTATTTACGGTTTCACGCATCATGATGATGATGATGATGATGATGATGATGATGATGATGATGATGATGATGATGATGATGACGACGACGACGACGACGGCGACGATTTTAAAATATATTGGAGATATAGGAGATGATGACTTACGTGACTTTATCGTGGTTTCAATTCTGCTTGGTTGGATATGTTCCAAGTCTGTTGTTTATAATTAATCCTTTCGTAGCTTGTACTTAATATCAATTAACATAAGGACGTGTCTACCCAAAATACTTGCTGTTAAGTTAATTTATCAGATCCATTATTCGGGCAGAATTTTTCATAGCAAAAGAGAGGGGTTTGGGACTTGATGACAGCTTGAATTGACAGCTTGAGTGCTCTTTTACCATTACTTGATTTTAAAAAAAAAAACATTTCGAGAATTCGAAAGTAAAATCCCCCGACTAGGAGTAAATTTTGACTACATATTAAGGTTAATTTTTCTGTGTGGTCTAATGTTTCCCATTGCCCTGGTAAAAGTGAATCATTGTATTTTGCATACATTATATTATTTTAAAGTCTGATCGAAAGAATGGATCTGGTTACAGATTAAAAATGGCGATAGATGAGAGATAGATCAATAGAAATAAGGAGAAAGTAAGTGGTCGAAAGCATAGAAAGATAGAAAGATAGAGATACAGCAAGGGGACTCTTGTGGGGAGTTTATATCCTAACACGTGTGTTCGCATAGTTTAATTAAAAAATTCTTAATTTCTTTACAATTTACATCCGATATTCAGAACCCATCAAGGTCATCTTTATATATAATGTATTGCATTATTTCGAGCGGTTAAACTCTGATCTAACTTATCAAACTCCTCTGGTTTAAAAAAAGGGTAAAAACGATAAGGAATAAACGCTATTTTGCCATGTCTCTCTCACTCACTCACTCTTTTTCTCTTTATCTCTCTCTCCCTGAATCTCAATCTATTTATCGTCATTTATTGTATCTGTAGTTTGGTACGTCTAATTTATGTCACATCAACCCCCTTTGAAGAAAACTACGAGCGTTGTTTAAAAATAAATGCCTCTATTTTTATTACGCCCAAATAGATCATATGGGATTATACATTATGTTCTGTAGATTATTGAACTTATGCATTCCTGATCTGAAAGTTTCAGCTTTCGTGTAGATATTGACGATGTGAACCTCTCAAAAACTACTGTCACCGACGTACATTAGAAACATATTTGCGTCATTTAGCGACGCCTGTTTTACATGTACGAAGCTGATGCAGTTGATCTCAGCACAGTTGGGAGATGGAATCGTTTATTTCAGAGTGGGGACAGAGATTTGATTGACAAATCTTGCTTCAGACGTCTATGCACAGCTACTACCAATTCATCTGTACAGTTCGGCCAACTAATTCCCGCCGATCAGCGGGTTAGGATAGAATGAAATGCGTGTAGAGTTGAATGTAAGCGTCAGTGCACTGGAAACGATGGTGGCATCCCTTGGAGGCAACAAAGTGTGTGCTAGGTAAATTCAACTAATGCTCGCACAGGATCAAAAGGATTACCGAAAGGATGTCTGTCAGAATTTGTTGAATAAGCTAGTAGTCGGACATAATATATTATTGGACCGGCACATCACTAGTGCCCTACTACGAGCTGGAATTCCAACGACAGTCAATGGAATGGCACTACTCATTTATATTGAGCAAGATATATTGCTATATATATATATATATATATATATATATATATATATATATATATATACAGCGTTATTTCCACGGCAGGTGCTCGTCTGAACTCCAATCTCTGGTCCCCCTCGCCAATCTTTCACGAAAAACACCCGTCTAGCTGAACCCACTGTGAAAAGTTTCCCCCGCTCTATATCTGTGCCTAAATCAAAACCCGGATTCCATGAACAAAGCTTCTTTCTTAGAACTGCATGCCTGTGGAACTCTGTTCCGTCTGCCTGCTTCCCACCGGACTTCAACTTGGATGTCTTCAAGTCCAATGTTAAAAAATTCCTAATGAACCGTTCCCTTAAGTAAACACTTCATCAAATCTCCACACTAACGTAATGTACTTGCAATAACCCTTATCCCTGAGTGGCCTCCGGGCCTTAATAAGTCGTGATCACTGTGTAAAATATATATATATACATATATATAGCTATATATACAACTATATTAATACAGCTATATATATTTAGTAAGCGTGCATTAACTACAATTATGTGTATACTCTATATAAAATGAATACTTATTAGCTATAGTTTATGCTCATATTTAATTATCTGTATTAAGTCGAAACTCAGTATATCTTTTATTTCTATAGATGGGCCAAAGTACTAGCGATTGTTTTTACGTGAAAACCAAAAACCAAATTTCGACACTCGTTTTAAATCGTACCCTAACTGATATACTGCACTTTTTCCCAATGTACTTATTAATTCATAAATCATATTTATTTATCGTTTTACTCTAGTAAATACCTATAATCTACACGCCATACTCATGCCCATCTTCAAATCTTATCTTAATTCTATCTTGAGGATGGTAACCTCATAGCAGATACTAATTACTGTTGATACTAACTTGACTAATCCTAATCGTTCATTCGGGGAGTAGAAATACCTAGCTTTAAAATCAGGCGCGAGGCTACCCATAGATCTCGTAAGCTCATCCATCTAAGAAAAATAAAACTTCGATGTCAAACCTGTGCCATTGACATCGTATGTCCTGGCTCCAAACATGAGAGGCATGCCCCTGCAATCCTGATCGACAACATCCCTAAAGTTGGCGGTTCACTTAACTCAACGGTTTGCTAACCTAAACTGCTTAAAAAATATATTGGCTCTGCCTATCGCCCTGCTTGTGTGCTCCTTCTCTGATTAATAGCCAGGAATAGATGTGCGATCACAGGGACTCAGTATAACTTCCTGATTTGTTTAAGGACGAGGTTAATAAGCACCATTCCCCAATTCAATCTCGTTCCTCTACACGGCCCATCTTGGATGTGTTTGTTTATCATGTATGCATACACGATTAAATTGAATCACTTTGCCTGACAAGTAAGAGAGTACTATTTGATAGTTTTTCTGACTGCTGTATTCTGACTAACAGTTCAGGTGTCCTAACTCTTTGGTAGAGCTTAGAGAGGCATCTCAATCATCAGTTGCATTATATCGGGATAGTTGTAGTGCCATGTCGTAAATAAAACGGGCCTGCACTCATCTCTCTTGGGGATTCCTGAGGCCACATTTATGTGGACACCGAGTCGACTGATGGTCTACTTGTGTTGCATGATGGAGACATTTTTTCTAGCACTTCTCACCCTAAACTAAAATGAAATGAAATGACAACTCAGTCCTAAATAACGATCAAACCAGAAACACAGTCAAACAAAAAATTGCTTCCTTTATTGAGGCGTACATTCATAAATAATCTAGGCTTAGAATTAATTTAAGGGATGTAGAATCATTTCCCCTGGCAAATGCCCCGTATACCTTAACGCTAAGTGAAATTAACCTACCATCATATTTAACCACTTTAACATGTCCGCTTATCTTCCACTTTATCGTAAGGACTCTGGAAGACACATGCAGGAACTGAAGTCTAAATTGTAGCATCCTCGCCATGACAAGAGAATCTAAACTAGAATCAGACAATCAGGTCTTCATGTACTGTAAACTAACACTTTACAACATAGCTACTTTTTCTCTAAAATTCTCCTTCGACCAAGTAATCAATTACGTCTTAGATGTAGCACTCATAAGCCACTCAAGTACATGTATTTGGTGCATCTAATGTTCACCACAGTAATTGGCTTCTCAAGTTACATAGACACAGCTGGTAGCATGACGCACATCCTTTCTATATTCCATTCCCTGGCACAAACAGCCATGTCTTGAGCCGTCTCACAGATCATCAGAAGCAACAAACCTCACTTCCAGACAGATTTCTGAGGATTGTTTAGCAAATGCCCATTGCTCTCTCGTAAATGTTGATCACGATGTGATAACGATAGACATCACTCTAAAATCTCGACCCCAATTGAGGAAAGTCATTGCTCAAAACGACGATACTAGAATAAGGCTGACAGGAAAGCCATCAGGGACATCATAGATGCTTCATGAGAAAACTTTTCTCTTCCTGCAGAACGGTGCGCAAATAAGATCACTGAATGATTCAAAGTGGCAATTGAAGCGCATGTTTCCACACGGAAGTTCTATATCAAACCCCACTTTCCCAATTGTTTACTACTACATGCGCAGCTACCATTGCTCAAAGACAGCATGCATATCGCAGATTTATCTGACATAAATCAAGACCAAACAGACAAAAGTTTATAGCAGCTAAAAGTAATTGTAAGAAAGAAATAGCCGCAGCTAAAAGAGAATATATCGAAACCACCAGAAAACGCATTGAAGCGCAGAAATTAGAAACTCGTGATTTCTGGAAAATAAATAGCAGTGTAGTAAATAATAGGAAAACAGCAATTCGTCCACCTGCTTACCCGTCGGTTAGCCGCCAACTCTACGTTGGGCCCAGCAAACATCTCCCTCACAGATTTGCTTTTGCGGACAGAAACCAGAGAAGATTATTTCTCAAATACGTGATATCATAAAAACACCTCAAACACATGTGAACCTTATCTCTAGCTGTACTATACTTCGATGAGGTTGCTCTAGTTCTCTCCAAACTTCTGTCCGACCAAAAGTATGGATTTACGCAAGTTTATTCTCCTGCAGATATTCTAACTGTACTCTCTGAGCGTATCCAGGTTGTCCTCGATGGTCATACGCCATGCCTATTTTATATAAATGCGGTCGATCCTTCGGCATTTATCATTACTGATATTCATAAATGACCTCTTTGATAAAATTGTCTCCGAGATGGGTATATTAGCTGAAACACTGCACTCTATAAAAACATGAAGGAAAAACGTCAAGAATGTGGCGGAAACCCTAGAGGAAGAGATCAAGTCTGTAATTGAATGGACACATAAATGGATGGTAACATTTAAGGACTAAGCTCCTTCCTTTAATAATTTCAAGAAACTTTCTCAACCACTGATAGCAAACGCTAATGTGGCATTACCTGAAAGTATTTTGTTCAAACTACTCGGGTTTACGTTCACAGGAAACAGGACTGGAAAAGAGACCTTGAAGGCTGTTGCAAAGAAAGTGGTCTACTAGCAAGTTACTTACGCTTTAGAGTATCATGCACCTGTAAAAGGCCACTATTCGCCCACGTATAGGGTATTGTTGCCACATTCGCGCTGGTGCATCTGCTACTAGTCTCTTATTCTTTGATAGGGTTCAAGAGATAGTCGCCAACATATGTCCTGCACTGTTAAATTGGCTTCAAACTCTGTCCCTATCGAGGAAATTTTGCACCTCTGCCTGTTTTACAAGTATTTTAATGGTAAGTGCTCCGAAAAACTTTAAGGTCTTGTATCATCTCAACGTAAATAACCCTGAAAAATATAACACGCAGCTAAATCCCATCACAACACAGGTTTTGATCCCTAGATGTCAGAAAGCCTTCTAAGGTAATAATTTCTTTCATCGAACTGCTAGAGTTTGGAAGTTCCTTCCTAGTTCCTGCTTTTAACACTTATCTGTCGATTTTTTATATTCTAACTCTTACCTGTCGAATTTGGGCTGACAAAATCATAGAATTTCTGATCAAATTTCCAAGCATCTGCAAAGATTTGGATTGGAAATCTCATTGATTTACATTTGGTATCTCCAAGGTTTATTAAGGGATTAAACTAAATAAACTAGACGCAGTTATTGTTTCCCAAGGGGAAATTCGGTTGATGGAAATTTGGTTAAATTAGTTAACGCTTGTATTTTTAGGGCTTGTACAGTTTTTAGGAAGTACAGCTTCTGTGCAACTAGTGAAATAAACGTCATCGCAAGAATTAATTTGATTGCCAATCTTCAAAAGCCATTTTTCATCAAGTTTAACTTTTTCTAGTTTCAGAAAAATGAAGACTCAATAACGTTTGGTGATAGTGTAGTGATATTTTGACTATTTCCATGCTCCAACCTACAACTGATATCGTTTTTTGCGATACAGATTTTGCATGAACGTCTAGAGGAATTCTCCAGGCAATCAACATGCCGTCTCTCAAAAGAAACTGATATTTATCGAACAAGAGTTTTCACGACCATCCATATTGACCTGAATTTCTTTTCTTTACAAAATTCAGAGGCTAATCGATTGAAATAAAGTAGAACAAGACACACATATAAATTCTATAAACGAACACACCTCGACCAATAAAGTAAATATTCCTGAAATTTCCAAAGAGTCTGCCCAGCAGATATATATATATATATATATATATATATATATATATATATATATATATATATATATATATATATATACGGGGTGACCCCCCAAAAAACAAAAGCTAAATGGAGGCCATCTAGAACATATGCTGTAAAACGGAGAAAAAAAGACCAAACACCCTTGTGTTTTGATGTGATGTTTTTAATATAATACACTAGTTATGACTAAAGTTTCATTTCGTTCGAACAAAACACTAAGAAACGGGGCCTAATTAGAGTTGGGTCCCGTTTTTTTTTTTTGGAGGGGGTCACCTTGTTGATATATATATATATATATATATTATACATATATATATATATATACATATATATATACACACACATATATATATATACACATATATATACACACATATATACACATATATATATATGTACACACACACACACACACACACACACACACATATATATATATATATATATATATATATATATATATATATATAAAGCAACAGGTGTGATATTGTTTTTATTTCTGTTATTGTTACACTGGTTATTCGGTTTCCCCCACCTCTCCTTCACACCGGAATCTCCACCCGGACAACAATAGATCGACATCGCTTTCTCGTAAATAAGCAAACGCGCAGGCCTTGAAACGTATACTCGACACATCTGCCGTACTAAATAAGTTTGTCGTATCAAATGTACACAAGCGGGTCTCAATAGGTTTGTATTGCAGTGAAAGATCTGAGCGTCCTGGTGCGTCAGTCACCCGGATGGTCAATGGTTAGAAGTAAATGTTTTTATGCAAAGTGTGGAAGATTAAAGTGATTACGACATTTCTATGAAGGAGTCTTCTATTTTCCGGGAAGGAGGCGATTAGATAACCCTTTTCTTTTCACATTTTAACTTATTATTCGACCCTGTAAATGTTCTGTTAGATTTTTATATTAGATTAGGCATCGAGTATTTTTAAAGTAGTAGATTACCTAGTGTATTTGTTACATAGCGCGGACGGCTATATACAAATACCGAGCTGTGAGCAGAATGATGTCACGGTAAGAAAGAAAGAAGACTAAAAAAAAAAAAAAGACAGCACATTCGAGGAAACGATCACGTTAAAGACGCGGATGACGTTACAAGAGCACGTTTGAAAAAATGAGGACGTGAGATACGTCACAGTTGTAACGAAAAATCACGTGTCGCGAGAGTATGAGAAAACATGTCCTTGTTGCATGAATAATTCAATCCTTTTTTTATTACATTTTCACCGCAAACAAGATACATCGCCACTTTGATGTAGGGGGATACTATCAGAGACTTAAGCATCAGGGGTACTATGTAGGGAGTTTGGCAGCATGTCAGTACAGTTGGGGAACCAGGAACAGGGAAGGGCATTCCAAAGTCTAGCGGTCTGGGAAGAAACTAATGGAGTAGAAGGCTCTCTTACATCTAGGATCTCTAATGTGAAGGGGTGTGATTTAGCTGCTTGTCGGGTTTGTCGGGGGTATTTACGTCGAGGGAGTACAAGTGCTTGCAGTTCGTCAGAACATTCAAATTAAAATACTTGTAGACCAAGCAGAGGGATGCAACAGTTCGTCGATGGGACAGAGTCTGAAGCTTAGATGACAATTCAGGACCTATCAGGTTGGCGATTTTCTTTTGAACCTTGTCTAAGAGCGAGAAACTAGTGGCAGATGCACCAGCCCAAATATGACAACAATACTCCATACATAGGCGAATAGTGGCCTTATAGAGGTACATGATACTTTCGGACATTAGTAGCTTTCTAGCACGGTAGAGAGAACCCACCTTCCTCGCAGCGGTCCTGGCAATACTCTCAATGTAATTAGTCATGTTTCCTGTAAACGTTAGACCGAGGAGTTTAAAAGATGTACTTTCAGATAAAAAGTCATTGGCCATTGCTATTGGTGGTAGAGAATGTTTCTTGTAATTATTGAAGGAAACCAGTTTAGTCTCGGCAGCATTGAATGTGACCATCCATTTTTGTCCCCATTCCACTACAAATCGTAGGTCATCCTCTAGTGTTTCTACCATTTCTTTAGATATGTGCTCATTTGTTTTCCTGTCTTGTCTGTTATAGAGCGTGGTGTCATCAGCATATATACCTATCTCCTAGACAATTTTGTCAGGGAGGTCATTTATGAATAATAGGAATAACAGAGGTTCAACGATAGACCCCTGAGGCACTCCCGCATTTATATCATATTGTTTAGATGTACGGCCATCGAGGGCAACCTGGGTTTTTCTCTTATCTAAGAACGATTTAATTATGTTAAGTATTCGTCCAGTGATACCGTATGATTTCATTTTCCTAAGAAGACCTTCGTGCCATACCCTGTCAAAAGCCTTAGGTATATCTAGAGCTACCGCTCTACCTTCCCCACTTTGTCCAGTGAATAGTATATACGCTCAGATATTACAGTTAGGATGTCTGCTGTGGAACGGGCTTGCCTAAATCCATATTGTTGGTCACTCAGAAGTTTAGCATCTATAAGGTGATGGACTAGAGCTTTGTTAATTCTGGACTGAAATATTATGTCGAAAAGTGGGAGGAGGCTAATGGGGCGATAATTTGTTGGGTTAGTTCTTTCTCCAGAATTCTTGAAAACTGGTAAAACAGAAGCAGTTTTCGAGTAGGCAGGAAAGCAAGAATCGTTAATTTGTTGTAAAGTTTGGAGAGAACTGGAGCTACTTCGACGGAGCACTTTTTTAATAGCACATTCGGGATGAGATCAGGTCTACATGTGTTTGCAGTGTCAAGATTTCTTATGATAGCATGCACCTGAGCAGCGGTGAGTTTCAGATCGTCTAATCTGGCGTGTGTTCGTGGAGGAAAGTCAGGTTGGCAGGGTCCAGTTTGGAATTGGTGGCAAACCGACTGGCGAGCATGTTAGTCTTCCCAGTTGCTGAGCTAACAACCTAATGATTGTTGAATAGTTGGAGGAATTGTTATTGCCCATTATTTACTACACTCCTGGTTATTCTTTGTTTTGGTCTCCATTGCGACGTAGACTGCATGCAACATGTGGGTTAGCTGTGCAACTATACTACGTTGTACATGCGGTATTAATGTATTTACAAAGATAATACAAAAAGTTAAACAAGGATGCTAGACTTAAGGTTTACTACTATTATAAATATGCTTATTGTAATATTAATAATTGTAAAATTAAATCATCGCAAAAATTTGCGTTCGAAAAAATACATATTACCTATAATAAAACAGACATTCTTATAGTATTCGGTCGATAGTACGGTCACGCTACCTATACTGACAAGTGTAAGGCAGTATACATACATGGATAATACAAATATTTATTTTGTTAAAACATGTAAAGCTCCGATAACGTGAACACTTTGAGAACGATTAAGTTAATGATTGAAATTTAGTACCAATGCAAGGTTATCTCCCCTTTATGATATTGGAATAATGTTCGAATTGTATAACTTATGCATTAAACGCATTTAAATTACAGAGGTGACTGTCATGACTAGCTGATGAAAAAAAAAGACAGGGTTCATACTACTTAGTTAGATCCTAGTTCCGAATCGTCTGACCGGCGGTACAGTTATATTATCTAAACTGACGAATGTTAAGAACCCGAACGACATGCATATGTTTATTGATACAAAAATATTTTTATTACGACTAATTGCGGATAGACACGTATTATTTAGTTCTAATCTATTGATAAATCAACTTGCAATCAATGTTTTCAGAAGTGTTGGAACGATTAATCGAGATCGGGATTGGAAATCGAAAAAATCGAACTTTTTGGAGTATGGGAATCGTAAAATTTTGTGAATATTCCCTGATGCCAAAAAGGATACTTACCATTATCTTTTTCATTTGATTTTGTTTAAAAGATAATGTAACTCTGCTGATACTAAAATAGTAAATATCCATTGATTTCACGCCACCAGTAAACATAAAGTCTATAGACTATCCTCCACACGTGTATTTTTATGTTGCAGAAAACATCTGCACACATAACATGTGTTTTTACGATGATTCGTAAAAAAGCACCTTATAGTTAAATCTTGATGAATTTATAAATAGTTTGAAATGGAATTTGATAATTGTATCGGAATCGAGAATTTTGTTACAGAATCGGTACTTGTATGGGAATCGGCGAAAATATTGAAATCGTCCTATATCTAATATATATATATATATATATATATATATATATATATATATATATATATATATATATATATATATATACTTCATTTACTCACATAAAATTTATATCCGAAAGTATAAATTTATGCGTAAACTTTAAGTATTTACTTCAAAAGTGCTCAATACATAGGTAGAGCTAGTTAGTAATTTATAAAATATATATGGCGATTAAGCTAAATATTCCGCGTTTCATCCATTCTAGGATTCTTCAGACTTATGAATCCTAGAGTGGATGAAACTCGGAATATTCAGTGTAGCTTAATCGCAATATATATTTTATAAATTACTATATATATATATATATATATATACATATATATATACTAGTATTTCAGCCCGGCGTTGCCAAGGTGTTTGGATGTTTATGTTGAGCAAAATAAAAAAAAGTGGTAGTAGGAAGGCAGGCACGAACCAGTACCGCAAAGGAGGAAAAGAACGGGGTGAAATCTAACGTTTATTCTGTTACGACCACTGCCAAGCCGGAAGCGACATTTTTTAAAATTAAGGCTAGACAATCTAAAGGAGAGGATAAGTTTAAAAATATCGGCGAAAAAAGTGACCCCCTCCTGTAGGAAAGTGCCTTGTTAAAGTGGAAGATATTAATGTTTTTAGACAATTTTTCGATATTTGTCGTATGAATGGTCGAAGTTTAAAACGATACTGATCTTGGTAAAATCCGTCACCTCTATTGAAAGTTTAAGGCAGACATGCAAACATACATACATACATAGAGAGATTTATATATTGGTAACTAAAAATTTCGACCTAAACTGATGAAAAAGCTTGCCCTATCTCTGAATACCATTTATATAAAATTTCAAATATTTAGACCAGAAATTGTCTAAGTAATTTGGAAGGGACCGCAGAGGTCAATTTTTTTTAAACATTGACCCCTATTATGATCCCTTACAATTTATTGTTTTGGGCTCAAATTAAGTTACTAAGTTCGATCCATGTCCAAGGAACCTACGTCTAAAATATCAAGTGCGTAGACACAAAATTGTTGGAGGAGTTTGGTAGAGTTCTCAAAGGTCAAATCGTTGAACGTTGACCCATTAATCGCCAAATTTCTGTCCAAAAACCGATCACATCGGTTTTCCCAAATCTCAGCATCCTGTATATCAAATGTCGAGTCAGTATACTAAAAATTGACAGAGTTATTGCGTAAGGAAATGTACACAGACACACAGACACACAGATACACAGACACACAGATACTTTCACTTATATATATATATATATATATATATATATATATATATATATATATATATATATATATATATATGCTACTAGTCTCTCCCAGTTGGACGGAGTTGAAAATGTAGTCGCCAACCTAATAGGTCCTGCAATATAAGCGGGGCTTCAGCCACGGTCCCATCGACGAAATATTGCATCCCTCTGCTTGTTTTACAAGTATTTTAATGGTGGATGCGCTTGTGCCTTCTCGGTGGAAATACACCTTACAAACCTGACAAGCAACAAAATCACACGCCTATACAGTAGAAATACATTGATGTTAAAAAGCTTTCTACTCTAATAGTTTATTCTCAAGAACTGCGAGATTATGAATTTTCCTTCTGAGTCCCTGCTTTCCTTACTGTACTGTAAATGTTTAAGAAGAATTACATGAAGTAAATAAAAGACTTTAATTGCATTGGCGGGTTATATGGAAATCTGACAATCCAGGAATTTCAGAAAAATCGTGAGATACTGCTGAGACGCTCTAGCTTTGTGATATATATACACGATTAATACGATCTTTCATATTTTTCATTTTTTGTTTAACTTTAGAAATAATGTACGGGATGATGAAAAATATTTTGATATTTCGGGAAAAATTCTTTTATCAGAAATGTAAATGTTTTTCATAAATGAATACTAAGTAACGAAGAAAAACATATATAAAGACAACGTGATGTTGCTAACAATATTGCTAAAAAGACAATATATTTATTCTATTTTTGCACTTTTCTATTTTTCGTTCTTCTAGTTTGTATTTAAATTAAGTCATAGTTAAGATTTCAATTAATTTCCGGAGTAGCTGGTTCATTTTATGGCATGTCAATGTTTTCGGGTTTCTTAATTAAGTTTTATATTTCAAGTTCTGTATAGCTTTAAATAGTTATTCAATATTGTTTGCTTTGCTTTACGGCATATCAACCCTTTAGGCTTCAGTATTTTTTAAATATGTTTCAAGTAAATTATAACTTTAATATTTATTCAAAGTGTGTTGCAGGTATAAACTTGCAGCTTTGGTTTTTTACTTTGCAGAATATAATTGAGTTTTGTGACAGGGAAGGAAAAATCAATAGCAACAATGTCTGCGCAATTTAGGCAAACAACCCAGTATCTTCATAAACACTGATCTTTTACCATTGGGAAATTTATAGACTATATTTTGCAAAAACATTGGAGTATCAAATCCTAGATATATTTTATTTATTTAAAATATAGTAAAATTAGTACAACACTTGCGTTCTTCAGAAATGAAAAAGAGTAACCTATATAATTTCCTCTATTACATAGTTGCATTTTTATACTAATATTTGATTTTTTATAATTTACACAATTTTAATTTTTAATTTTTTATTAAATCGGATATCCAACGTAAACAAAGACACTAAACAATATTTTAAAGAATTTCCTGATAAAAAATTGCGAACACCATTAGGTTCTTTCAATTAAAAAGCTATGAGGACAATACTTTTGGTTAGAAGTAACAGTCATCTTGAGATTGAATGGTCAATCCTCAGTACAGGCGACACTAAGAATATAATTAGGAATTAATTAAGACTTCTGTCTGTTCATCTTTTACGAATTGCTGTATAACTCCAGGGATGAAATTAAGGGTTACGGTCAAAATTTTAAACAAATTCCCGAGTTCAGCATATAGCTTCTGAGTTTGTCAAAAGGCACATGGATTTTCTTCACTTGTCTGCTCCAATTTAAAAAGTCTTTTAACTTATTTAATAATCATATATTTTACAATATGCATACAATCATTCAACTGTATTTTCTCAAGCTGCACAGGGCTCGCATCAATGGATCTTCCGAGAAACTCTTGTGAAATGACAGAACCCCTTTTTGTGTTTGTTCGAAACTACTATGTTGGTTGGTCGTTTTTGTTTTACAGCATATCAACACTTTCAGGTTATTTAATGCCGAATCCAGTGATTTTTAAGAAAATTTTTATAGAATATATTTTTTTCAAGTCGGTTTCTATTTAACCAATAGTTCGAACCCTAACAAGTACTACCACTCCGAATCAGAGTGGAACTCAGAATAATGGCAATTAAGGGGTGGATCTACACTCCCCAAAACATGCAAGCTAGGACTTTACCATCGGATATAGTTAAAGGTCAAATACCTAAACTAGTATGTAAAGCATTTACACATTTAAAAGAACGCGAAGAATTACTTCTTGTAGTCATTTTACAAGTTCTTTTAAAGTTGTTGGCTTTGCAGAGTTTAAGTCGCTCCTTTAACCGACCCCCAAAAAAGAAAAAGGTGCAGTTTAAAATCAAACTCTTTTGACGGCTACGGAATGGTAACCATCTCCCGGGAAAGCGAATGGTTGAATGAACACTACGCTTCAACAAGAATTTCTATGCAAGTCAGTTGATGCTATTTCAGAATGGTCTGGGGAAATAAAGGCAAATGATGGTTGAAATTATGAATTTTAAATAAAATCGCACATTATGTATATTGTTCATTTATTTTTTTTTCTAAAGAATATATGACTCATGAATAAAATACAAGATTTATTTTAAAACAAGGCATGACTTTTCAATCACCCTGTAATTTCTACTTCTTAAATGTGAAAGGAATTTATATGAAGATGATATCATTTTGTTATACGGCGTGCCATGGGAACATATCAGTGTTGTGTATTGGAGACCACACATTTACCTAAAAAGGCCAGATTTCGAGATGTGTACGCTGTAATAAAGCTGAGATATTATCTAACACATCAGCTGCGAAATTTACGATATTTTTCTCCCAACTCCCATACAGCTCAATTAATTTTGCTATCTCCTTACGCAACCAATACTATCTTCGCGTAGATTTATGGATGTAGAGCGCATGACAATATAACTACGCCTTTAAATGACACCTGCTCGACGTATGCCTTCAGCAGGCTTAAATGGAATCTTTTTAAGGGTATATTTTTAAGAGAAATCTTTGTTGTGTTGAAAATTACGTTTGTCAAAACGTAGTACGAGAATCAGTTTCTAAATTCATTTAATGTTTAATTCATTAACATTTAATTCATTTAAGTTGTAACTAGTACATGTTAATATAAATTACCTTAAAACGAGTCGAGAAGGCAGGGACTCCCCTTTACGAATTAAATATTTGCTTTCACCATGACTAATGTTTATACAAAAAAAGACATGCTTATTGAGAAAAGTGCGAACAAATGAACGTAGGAACGATTTGAAGGCAATGTTACACTTATAATGCCTCATAGCGTGGGCACCCAGACTTATCCCGGAAAATACATTCTGGAAAAATTTACTTTCAAATGACTAATGTTTGTGCAAAATTTGTGTTAAAAAATCCAAGCATGCCTAAGTGAAAAGTCCGAACAAGTAGCTGGACAAACGGACGAAGGTTAGTGAATTACTAGGTCCAATCTCTCCTTCGTCAGGGGACCAATAATGCTAGGAGTTATTTTTATCGACTGGACAACAAAATCCAATTTTGTTAAATTCATTTTATTACGTGAGAAGTCGAAAACTTTCTATCAAAGTTAATTTTAAGAGTCGGTGACTCGTTCTCAACAACCAGTCTTCCAGAAACAGGGCCATGTCGGTAGACTTTATCTGTCGAGCCAAAGTATTATTTACGTGTAGATAACTAGAATGTTCGCTTTTTAAGATCTTTCTCCCTCTCTTGCTTTATTGGGTGGTTTATTGTTAACTCCCTAATGCGCTTGACCGGGGAATGCCGGATAAGCTGGCCGGTCAATTTTTAATAGGTTAGAATGCTCATTCTTTTGAGGCGCTGGCTTGATTCCCCTTACTTTTCCGCCCTTCTATCAAATCTACTTTTGGTGGAAACAAAGAAATTAATTCATAATTTCGTAATGGTTGACGATCGGCTGATCTTTTTTTAAAGGGTGTGCAAGATAATAACGAACGTACGGACCCGAAATATCATATTATGTTATTACATATATTATTGAAGGCTTTAAATTCTAAAATTATGACAAACAAGTGCGTAGAGGGGGAGCAGCATAAAATGGGGTGAAATGAAGTCTATTAAATATAAATAAAAAGAAAAACAGAGCCAATCGAAACATAAAATATAAGATAGAGAAACACCACAGAAACCAATGAAATAAATGCATTAAAATAATAGGATAGATAAGGTGTTGAGTCAGACAATGTTATGGAAAATATAGTAGAATAATTGTGGTGGTGGAACACGTCTGTGATAAGATAAGAATAAAGAGAAAAAGAAAACGGTTGCGTTGGAATAAAATAAGAAACAAACTTTTTTTTTTCAATAAAGCCATTATATATATATATATATATATATATATATATATATATATATATTTATATATATATATCTGTGTGTGTTAGTGTGTGTGTGCGTGGCTTTTTAAATTTTATTTCTCTTCCTTTGAAGATTGTAATGCTGGGTATGGGGCAGCTAAACCAGCTGCCAACATTGCCCCGCTTTTTATTGAAACCAACCAAGAGCTCTTTTTAGTGCCCTCGTTGTTCCCTTAAGTGCAATTGTCTGGATCTCTTTTGCACCAGGAATGTTAGTTAAGTAGGACTTCAGGTCCTTTTTCATAAGCCCTGTGGTTCCTATGAGTACTGGTATGATTGATACATCCTTAATATTCCAATTCTTTTCATATCATACATGAGACCTTGGTATTTGGTATGTTTCTCTCTTTCAGCTCTGTTCAGACCGCCATTATAAGGAAGACTCACTTCAATCAAGGTTGCAATTCTCCCTGACTTATTCCATATAACTATGTCAGGTTCACAACAGCATTTCAAGGTAGATGGCTGTATGTATTACATGGCCGTAATGTATGGTATATAGGCCATTTCCAACTGATCTTTCAGGCTGATGTTCCCAGGACTTGCTGCTATATGGTTGACTATTGAAGAAAACTGATCATATATAATGATAGAAGATGAATCGAAACACAGGAATGGGTATGTTTGATCTGTCATAATGATGATTCATTACAATTGTGGGGTCGGCGTACGCGCCTGGTCCACAAAGAATTGAAATTAAAAAAATTGAAAAATTAAAAAAAAACGTTTATATATTTGTTTATATAGATGTACATAAGAATACTTTGATAAGTATGTTTTAACTTAAATAGGGATGATATAATAAAATTGTGGGGTCTGCGTTCGCGCCTGGCCTCCATAGAACGGAAATAGGCAAAACTTCAATAAAGACTTTCATATCTATCTGTGTAAGTATACTTTGATAATTATGTTTCAGTTTGAAGAAATATGGTATAATAAAATTATGGGATGTTCGTTCGCACCTGACCTCCATAGAATGGAAATATGTCACAAAGTTTAACAAGGTTTTATAATATAGATCCACAGAATATTGTGATAAGTGTTTCAGTGTGAACAGGTATGGTATAATAAATTATGGGGTTTATCTATTTTATTTTTACTTTAATCATATTTTGCTTTGGTGTTGATGCCCCCAAATTCGAAGCTATCTCTTTAAAACCCTTCCTTTTCATAACCTATCATACTTTCATAAATCGCAGTCCATTTTCTGTAGCCTGTTTTTGAACCCAGTCAACGACGGTCACTTTTGCTAGTATATATCTATATATATATATATATATCTATATCTATATATATATATATATCTATATATATATATATATATATATATATATATATATATATATATATATATATATATATATATATATATATATATATATATATACTAGTAAGCCATCCGGCATTGTCCGGTCGTAAAATGCGCTTACATATATTTTGATTTCATACCTATTATATATATTATAATAATCATTACCAAGCTATAATGATGATTTAAAAAGTTTTTAAAAAATGACTCATGCGCCACCGCCGGGAATAAAAATCAAAACGTTTAGCTTCCGATTTACTTTTTCCTTTGAGGTTAATGTCTTAGCTATGAAGACATGTTTGCTGCAAGGCTAAAAATTAAAACATGAACCTACAGCTTTTACGTTGAGCATGCATATTCGTAATGCCGTCGTTCAAACTTCACCACGCAAATTGATTTATTTTTTCATACTTTTACTCTGATTTAAGCCTAGCTAACACTCAAGAATACAGTTTCGAATGCGTTCGAATGCTCTATATATTAATTCCTATGTTTGTAGAACAAAAAATGACAGAGGAGTTTGGTAGGCAATCCTGTTAAACAAATATATAAACGTATATATATATATATATATATATATATATATATATATATATATATATATATATATATATAGAATGAGGTTTGTGTTTACTATAACCTTTTTTTTTCAAATATTACGCAGGTCCAAATCATGTAAAAAATGTGCGTGAATATAATTACACGTAATAGTTAAATGAAATTTGATCATCCCATGAAAAAACCGAAAAAACAAATAAGGAATTAATAAAAATGAATGTTTTAAAGAATATGTATATCAGTTATATTTTTTGGAGACGAATGCAATACCACGATCCATATATAACAAAGTGGTATTTTCTGTTTTCATTAATAGGAAAAAGAGTTTTAATATAAATATGAATATACAAAAAAAACAATTACTAGGAGTATAGATGGATGTATATGTGTATATATAAACATATATATGCATATATGTATACATGTATATATATGTGTGTATATGTAACTTCATACACATACGTACACCTATATATATATATATATATATATATATATATACATATATATATATATATGCACATATATAGACCAATAAATGGTAACTAGAAAAATCTGACAAGAGTGCTGAATACAAGCGTGTGTAACTAAGCAGATAGCACGGTAATAAAAATGTATATACATACATATATATATATGCAGATATATATATACATATATATACATTTATATATATATATAGACAGATAGATAGATAGATATACATATATAGGCACATGGATGCAACATTGCAGCGATTTACAGGGGTTAGAGATTTTTGGTAAAAAGGGACCTATTAGATTAAATACTCTTCTTTGGATTCTCTTCAAGTGGGAGGGACTTGCGATCGATGCATCATCCCAGATGTGGTAACAAAACTGCATACATGGGCGAATGGCGGCTATTTAGAGGTACAGGATACTCTCAGGTGTGAGTAGTTTTCTAGCACGATTTAAGGAACCTACATTATTTGCAGCAGCCTATTAAAGGGAACATTCTTAGATAGGGTGGTATAAGTCATGAATATCAGTGGGCGTGAAGACTTCTTGTTTAAAGAGATAAACTTACTCTTCCTAGCATTAAATTTTCCCATCCATTTACGGCTCGATTCCACTACAGTCTTAAAATCTTTTCTAGGGATGCTGCCGTTGTCTTAGATTTGAGTACATCCGTTCTTCACTCGTTGTATCATCATCAAATAAACCCATCTCAAACACAATATTATCAGGTTCGTCATTAATGAATGTCATGAATAATAATGGCCTAAGTATTGAGGTACTCTCAAATATATTCATGCTGTTTTGATGTACGCCCAAGAATGACAACCTAGATAGTCATATTGTCTTAGAAAGACCTAATTAAATTTAGTATTCGACGAATTATATCGTACTATTTATTTTTCTTTAGCATCCCTTTATTTCAGAATTTGTGAAAGGCCTTGAATGTTTAAAGGGCTATAGCTCTGGCTTCGCATTCTTTATCCAATGCATGGTGTATGGCATTAAGAGATGACCGTTATAATTCTGCAGTAGAACGGCGTAGCCTAAATCTATACATTTTTTTTGTTTTTTTTAGAAATGGCATTAGCTTTTTTAAGGTGGTGGCCTAGTGCTTGATTGATTAATGTCTCAAAGATATTAGCGAAGAGGTGAAAGAAACTGATAGAGCGATAAATTAGCGGGTCAGTCATTTTACTAGAATTCTTATACACTAGTACGACAAAGACCATCTTCCAACTATTAAGAGAGCAAGATTTTGCAAGTAATGTATGTGGGCGAGCTCAGGTGAGTATTTCTTACTTAGTATAGTAGGGATGAGATCGGACCAATACGCGTCGGAAGTGTCCAAGTTTTTTATGATATCATGAACAAGAGAAGGGATGATTTTCAGTGTGTATTCAGTCAGAATTGGGAAATTTGGGAGGGAGTTGCTTTTTGGCTCAAAATTGGAGTTGGAGACGTATCACGAGGAAACAGAGTATGCGAACTATGTTTTTTTTTAATAGTTGACGGATTACGGATTGATTTTTATTAAATACAGTATTATAAACTTTTCAGAAATCACGAGTTCTTATCTTCTGCCATTCTATGTGTTTCCTGGCAATTTTAACATGCATTCTTTTGGCTGTGAGAATTTCACTCTAACAACAATTTCTAGTATCTATAATTGAATTTCTAGTATCTATAATTTGAATTTTACTTATGACTTACGAACAATCGAAATGCATATTGTCTGTGTGCAATTGCACCTGCACAATCTGTATTAAATCATCTCCGTGAGTGGGACTTGCTATAATACTACCGTGCGGGAACATGTGCTTCAATGCACGTTTTACAAAATTTGGTTTTCTCATTCGCACACTGTTCAGCAGAAAGTGGGAAGATATTGCTCTATGGGACATCCCTGATGTGTTCTCTTATAGTTTCTTGTAGGATCTTGTCGTTTTGAGCAATAGCACCGCACCTTGGGGTCGCCATTTAAGTGCAATGCCTACCGATATCACTAGGAGGTCTGCGTTCCCAAGTGGACTGTAAAGATTAGTCCAGCAAAACTCTGTCCCTGTGAAAAGAAATAAGTCTAGAAGTGAATTGTTAGTTGTGTTCACAATCTTGGAGCTGAGTTAAGAACATGCATTTCTGTGTAAATGTAAATGCAGCGTGCAGTTGCATCTGTACAACCTGAGAAACCAAGCCAATTTTTATGGCGGACATCAAAGAGACCAAGCACATCTATTTGGACGTTACCATCTGTTACTATTAGAGCCAGTTAAAGAACAGTCTTGACTTGAGGGCGACTGGTAAAAAAATATAAGTAATAAACGAAGTGTTCGAAAGCTAATCGAAAGCACATGGAGGCTTGCTTATCAGATTCAAGATGTTAATTATTAGTTAAGTGGAGGATGCCAGGAATATAAACTCCAAACCGGTGCATGTATCCATCCGAGTCCTTACGACAGAGACGAATGTATCATGTAAGGTTAATGTAGTCAAAAAGCGTCGAGGTAAGGTTGTCTCCCTTAATGCTAAAACATCTGAGTAGGTTTCTAAGAGGTAAAACGACATTATCTATATTACTTAAGGTTTACAAAGGAGCTAATTGGGTTTGTTTGTGCGGTTGTTTGATTTGACCGTGAAGTTCAGTTTATGCTGTTATTTAATAACATATTTGTTTAATTTAAAGTTGAAGATTAGAATGGTAACGAAAGTAGGTCAGTTCTGACGAAAAATCCGTATACCCAAGTAGTCGATAAGTTGTGACCTGCCTAGAAATCTGTGGAATAGTGAGATCCCACGGGAAATAGCAACAGATTGTTTCCATGCACAAGATAGAACTATTACTATCCCGATATTATCCAACTTATGATAGAGCAGACGTTCTAAGATCTACCAAATATTTAGATCTCCCATAGAAATATATACACGCACAGCCCCCCCACACACAACCCCCTATATATATATATATATATGTATATATATATACATACATAAAATATATATAGACATATATATATATATATATATATATCAATATATACAAAATTGTGTAAAGATACATTAACAAATTGTGTAAGGATACATTAACAAATATAAGTATATGCACAAATATATAAATATATACACATATATGTATATAAATAAATATACTAACACATATAAGTATATGCACAAATATATAAATATATACACATATATGTATATAAATATATATAAACACATGAATATAAATATATACACATATACATGCATATATAAATATGTAAATCTATTTATAAATAACTGAATACACATATGCATACACATATACACACATATATATATAAATCTCAACATCCTAGCAAAGGTACTCGTCGTGTACTGGTTTCGAAAACAACCTACACAAAATGGACTCTGATTTATGAACGTATGGTAGGTTATGAAAAGGATGGGTTGTAAATTTGGGTTGAATTTGGAGGTATCAAAACCAAAGCAAAATATGATGAAAGTAAAAATAAAATAGATAAACCCCATAATTTATTATACCATACCTGTTCACACTGAAACACTTATCACAATATTCTGTGGATCTATATTAAAAAAACCTTGTTAAACTTTATGACATATTTCCATTCTATGGAGGTCAGGCGCGAGCGAACACCTCATAATTTTATTATATCATATTTCTTCAAACTGAAACATAATTATCAAAGTATACTTACGCACATAGATATGAAAAGTATTTATTAAGATGTGCCTATTTCCATTCTATGGAGGCCAGGCGCGAACGCAGACGCCACAATTTTATTATACCATCCCTATTTAAGTTAAAACATACTTATCAAAGTATTCTCATGTACATCTATATCAAAAACACTTGTAAACGTTTTTTGTAATTTTTAGATTTTTTATTTCCATACTTTGTGGACCAGGCGCGAATGCAGACCCCACACTTTTAAGGAATCATCATTATTTCAGATCAAACCTACCCATTCCTGTATCTCGATACATCCTCTATCATTATATGTAATAAGTTTTTTTAAAATAGTCAACCATATAGAAGCCTATTCGTGACACACACACACAGACATTCAGCTTTATACTATAGATATATAAAAATGAACATATATGAATAATATATACATACATCTATGCATAAATATACAGACACATATATATATACTCATATATACATATAATTAAACATATACATATACATATATAAATATATACACATATATTTAAATCTACACACATATACATATACATATGTATTATATTTACAAATATATACACCCATATACATGAATACACACTTGTGTCTATATAAATATATACACACTTATGCCTATTTAAATATATACACATATTATATATAAATATATAGAATCATCATTTAGATATATATATATATATATATATATATACATGTATACACATACAAATATATTTATATATAAATATACACACATATCCATAAATATATATATATATATATATATATATATATATACACAAATATGTACACATATATGAATATATACACACGCAGCTATAAATATATATATAATATATATATATATATATGTATATACATAAACATATATACATATATACACACACATATATATATATATATACATATACATACACAGGCACATATATATATATATAATTATTATTTTAAACTGAAAGTAAATAAAAAAAACAGCTGAAAGAATACATTATTTTATCAGTACCACCCAAGAAAAAAGTAACTTTTAAAGTTTTATTTTAAATTAGATGTGCTTATCAGCGTTGGCCTCGCATGTAAAACTTATCCACGCTGTGGTAGGGGCGATGACAACTTTGCAGTGTCACGTCATTTTTCCATGGGTAGTCGTAACCATGATCTATTCTGGTCTGTTTTCCCTGCTTCTGCTTGTGACAAGCAAAGATGTCGGACCCAGAAACGTAAATTACTGCATTTAAATCAGCAACGGTTTTTCTGCGTCATTCCTGCGTGTAAACCTAACCCGACATTGTATGCAACGTCTGGGCCTTGTTATTCTCGGTGTCGCGTATAAAAATTTGCAATAACGAATCTATTTTTTCTTCAACGTCCTTCAGTTACTTTTTGGACACCTTGTATAAAAAAAGCAGCCTTCTGAGCTGCAGTGATAAATGACAGATATGCACAACTCTGCGTTGTTCCTATCAAGAGAAAGCTTAACAACTGTTAAGTTTCGTTCTTCTATTGCAGGGAAATTGATTCAGTGGAATCACGTCTTGAACAATCGATAAATCGCATAAAAATAATGAGACCACAATTAAGTTAAAATCCTGTAGAGTAACGACGATATTTTTAAGATCAGCCAGAGTGTATGCCTTAGGATTTTCTGGTCAGCACGATGTCCTCTTCGCTGGTCGCAGACATTGGTAACCTGCGAGATTGCGCATTTTTACACGCGACACCAAGTATAGTAAGGCCCAGAGGTTGCATGGAATGTGGGGTTAGGTGTATACAAACGAATCACTGAAAAGAAACGTAGCCGCTTTCATACAGTGATTTACGTTTCTGTATGTGACATCTATGCTTGTCCCACGCAGAAGCAGAGAGAACATACAAAGATAGACTTCAATTCCAACTACGCATGGATTTGCAGTAGAGCCGTCTTAGAAAATTGAATATGACACTGCAAAGTTTTCATCGCCCGATCACAGAACGGAAGAGTTTTACATTCGGGCGCAACAAATATTAAAATACAACTTGAAAACTATTTCCGCAGACTTCCAGCCATATTAGAATTCATGATGCAAGCGTTTTTCAAAATCATATAATGGGTCGTAATTTTCACCCGTTTCCTTCATTTCTTTAAAAGTATCTTGTGATGTGTCTCGTACAAATCAAAAAGAAAATCTACTCGCCTCGCGATATCCAACAGGTTTCATTTCACACATAACACATTAAACTCATATACATTCGAAACCAGAAATCTGTAATTTACCAAATAACCCATTGAGATAAAAATTATTGCACAGGGGAAATATAAGCTGGGCTAATGAAATAGGGCTAAGGCGTAATTCATTGAGCACTCTTATGTATTTTTGAATACAATATTTAAATTAAACTTATCCATATCATTAAACGATGACATATTTTGTGATCGTTTGAATACAATGTGTCACCAACGTGGAAATCTATCCGACAGATGCATATGATCATAGTCATTTATAATAGTTTTCACAGGCACCACTAATCTTAGCCTCTTAAAATATTTACATTATGTATATATATATATATATATATATATATATATATATATATACACACACACACACATATATATATATATATATATATATATATATATATATATATATATATATATATATGTGTGTATATATATTGAAAGATGTACATAGCCCAAGGACCCTAGATTATATATATATATATATATATATATATATATATATATATATATATATATATATATATATATATATATATATATATATAAGAACAAGTTGTTAATAAATCATGTTAAGAAACACTTTCAAAAAGAGTGTAAAACATATTTAATTTTAAAAAAGGAAACACTAAATACGTGTATATTTCTTAATCCGCAGAGTTTCAAAGAAATACTTTCCTTCTCATCAGAGGGTAGGATTTAGCAAAATGCGGGATCGGATTTTGCTTGCAAAAGTATTTTATTAAACTACAAGTAAGTCATCGATCTAACTTGATAACAAAAAATGAAGCAGAGGGAATAGGATGAAGAAAAAAGGTGATTTCACCTGAATGGATAGTATGGTGACGGGTAAAGTATCCAATGACGGTAAAATCCAAAAATGCAGAATCCAAGGTATGTATATATATATATATATATATATATATATATATATATATATATATATATACATATATACACATATTAAAATGAGAAAGGTCACCAACAATTGCTAAGTATTTTTTAACATTATTTTATTATTCCGTGTTTTGATTTTTTATTTATAAATGTATTATATTCAGATCATTGTAATAATGTTTTTAAATCATTGAAATAGTTTTTTATGCGTTTCAGACGTTCTGTGAAGCGTCCTCCTCAGAAAGTATTGAAAGTGTAAAACATTTACAATATATTTTAAATGTATTCAGAATGGATAAAAGCATTTTCGCAGTCAATTATTGTTACATGTTTGTATTAATAAATATATATATATATATATATGTGTGTGTGTGTGTGTGTATGTGTGTACGTGTGTATATGTGTGCCTATATACATATATATATGTGTGTGTGTGTGTGTGTGTGTGTGTGTGTGTATATGGGGGGATTTCTTATTGATGTATGCTTAATTGCTTAATATAACTACAAAGCGAATAAATGAAAAAAATCCTACTTTCAAATTGCTATATGCCGTTTATGCAACCGTTTATGTTTTCCATCATGTTTAAATGTTCAAACAATCATATAATTATGTCTCTTTTTGAATATTTCCGCCTGACTCATAAAAGAGCTTTTTAACTTGAAAAACAATAAAAAAAATGGAGCATGATAACTTGAAAGCAAAAACATCTGAGCAGTGTGTTGCATTGTTTTTATGATATTTACGCCATCTTTTCGGACAGAGCAATTCATGCCTTATTACCATATTAATAAAATGTGTCCATGTTGTTTTAATCAACACTTAAATATCTTATTTGTGAGGTAGCATAAATGAGTTTCCAGACATTTCTGTATCGACAGCCTATTTGTAGTACGAACATGAAACTCTAGCCCTTTTCGAGGTAATTTCATCGGGCTGCAATGCATATGTTGTACCGTAGCAACACCTTCTGGAAGGCCCCATGGAAGTCCTTTGGTGCGAGCGTGTCAATGACTCTCGTCACAGCCGCTTTCATCTCTTCAATTGTTTCATTGTGACGACATCTTTAAGTTTTTCTTTGAGATAAAGTAATAACCAATAATTACACGCCCAAATGAGGATGTTATTTTTTGTATCTTGATAATCACTTAAAACTCGAAAATAAAAAAGTACGGATAGAAAACATATAGATATGTGTCTGTGTTAAAATATTTAACCATTTAAACCGGTCCAACTAAGCTCCAGACCATGTGCCATCTTCGCAATTTTGCACCACTCTGCCTGTTTTACAAATATTTAAATGAGGAATTTAATATCGAGAGGGTAAGTAACTGTCTTCATGCTCATCTTCATCTTCATCATCTTGTCTTCTCCAATCACCCTTGGCACAAACTTCGCATATAAAAATTACTCGCGAATAATTTTGTTTACAATTCCAACCCTGGGATTAAACTGTGCAGTTATTGTTTCTATAGACACACGACTGTCTTATCCATGAAATTACTTGATCAGTCAACTCTGCCGTGCTTACTTTCTTACTCTTCCTACACCTCTCATAATCCCTCACAGACTCCTTTCTTTCCTTGCATCTCTTATGCCAGTCAAAAACTGATGCCCGATTCATGTAAGATGGTCGAAAAGCAGTCTTTTAGTTTCGGTAGAGATAGAGTTTGAAAATATGGAGACAGACAGACAAACGTAAAGACAGACCGACACAAATAAAGCCTTTTATATATCTCATATATAAAAAAGCTATCTGTCTGTCTATCAGTTTGTCTCCATATTTTCAAACCTATCCTTTCCGAAACTAAAAATCGCAGAGTGGCTCCAAATGATTGGATTTGTTAGGGACCGTTCTTTTATGGGTCTTTAGCTGTTTAAAATAGGTTTAATGGGTAAAAAATGGACAAAAATGTAAAAAAAGATCGTTATACATTTTGTACATTCATCTTAGTTTATTTTTAACTATTAATTTATTATTAGCGTCACGTTGATACCGGGCGAACGTCACCAGCTTTGAATGCTACAGCTTTGCTTCGAGTTCGATGTTAGCTGATGGCACTCAAATACTTTTTGTACTTTAGAAATCACGAATCTATAATAATATATAAGCATCTAGAAAAATCAAAATATCATATTTAAGCGTATTTAACGACTGCGCAATGCTGCCCCCCCTCACCGCTAGCTAGACGCACATATGGATATATCTATACTGGTAGCGAAATTGAATATTGAAATGCTCATATCCTTGGTTCTATGAGACAGAAATACATGACAATTTGCAGGAGTTTTAAAGATTATAATACGTATTATATGGTTAAAATTGTATGAGAATAGGTAAAAAGAATGTATATTTTTCAAAGCAATAACATTTGCCCAATTTTGCCTACATTTGTGTATATAGTGTCCTGCAAACCAGCTTCTGGTTTGCTGCTTCGGTTATCTCCTCTGTGACCTTGCCAAGCCACTAGTATATGTTGAAAATTACAGAAATAATATATATATATACACTAGGTGGACGCTTGGCGTTGCCTAGTCGTACACTACGTTTAAATATATTTTTATTTATGCAGATTGTGTATATATAATTTTATAGAATCATTAATTTTTACTAGGAATAATTATATCATGAGGAATATTGGATAGTGGACTAATTCAAAAAAAATAAATAGATATGATAATGTCGTTCATCAAATTCCGTCTGTTTGCTTACAATATCACGTTAGCGGATATATGGACTTGACGATTTTAAAAAATTGCCTTTTTTTCTAATAGACGAAAAAAAAAAGAATTCTTACAGGGGAATATTTTACGTTATACTAGCCAAGTTACATCTGTGTAACGTAAAATATTACCCTGTAAAAATTATTTCTTTTATCTATGAGATAAGAAAGACTATGTTTTCGATTTTCACTACTTATTGAATGCATTTGTGTACAAAACATACGTGAGAAAACGGCAAGAAATATAAATTACATTTGTGTGAAATTCGCAAAAGCCAGGCTCACCCTTTTCGAAACCTATGAGGAAGAAAATCACACACACAAAGAGATTATATATATATATATATATATATATATATATATATATATATATATATATATATATATATATGTATATATATGTATATATATATACATATATATGTATATATATGTATATAAATACATATATATATATGTATATATATACATACATATATATACATACATACATAGCTGCCGGGAAAACTCGTCCCGGGAAAACTCGTCTCGGGAAAACTCGTCTCGGGAAAACTCGTCCCCTTTCGCTAGGTAGGAAAACTGGTCCCTTATTGAATAAATATCGATTGAAAACACATTTTATGATCGTTCTTGAAGGAGATATTGTTTTTTTTTTTAAAAACTATAGCCCCCCCATAATATTTAAAAAAAAAATATTTTTACTTGTTTAATGTTTTTTTTTTAATAAAAGCGTTTATTATGTTCATAAACGAGACCGCATATCTTTTTTTACATTAATATAAAAAAAGAATTTACTTATATACTGTTGTTTATAAAAGGATAAAATCGATTTTTCTACCTCGCCGACTATGTTGTTTATTTAATTTATTTGGAATCGTTTATTTGGTAAAGAAAAAAACAACAGAAAACAAACAAAAAACATGTCGAGTGTTACGGGAGAACGAGAAATAATGTCCGGTATATCACATCTTAGGGGTCTTGTAATCGCTAAAAAATAGAAAATTAAAGAAATTACTGAGGGAGATTTGGTTTTAAAAAGAAAATAATAAATTTTAATATTTTTAAAAATATAATTTAGAGAGAGAGGGGGGGATAAAACCTATATTAAACCAAAACCAAAATTTGACAGGACGACAATAAATGTTGATAATTGATAAAATTATAATTTTAAATAATGCATGAGTGCATTTGGTATGAGAGAAAATAAAAACATAACAAAAAAAAACTATCAGAATAAAAAAATCAAAACAAAATGTAACGAAGAATCGAATCGCTCCCTGTTTTTTTAAATTTTTTTGTTTTGTTTTTATTATTGTTTTTATTACCCCAAAAAACATCGTTAAAATAAGAACAAAAAAAATGTAATTAACTAATAAATTGAAAACGGAATATTTTTTTGGCGCGAGAGATGCCATATTCTAACAATCTCTCGTTAAGTCATTTTTAATTTTTTAAATTTTTACTTCAAAATTCTAAAATCAATCATTAAGAGAAAAAGTAATCACTAAATAAATTTATTAATCAATTTTATTGAAAACTCCGCTATCGCTTATCAATAATCTTTTTAATTTCATTTTTTGTTGGTTACTTTTCGAAGGGAGATATAGGTTTTATGCCCCCCTCTCTCTCTCTAAATTATATTTTTAAAAATATTAAAATTTATTATTTTCTTTTTAAAACCAAATCTCCCTCAGTAATTTCTTTAATTTTCTATTTTTTAGCGATTACAAGACCCCCTACGATGTGATATACCGGACATTATTTCTCGTTCTCCCTTAACACTCGACATATTTTTGTTTGTTTTCTGTTTTTTTTTTCTTTACCAAATAAACGATTCCAAATAAATTAAATAAACAACATAGTCGGCTAGGTAGAAAAATTGATTTTATCCTTTTATAAACAACAGAAAATAAGTAAATTCTTTTTTATATCAATATAAAAAAAATATGCGGTCTCCTTTATGAACATAATAAACCCTTTTATTAAAAAAAAAACATTAAACAAGTAAAAATGTTTTTTTTTTTAAATAATATGGGGGGCTATAGTGTATTTTAAAAAACAATATCTCCTTCAAGAACGATCATAAAATGTGTTTTAAATCGATATTTATTCAATAAGGGACCAGTTTTCCTACCTAGCGAAAGGGGACGAGTTTTCCCGAGACGAGTTATCCCGAGACGAGTTTTCCCGGGACGAGTTTTCCTAAATTCACATACATATATACATACATATATATGCACAGAAAAGTAAATACAGGGAGGTGAAGAGAGAGCGAAGGGTAGATAGATAAATAGATATATAGATTTTGTGTAAAATTCGCAAAAGCCAGGATCACCCGTTTCGAAACCTATGAGGAATAAACTCACACACACAAAGAGATTATATATATATATATATATATATATATATATATATATATATATATATATATGTATATATATGCATATATATGTACATATATATACATATATATGTATATATATATGTATATAAATATATATATATATATATATATATATATATATATATATATATATATATATATATATGTATATATGCACAGAAAATAAACAAGAGAGGTGAAGAGAGAGCGAAGGATAGATAGATAAATAGATAGATAGAAGCATACCCTTTATAGAAAATTAGAAAATCTTCTCAGAGCAGACAGTGTGTCGCCAGCAGACTGTAACAGGATACAAGCGAATTAACCTATTCAACAAGAACACCCCGATTAGTCCGGCACCCATGTCTCTCCATTTATTTCTTTTGACCCCGCCACTGTCAACACCACAGTCCTTCTGTCTTCGCAATAAAAGAAAAGAAAAAAAAAACTCAAAGTTCCAAGAATGGATGCAAAAACTAAATTTGGATCTTGTGTAAACATTTGAGATGGGGATATACGCATTTGGCACCGGCGATTCTGCGAGGTCTCGGCATTGGTGTAGAGGATGGTTGGTTGGCTCTGAAGCGACGTAAAAGAAGGCCCAGTTAAAATACCATTGGGTTGATATAGACGCAAACCGCATATACTAAAAATAGATTAAATACACAAGGAAACTACACAATACAAATATGCGCATAGATACGTGCATCAATACACACACACACACACACACACACACACACAGAGAAAGTTGAATTTGTGTGTGTGTGTGTGTGTGTGTGTGTGTGTGTCTGGTCACGAATAGGCTCATATATATATATATATATATATATATATATATATATATATATATATATTTACTATTTAAAAAAACTGATTACATATAATGCTAGAAGATGTATCGCGACACAGGAATGGGTAGGTTTGATCTGGCAGAACGGTGGTTCCGCGCCTTGTCCACTAAGTATGGAAATAAAAAATTAAAAAATTAAAAAAAACGTTTACAATTGTTTTTGATATAGATGTACATAATAGTACTTTGATAAGTGTGTTTACTTACATAGGGATAGTGTAATAAAATTGTAGGATCTGTGTTCGCGCCTGACCTCCATGGAACGGAAATAGGGGCAGTCTTTAATAAAGATTTTCATATCTATCTGCGTAAGTATACTTAGATAATTATATTTCAGTTTGAAGAAATATGGTATAATAAAATTATGGGGTGTTCGTGCGCACCTGACCTCCATAGAATGGAAATATATCACAAAGTTTAACAAGGTTTTTTTAATATAGATCCTCAGAATATTGTGATAAGTGTTTCAGTGTGAACAAGTATGGTATAATAAATTATGTGGTTTGACACCCACAAATTCGAAGCTATCTCTTTACAACCGGTCTTTTTCATAGCCTATCATACTTTCATAAATCAGAGTCCATTTTCTGTAGGCTGTTTTTGTACCCAGTCAACGACGGGTAGTTTTGCTACTGTATATATATATATATATATATATATATATATATATATATATATATATATATATATATATATATATATATATATATATATATATACAGGGTGTCCACAGAATCTGGCTACATAATGTAGCCAGACTTTGTGGAAGCATCCTATAGATTATATAGCCAGACTTTGTGGGCATATAATATATATATATATATATATATACAGAGAGAGAGAGAGAGAGAGAGAGAGAGAGAGAGAGAGAGAGAGAGTGAGCGAAAGAGGGGGGATTAGACCTGGAGTCTAAAGATCAGAGTTTATTTAAATGTATCAGTAAAGGTATTAATACTTTTAAAAGAAAACAGTGCATATTTTACTGTAAAGCGATTCATAATTTCAAATTCATATTTTAGATATTCCTGGAAATATTTAAAAACAATATAAAAAAAATTATATGTGGATAAATAAAATGAAATAAAATAGAAAAGTAAGAAGAAAATTAAAAGAAAAACATATTTTTTATATAAAAAAAATATATACATTTATCTTATTTATCTCCATTATAAAATTTGTTTTAAGATTTATATCTGCCTTACCCAAGACTAAAATGCATGTTTTATTTTGGTGATTAGGAGACTATGTTTTAAAGGACAAAAATTTGTCAAATTATTGTCAATACTTATTATCAATTTCAATAAAATGAACAAAGTTTCCGAAGCGATCGTACACTCTTTTGATTCTGTTTTTTTTTTCCTTTTGAAACTGATTTTTAATTCACAATTATGAATCGTTTTACTCTCTGTCTGTCTGTCTGTCTGTCTCTCTCTCTCTCTCTCTCTCTCTCTATATATATATATATATATATATATATATACATATATATATACATATATATAATTATTACACAGTGATCACCACTTATCAAGGCCCGGAAGCCACTCAGGGATAAGGGTTATTGCATATATATATATTTATATATATATATATGTGCGTGTGTGTGTGTGTATATCTATATATCTATCAAAGTGAACGTGAATCTGTTTGTATGTCTGTGTACATTTTCCTTCGCAATAACTCTGTTAATATTCGGTCTACAGACTCGAAATTTGATATAAAAGGTACTGAGATTTGGGAAAATCTACGTGATTTGTTTTCAGCTAGAAATGTGTATGTTAAAGGGTCAAAGTTCAACGATTAGTACATTTGAGAGCTCTACTAAACTCCTCCGACAATGTTGGGTCTTAATACTTGAAATATTAGATATAGGTTCTTAGGACATGAAACTTTCTTAATAACTGGATTTGAGCCCAAAACAACAAATTTTAAGGGGTCATAATAGGGGTCAAATTTAAAAAAAATTGACCGTTTTTAGTTTTTTGTTGTTTTTTGTTTTCTCAGCATACACCTACAAACACCCGGACAACGCCGGGCACCCATGCTAGTATATATATATATATATATATATATATATATATATATATATATGTATATATATATATATATATATATATATATATATGTGTGTGTGTGTGTGTGTGTGTGTGTGTGTGTGTGTGTGTGAAGGAAAAAGATAAATTAGTATTTAGGAACTCATTTACTTCCGCTCGAAGAATTCAACATTAACAACCACTCAGTGAACGATTTCTGATATGAAACAAAATTTGGTGTTATTTAAACACAATCTTATTTATTAGCTCTGGGATATGACATTAAATAAAAACGTTTTATAATAGTGAGGCTATACAGCAAATCTAGGTTATATGTTAAAACAAGGTAAAACAGATAAGGTTCTAAGAGGAATACTTATAAGGTAATATCAAGCAATCACAAATGTTATTTAAACACATAGTTAAATGCCAAGTTATCAAAAATATATAGCAAATAAAAAAAAATCATGGAGAGTAGATAATACAGTGGATGTGTTATCGGCAGCTCCAGTAACTCTCGCTTCTCATATTTTGTCATTCAGTCCTCATTCAGTGAGTGATTTTTCTGACAAAGGGTGAAGAAAAAGCTGCTTAAAGGTCGGTAGTACTTGGTGACCAGTAGTCTGAGATGTCGGAAATTTTTCTGTCTCTGTCTGTCCTTGTGGCCTGTCACTAGACAGGCTGCTGGAGGTAAACGTTTTGTCTGGGCTGACGTTATCCGCCTGATAGTCAGGGACCCGAACCTTGGATTAACCACTAAGGAGGCTGTCCTATCAGCAGGCGCAAAGTACTGGGACTGCTGTATTGCCATTTGGTGAGTGGATCTGGACCATGCAGTAGTCTCTGGTGGGGCCTCTCGATGCCATACTAGTGGGTAATTGTTACGGCCTTACCTTTTCGTGTGCTACAAAAAAAAATTCCTGTCTTTTTCTCTCTGACTTTCCTTATCTGTACTGCTCTAACCAAGTATGCCGACCTATTCCACAAATCCCAAAATCTCAACATGAAATATCTCCAGAATAAAAACTCGATTAAACCTAGAACCCCATCTTCCAACGTAGACCCCTACTACCAGGTCTCCTTCTGCAACATCAGGGGTCTACGTTCCAACCTTCCAGAGGTTGAAACCCAATTACAGGAGACGAAACCAGACATATTATTTCTAAGTGAAACTGGAATAGGGCCGACCACTTCCCTAGATAAGTTCATAATTAACGGATACTCTAATTTAACAGCTAAATCTGACACCCAAGATCGCCATGGGAATGGAATATGTGCCTACATTAAGGATGGCTTCCCCTGTGGCAGGGATATCTCCAGAGAAGACCCTAATTTACCCTATATGTGCTTCAGAGTTGCACTTGCTAACACCACTGCATTTATATTTGCCCTCTATAGGCCCCAGCGGAGTTACTATCTTTAAGAGCATATCTGAGAAAATAAACCACATACTGTCTTCACATCCCTCGGCTAACATCCACATCTGTGGTGACTTCAACATCCATAACGTGGAATGGCTGACCCATTCAAATAAGACAGATGATGAGGGGAGGTTTTGTCATGATTTTGCCATTGCTTATGACCTCCCTCGGATTGTTCGTGAACCCACCCGTGTGCCCGATACACCCGGTCAATATGCAAGCCTCCGAGACCTTTTTCTCTCAACTTTGAGCTATGTTCATGTTCCGTTCATTCTCCTCTAGGATCCTCCGACCACACCGTCGTATCAGTTAAGATAAAAACGAAATGTAAGAAGTCCCCAGACGTACCCCTCCACCGTACTGTATACCTATACTCTATGTCTGACTGGGATAGCTTCCGTACATTCATATATGATTTACCTCTGCACTCCATGTTTAAAAAGGAAGTGTCCTCTATAGTATCAGATCTGACCGAATGGTTTATTGTAGGCATAGACCAATTCCTACCATCTAAAAAATTCCAACATAAACCTAACAGCCAGCCATGGTTCTTCTCAGAACCAGCTGCTGCCATCGCGCACAGAAATCACTTTTTCCATAGCTTATGCGCATAAGCCTGAGGAGTCCTAGAGTGGATGAAACGCCGAATATTCAGTGTAGCTTAATCGCCATATATATTTTATAAATTGTATATATATATATATATATATGTGTGTTTATATATATATATATATATATATATATATATATATATATATATATATATATATATATATATATATATATATTAAACATTTGAATAATACTTGGCGCACTACCATTATTATTAATTGTTGAAGTATTATCATATAATTTCAACATGTCTTGTTAAAGAAGAAAAGTGTTATAACGAAGTAAAACAAGCATACACTTAAAACCCATTTTCTCCTAATATACAATTATACAAAAGAAGGAGTGGGGTAAAGGGGAAATACTTAAGGCGTTCTTCGGTCGACGCTTTTAAAAATAAACATAGACAATGGCGACAGCATCGTTGAAAAACGTGGTCAAAGGCCACAAATTCCTAGCGAGGGTAGACAAAGATAAAAAAAAAATTAGTAGGGGGAAAGTTCCAAATTATGGCTATGTTCTTTCTGTTTACACAGAGACGGCTGACGCAAATTAATAGACAACGCCTCGAGAATTCTTTTAAAAATTGATAAAAATGCACTACGTCCAGTATAATTCAAATAAATGTTTAATAAAATTATGTACCCAGGAAATCTTTATATATATCTACATAGAATTTATGAAAACTCGTCCCGGGAAAACTCGTCTCGGGAAAACTCGTCTCGGGAAAACTCGTCTCCGGAAAACTCGTCTCGGGAAAACTCGTCCCCTTTCGCTAGGTAGGAAAACTGGTCCCTAATTGAATAAATATCGATTGAAAACACATTTTATGATCGTTCTTGAAGGAGATATTGTTTTTTAAAATAAACTATAGCCCCCCCATAATATTTTTTTAAAAATATTTTTACTTGTTTAATGTTTTTTTTTTTTTTTTTTAAATAAAATCGATTTTCTAAGTGTCCGTTTTCTACCTAACTGGTTAAGTTCTTAGTGGTTTAACTTATTTTAAAGCGTTTATTATGTTCATACAAAGTTAATTACAAATTTTTTTTGTTCTTATTTTAACAATGTTTTTTGGAGTCATAAAAACAATAAAAAAAACAAAACCCAAAAATTAAAAAAACAGGGAGCGATTCGATTCTTCGTTACGCTTTTGGTTTTGTTTTTTAATTATGATAGTTTTTTGTTATGTTTTTGTTTTCTGTCATACCAAATGCACTCATGCGTTATTTAAAATTATGATTTTATCAATTATCAACATTTATTGTCGTCCTGTCAAATTTTGCAAAAATTAACTAATAAATTAAAAGCGAAATATTTTTTGGCGCGAGAGATGCCATGTGCTAACAATCTCTCGTTAACTAATTTTTAATTTTTTAAATTTTTTACTTCAAAATTCTAAAATCAATCAGAGAGAAAGTAATCACTAAATAAATTTATTAATCAATTTTATTGAAAACTCCGCTATCGTTTATCAAGAATCTTTTTAATTTCATTTTTTGTTGGTTGCTTTTCGAAGAGAGATATAGGTTTTATCCCCCCCTCTGTCTCTAAATTATATTTTAAAAAATATTAAAATTTATTATTTTCTTTTTAAAACCAAATCTCCCTCAGTAATTTCTTTAATTTTCTATTTTTTAGCGATTATCAAGACCCCCTAAGCATTATTTCTCGTTCTCCCGTAACACTCGACCGACATGTTTTTTGTTTGTTTTCTGTTTTTTTTTCTTTACCAAATAAACGATTCCAAATAAATAAACAACATAGTCGGCGTGGTAGAAAAATCGATTTTACCCTTTTATAAACAACAGTATATAAGTAAATTCTTTTTATATTAATATAAAAAAAATATGCGGTCTCGTTTATGAACATAATAAACGCTTTTATTAAAAACACAAAAAAAAACATTAAACAAGTAAAAATATTTTTTTTAAAATATTATGGGGGGGGCTATAGTTTATTTTAAAAAACAATATCTCCTTTAAGAACGATCATAAAATGTGTTTTCAATCGATATTTATTCAATAAGGGACCAGTTTTCCTACCTAGCGAAAGGGGACGAGTTTTCCGGAGACGAGTTTTCCGGAGACGAGTTTTCCCGGGACGAGTTTTCCCGGCACCATCTACATATATAGTCATCCACATTCAATACTGTTTCGTTGTTTCACAGCTCATTAGTGCGGCTAGACAGACAACTGCCTCAAGCCAGTCTCGAAACCTGACCGCCAAAATGACAGTCAATGCTTCTCACCATTACGCTATACGGCTGCTGTTTGGGTAATGAATTTAACGATGTTTAGTTTTGACATCGTCTATATATATATACATATATATATATATATATATATATATATATATATATATATATATATATATATATATATATATATATATGTGTGTGTGTGTGTGTGTGTGTGCGTGTGTGTGTGTGTTTCTCAGAGTTTACTTGTAGTATGAAGTATCCACTTATCAGATTGTCCTAACAAATCCTTGTACAGAGCTGCCGAAGACACTCGAGGATAATATTAAGTAGTTTATTTTAACTCTTTCTCATGTAGTCTTTTTAAGTTAATTATTTGTTTACCATTAGTTTTTTTGTTGATTTGTACGTGGGTTCTGTGTACTTCTCATTGAATTCTATCATTTTCCGTATCCACTGAGGAACATTGTTTACGATTATATTTTAAGCCCTTCGACAATGATCTGACAACATTGCTTGCCTCTCTATATGGTTTTCCTCTTTCTCTCACTCACTCTCTCACTCTCTCTCTTTCTTATCTAAATGCTAAGATTTGCCGATTCTCTCATAGAGTTGTTCCTCTGTTCTGCTTCCAGATATTAAGAGCAGCTCCTAACATTCTGTTCTATATGTTCTTCCTCTTCTCTTCCTCAATTTCTAAAATAAAATCCCATGTGGTAGAAGAACGCATTGTTATTCGCATTCACGCCAAATAAGGCATATTGCCACTGAAGCACGACAAGCTACTGATAATTAAAGACAATACTTACATAGTACATTCAGAGAAGCAGGAAAAACAAACACAAATCTAAGGACTAGAAAATGGAACGAGTAAACTATTATGGTAGATTGCTCCAAGCATCTTTGGCCGTTTACAATGACGGCATTAGATTTGGCTATTGTCAGGCTAATCGCTGGTAACTGCATCGAGGTGGGCAACAATGCTACTAGTTTTTCGAAACACCTTCCATTTAAAATACATGCAGAACAACAAAAGGATTTTATACTGCGGTGATGGAACAGGTTTTGTAACTTAGCTGACAGAGCAGAATCTATTACATTGTAGCCTCTTTATTTTGATCCTATCCAATAGAAAGAGACTGGTGACTATGCGCTAGTCATTATATGGCAAAAGTACCCCATGCATATGCGAATAGGGGGATTTGTAGAGATATATGATACTGACAGGTGTTAGTAAGTGTCTAACGCGGAAGTAATATCCCACCTTATTTACCTTGGCGTTGTTTCTTATATTACAATTTCTTCAAATAATTTTGAAACATTTGATTCCAGATTGCTTTCAACTCTTCTAATCCAGTCCAGAATAATTCATATATTTAGTTTCTCATTTGCGCAAGTTTACTATGCATCTTTATTTACATGATAGGTTACTAATCAACATGTTTAGATAAGTAACATAATTACTAATCAACATGTTTAGATAAGTAACATAATTACTAATCAACATGTTTAGATAAGTAACATAATTACTAATCAACATGTTTAGATAAGTAACATAATTACTAATCAACATGTTTAGATAAGTAACATAATTACTAATCAACATGTTTAGAAAAGTAACATAATTACTAATCAACATGTTTAGATAAGTAACATAATTACTAATCAACATGTTTAGATAAGTAACATAATTACTAATCAACATGTTTAGATAAGTAACATAATTACTAATCAACATGTTTAGATAAGTAACATAATTACTAATCAACATGTTTAGATAAGTAACATAATTACTAATCAACATGTTTAGATAAGTAACATAATTACTAATCAACATGTTTAGATAAGTAACATAATTACTAATCAACATGTTTAGATAAGTAACATAATTACTA
>NC_136498.1:24842727-24917727 GCF_053919585.1 Euprymna scolopes | reverse complement strand
GAACGTTACCATCCATTTTTGTCCCCATTCCACTACTGATTGGAGGTAATCCTCTAGTGTTTCTGCCTTTACTTTAGATATATGTTCGTTTGTTTTCCTGTCGTGCCTGCTATAGAGTGTGGTGTCATCAGCCTATATACCCATCTCAGAGGCAATCTTGTCGGGGAGGTCATTTATGAATATCAGGAACAGCAGAGGTCCAAGGATAGATCCTTGGGGCACTCCCGCATTTATATCATATTGTTTAGATGTACGACCGTCGAGGACAACCTGGATTTTTCTCTTATCTAAGAAGGATTTAATTATGTTAAGTATTCTACCAGTGATACCGTAAGATCTAATCTTCCTGAGGAGACCCTCATGCCATACCCTGTCAAAAGCCTTAGATATATCTAGAGCTACCGCTCTGCCCTCTCCCGCTCCAGTAAATGGTATATGCGTTCAGAGATTACAGTGAGGATGTCTGCCGTGGAACGGGCTTGTCTAAATCCATATTGATGGTCGGTCAGAAGTTTAGCATCTGTAAGGTGCTGGACTAGAGCATGGTTAATTAAGGTCTCAAATATTTTGGCAAAAAGTGGGAGGAGGCTAATAGGGCGATAATTTAATGGGTCAGTTCTTTCGCCAGAATTCTTGAATACTGGTACTACAGAAGCAGTATTCCAACAGCTCGGAAAGCAAGATTCATTAAGGCATTGGTTGTAGAGTTTGGAGAGAACTGGAGCTACTTCGGCTGAGCACTTTTTTAATAGCACAGCTGGGATGAGGTCGGGTCCACATGCTTTGGAAGTGTCAAGTTTTTTTTATGATAGCATGCACCTGAGCAGGGGTGATTTTCAGATCGTCTAGCGTGGCGTCTGTCCGCATAGGAAATTGAGGTAGGGGGTGGTTTAGAGGGTCCAGTGTGGAGTTTGAGGCAACACGACTGGCAAGCATGTTAGCCTTCTCAGTTGCTGAGCAAAGAACCTCGTGATTGGTGATTAGTGGGGGAATTGTTGATTGCCCATTATTTACTACACTGTTGTAGATTTTCCAGAAGTCACGAGTTCCTAGTTTTTGTGCTTCGATGCGCTTTTTAGTGGTTTCCGTAAATTCCCTCTTAGCTGTCGCTATTTCTTTCTTAACGTTACTTCTAGCTTCTATGTACTTCTGTCTGTTTGAACTGGACTTATGTCGATTAAACCTGCGGAATGCATGCTGCCTTTGAGCAATGGCAGTTGCGCAAGTCGAAGTAAACCATTGGGGAGAGTGGGGTTTGCTATAGAATTTCCGCATGGGAACATGCGCTTCGATTGCAGTTTTGAACCATTCAGTTGTCTCGGTTGCACACTGTTCAGCAGGAAGAGAAAAAATATTTCCCCATGGGGCGTCTCTGATAAGATCCCTGATAGGTTCCCAGTCAGCCTTTTTATAATATCTCGTTGTTTTGAGCACTGGCTCTTCAGTTTTGGGTCTAGAGTTTAGGGCGATTTCAACCATTATCACCGCATGATCAGCGTTCCCAAGTGGGCTGTCGGCTTTCGTTACACAATCATCAGGAACTGTGGTCAAAAACAGATCTAATAGTGATGCGTGTTGTTCTTCCTGATCAGGGAAGCGGGTTGGAAAAGTAACAATTTGCGATAGGGAGTGAGATACAGAGAAGCTATGAGTTGCGCACAACTTTGTCCGATTCCGATTCCAATACCCCCAAATGTTCCGATTTTTCTGATTCCCGATTCCGATTAATCGTCCCAACACTAATAACATATTCTCTCTTCTCTCCGTATAATTTTCTCGATGTAAATCAACTTTCTTTTCTTCTTGTTCCATCGCCTTTCCTTTTCTTTAGTATATTTCCTTTTTCTCTGGATTTCTTTTCCCACCCTCAAACAAATCAACAAAACAACAAACAACCGACTCGTTGTCTCCTTAACTTGGCCCCTTCTTAAGAGCCTTTGTCAACACCTCACACCTTACCGCACATAGCCGAGTAGGGAGGGCCATAGAGTTGTATAAACTTTGCAAAGATTAGCCTAACAACCGGCGACAAACGAGATAAACTAATTAAAAAATAATAAAATGTTTGAAAGCTGAGTGAAAGAAGAAAGTGTGGCTTTCAAAATGATAGAGAATTAACTTGGCAGAAAAAAAATTATAGATTCGTACGTTTAATTTTCATTTGGAGACGAAAGGGGGAAGAAAGGGCTGTCATGTTGACCAAGTTTAAGAGTTAGTGTCAGAATATCTTGAGAGAAAAGATGAGTGATGAGAGAGAGAGGGGGGGAGAGGGAAGGAGATAGAGAATAGAAGAAAATAGAAAAAGAGAGCAGGAAGAAAAGAAAGAAAATGCGAAAGAAGATGAAATTGGATAAAGATGTAAGTTATAAAAAATGAGAAAAATTGACCGAGGGAAAGAAAAATTGACCGAGGAAAAGAAAAGTTGGCCGAGGGAAATGAAAAATTAAGCCAGATAGAATGAACGAAACGAGAAAAGAAAACAAAAAAAGGAACCTAACAAAAAAATTGGAAGAAATAATATACGATGAGCCTTCAATAATTTTCCAGACTTTTTTGTATGGCAACTTTTATTGATAGTACATGCATGAAACTCTAGTCCTTTTCGAGGTAATCAACTCCGGTTGCAATCCACTTATATCGCCCAACAAATTCAGGAAGTTCTTATGGAAATTTTCTTATGTGAGCGTGTCAATGAACCTTAGTCGCAGACTCTTTCATCTCCTCAAGTTTCTTATAAAGACAGTCTCTCATGTTTTCCTTGAATAACCAAAAGTCACAGGGAACAAGGTATAGACTATAAGGATCTTGAAGTACTGGCTTTGATGGTGATCTTGATCATAATAGTTTGTGACAAGGATGGAGCATCCTTGGGTCAAACATCGCATAAAGCTTCTACATCTTAAGTTCCTCGCGAATAATTGGTACAGTTCCCACACTGATATAAAACTGTGCTCTTCTTGTCTCTAGAGACACACGACATTCCTTATCAAAGAAATTCTTTATTTGCATAATCAACTCTGATTCTGACTTCCTTACTCCAACACACGTCTTATCATACCTCACAGACTTCCTGGCTTTTTTAATCTATGCCACTCAGAATATGATGCTCGGTTAGTACAAGATGCTTCCAACGCAGTCTGAAACATTCCATACGTTTCTGCGGGAGTTTTCCATGTTTAAAACAGTTCTTCTACAGTATCTTCACATCCAGATTGCATTTTTGAAATTCATCAGTTGTGACTATTAGGCTTTAGTTGGGTGCATTCGAATTTCTGCTATAGCTGTTGATTTGAACCTGAAATCAGAAATAAGATGTATAGCAATAAGATGCTGAATTTTCAAGAGTCTACGACAATTTAAATAACTATACAAAAACTCTGGAACCTTATTTAAGGTACCTCGTACCTTTGTATAATAAATAAAAAAAAAACGCAAGGTCGCAGTGATTAGAGTACTGGGAAGAGTCAATTGCAAAAATGATATCCCCCTTAAGGTTGAAGGCTCAATCTTCAGTGTGGGTGACATTTGCGAATTACTTAGGACCTCTATCTAGGCATGGCTGACGGAATAAGAACACGCTACCCCTCGTTAAGTAAAGAAAGGGTTCCGCTCGAAATTCCATTCAAATTCCCGAGTTTGACAGAAACATTCCCGAGTTCGACCAGATACACCTGAAGAAGGTCGGAGGTTATATCGACCGAAACGTCGCGAAAATCATACTCAAGATGAGAATAGTAGTCCGATCAATAATAATACAAATAACCAATCCTCATCTCAAAAATTATAACAACCACTTGTTTAATATCGCTTAAGATTGCTACAAAGTTGTATTTATCTCCTTTCAAGACACAACAGCTGTCTTCATACAAGTGCGTGTAACTCCTTGCCTTTTTCCTTCGAAATCTTGTTCTTGCTCTAATCAAGTTCTCTCAATTTGTTGGGTGTGCGTACCTGTATTTAGATCTAAATAGTGTTCTTGGTGATTTTCGTCCCCAACTTAATGAACTTGATTATAAGCTGACATTTCATCAGAATCTATTGTTGAACCTGCTTCTACTTCGCGGTCAGTGATAGGGATTACCGTTGCTGCGCCTTGTTTGTGTGGGGAAAATTCCATAACATCGGTACCCTGACACAGTATACGACCCATGAGCCATCAATACGTGTGGCATGGTTCAGATGATTTTGCACTGAATTTCCAATGTTTTTTCTCTTTTGTTTTTTTTGGAATCACCAATATTGATGTAGGAACGGAAAATGAGGGTAAATTTCGCGTTATATTAGCATCGTTATGATGATGAAACGTAATAAAAAAAAATTGAAATTTAAATAACGTAATAATGAAAGAAAGGTCCTTTATAGGAAGAGAAAAAAGGACTCTGTGCCGGTTTTAAAAGTATTTTAATGCGCTGTGCTCTGATGAACTCGTTGCACTTGTGGCTCCACTCGACGTACATATCCACGACAAACCCGCTTAGCAACAAAATCGCACCCCTTCATTGTTGGTGTCAGAAAGCTTTTTACTCTAATACCATCTTCCTTCAAACAGATAGAATTTAGAATTCCCTTCTTGCTTCCTGTTTCCCTTACTGTACTGATATACAAAATCTTTCCTAAGCATGATCCTAAATATTATTCCCGTTCGTCCAAGTGGCAATATGACTTTTTAGAGGTGAACGTGTTAAAAAACATAAATGTCTGCAAATATTTAATGGAAATTTACGAAAAACGAAAGAAGGGGATTAAAAATGAAAAAGAATGAAAAAAAGAGATAAAGGCTGGGATAGATATCTGAAATAAACACCGAATCCTTCCCATATACCTATAAAAAGAAAGAAGCAAACTCAACTTTGGATAATCTTTAAAGCAAACGCTTCGCATATCAACACAATGGTTCCAAGGTTCCCTTATCAGATGACAAAAATACAAGGTAGTTAATGGGTTGGAATTCTATAAGGAATGGCCCCTTTTTTGTCAGCTTTCTTTTCATGACCTCCAAGATATAGGGATTCTAGTTACCAATGATGGCGACTCATTGTCTGGGATTTTCTCTCTCACAGGGTCGGGAACATCGAAGGATTTTACGATGAAAGCAATGGCTGTTTTATTGGAGAAAGGGTCGGGGTATTTTTCATACAAGATATACCGCTAAATTTCTAATATATATTCAACATTTTTTATCCTCGACTACCAAAATTAACAGATATTAGACCATTCCTGTAATGATCCGGTCCTTGTTGATTTTACGGTGGGAGTTTATTTCCGTGCAGTTCTAGGAAGTCCAACCTCTCAGGCCTTGTTTTCTGTTTTTGAGAAGGTGTTAGTTTATTGCTAATCGCATAATCGCCCATTACCGGGGAATTCCGATGGGGATCACCAGATACTTTTTGCATCTGGGCATCTAGGGTGCTGACTTCTAATCTCACTTTCCGACTCTGGTGTCTAAATTCTTGTAGAAACCTATCCAGAATTAGGAAAAGCGTTCTAAATGTAATGTTCCGATTTATTGATTCATTCTGGCAAATGGATCAGAAAATATTACAAATAGCATTTTTATAATGACTGAACTTATGTATTTATGGCTTGAAAGTTGCATCCCTGTGTCAGATATTGACGGTGTGAGATTCTAAAGAAGCAAATTCTGCCATGGACTTGCGTCAGAAACAGAGATGTGCCATTGAATTCCTGACAAAAGTGCATTGAGAATGGTGGTTCCTATGCGGAAAAATATATTTAGAAGCACAAATATCGCCCGTTTAAATAGTAACACTTCTGTCTTCATAGACTTTCAACTTTTGAAGTTGAAAATAGATAGAGGCTTTAATTTGGGAACAACCATCGTATTTCAAAGCGCGATCAATACGCCCATGCACATCTATCGTTCATAGTGACTACATAAAATAAATAAATTCTGGAGCACAAAAACGTCGCTGGTGTAATGACACGTTTCTCGCCTTAGTAGCTCTTCAACTCTTATAGTTAAAAACTTACTTTACGTTACGAATCACCTTCGTAGTTCAGAAGAGATCAAAAAATCGAAATTATATGAAAAATAGATATTCTACTAGACAAGATTTTTTCTTGCGTAATAAATAAGTAATGTAAATGTAATCAATAATTAATTCCAACGTTTATTAAATCACCCAAGTTAAAGGACATTAAATGTGGTCAGTACGAATGAGTGATAATTTGACAATACCACGTGATGTACGTGGGTGCTCTCTACTTATCCCGGCATCCTTTCTAGTCGTCTTGACTCTCTGTTTTCCATTGGGTTCAAGCAAGTTTCCGTTGTGTTTAGTGATTACGCCACATTTGTTTCAAAATACATGGTGTATCTATAATCTCTAGAAAGTGAACGGAGGCCTATGCCTAAGTTCTTTCTCTCGTCTCCTATTCTTGTATGATTCTGTGAAAAACAAAACTAATTTGTGTATCTATAAAAAAGGCTGTATTTATAAAAATTTGTAAAATATAGCAAATTCAGTTCGAAGTGGCACTCTTTTAAAGATTGAACATTCAGTTCTCACTGCGGCCGACAGTCCTAGGAATAGAATTACGAATTACTTCAGACTTTGAAGACTGCTAAATATGAACGTTGTTTTGCGGCTACGATAATATAAAAACGATTTTAGTCTCGCATTTTCATTATTTTCTTACAATGATTATTTTAAAACTAGCTGCCCTCCTCCTGGCGTTGCCCGATAGTACAATACCCTTAAACATGATATTTAAATGTATGCAAATCGCGTATGCATTATTATAAAATCAATCCTTTAATGACTATGATAGAATACGAGGAATGATTTCCGCTGGTGACTAATTCGCAATAAAAACTAAAACAATAAAAATTATACTGATAATGTCGTTCATCAGATTCCGTCTGTGTTTGTTTATAAAAAATCACGTCAGCAGATATTTGGGTCTGACAAACTTGAACACATTATTTCTACTAGTATAGATTAAAAAAAAACATTTTACAGTGGAATATATTACGTTACACTGACCGGTGAACCGTAAAATATTCCCCTGCAAAAATTATTCTTTTTAATCTATAAGAGCAGAAAGATTATTTTAAGATCGATTTTTTTTTTCGATTTTCTACACTTATCGGATTAACTTCTGTAGCAAACCTATCTAAAAAAAAAAAATGCCAGAAATATGAATTATCTTTGTGTGACATTTACAAAAGATACGCTCAACCGTTTCCGAACTTATAAGAAAGGAACTCACACACACAAAGTGATTAATATATAATAGTAGCGAGAGGGATAGGGATTAACAGTTTTTTTTCAGGGTTTTTTTTCTTTAATAATATAAATTCTTGATAAAATTTCCATCGTGTTACATATGGGAGGAGTTAATCCTGTCTACGGCTATAGAGAAAAATATTGGTCTGTCTTTCGTCGAATAGGACGATGCTATCTTCTGCAGGCTTGACTCTCTTCAGCGACTTGTGGCAGATTCAATTTTCCACTCCATTTGTGTTTCTTAATGACCACACTACTTCATTATATTTTAATTACTTGATACTTACGGATTTGTATCGATAGTTTAAATTTTGCCGGAAACGATATTCATAAATGTGATGAATTCCCACGAAACTTCTACGCACTCTGAAACTATGAAAACATCTGTAATCTCTCTCGAGACAGGCTTTTGTACTAGAGCTGGGTGTGGATAAATACGGCTCTGTAGGGAAATCCTGTACTGATTAAGGCGATTGCAAAAGTGGTATCACTCTCACGTTCACTCGAACACAAACCATTAAATACTTCAAAATCACTCGAGTATAAGCCTCCTAAACGCACCTGTCCTTGAACTTACTGATTATATGCGGACACGGATGTGCAGGGTTTTTTCCAGAACTCTATATACGGATTTGATGCACGTATGTTTCCAAGAAATTCGCATCGTTTGGAAGTTCACATACGCTATGAATATTGCCTGCTTAGATTAGGAGGAACTACAAATAATTAGGTACTCAACAGAAAAAAAGGGGAAGAGTTAGATTGTAATTAAAACTTGTAAAATGCCACATCATCTATGAAAATATAGAATATTCGATATTAGCTTTCATAAAATAATATACATTTATTATTATGTCTAATACCTTGCACATATATATATATATATATATATATATATATATATCTTTACATATATATATATATATATATATCTTTACATATATATATATATATATATATATATATATATATATATATATATATATATATATACAATATGCCAGCTGAAATAAAAAAGGACCGCGAAGGGAAAAGATATCCAGAAAAATCGGAAAAAAATAACTCTGTCGAGTTCAATCATACCTGCTTGAATATATACACACATCTATCTATTTTTTCTATCTGTCTTTCTATCTACCAATCTCTCTCTTTCTTTCTCTCTATATATTTAAAACTATACATATATATATGATATATATATATATATATATATATATATATATGCGAAATATATATTTATATATATGTGTGTGTGTGTGTGTGTGTGTGTGTGTGTGTGTGTGTGTGTGTGTGTGTGTGTGTGTGAAATATATATATATGGCAATCGATAGAAATTTTCGCGTTTATCGGCCTGCGGATTTGCCATGCTATTGAGGACAGGCGTCAGGAAAATCATTGCAGTTTAATTACCATATATATTTTAAAGTGTTACTATCAAGCTCTAGTTGCGTATAATCAGTGTCGACGTATATATTTTAAACAAATACATAAAATTCCATGTAAAAACATACGAGTTGCGTGCAATAAGTAATGCCCCTGACCCACTTTCCATAGAAGTAGAGCAACGAAACTTGGCACAGTTATTAGTCTTTCTCTACATAGGAACCACCCAGGGATATGCATTTCTCCCATCGTTTGATGCAGCTCTGGATACTGTTTTTGTAGAACAACAAAGGTGGGTCCTCCAACCACGACGTGACTTCAGAAATCAAGGCTGCATCATCTGGGAAACGCTTTCCTTTCAAAAACCACTTCATTTCTGGGAAGAAGTGATAGTCAGAGGGTGCAAGGTCAGGAGAGTAGGGAGGATGGGGAAGGATTTCATAACCACACGCTCGTGCTTCTGAACTGACAACATGCGAGCTGTGGAACGGAGCGTTGTCCTGGAGGAGGAGGGTACCTTTGCTGACCTTGCCCCGCTTCTTGATTTTGATAGCTTCCCTTAACTTCCTCAAAAGTGAAGCTTATTGGGTTCCTGTAATTGTGGGACACTTTGCCAGGAAATCTGTCATCACTACTTCATCCTGCTCCTAGAAGACTGTGAGCATGACCTTGCCAGCGGAGGGTTGCACCCTTGCTTTCTTTGGAGGTGGTGAGTCCAAGTGCTTCCACTGCATTGACTGGACTTTGGTCTCTGGATCATATTGATGGACCCAGGTTTCATCCTGTGTAATCAGTCTTTTGAAAAACTTTGACTCATCTTCTTGGCACATCTCCAAATTCATCCTCGAGCACTCGGCACGTTCTCGCTTCTGAATGGTGTGAGCAACCTGGGAATCCATCTGGCAGACACCTTATGCATATGCAAATGGTCATGAATGACAGTTTCCACATACCCTGTACTAATCTTGACATCTTGAGCTATTTGACGAATAGTAATGCGTTGATCTTCCAAAATTGCAGCCTCAACTTGACGGACAGATGCCTCATCAATGGCAGAAGGGGGACGACCAGGCCTGGGAGCTGTTTCCACAGACTTCTGGCCATGTTTGAATTCACGATGCCAGCGTTTTACAAGGTCATATGATGGGGCATAATCACCATAAGGTTCTTTCATTTCATCGAAATTTTCCTGTGGTGTGCGTCCTTTCAAATACAAAAACCGGACCACTGCTCGACATTCAACATGCTCCATTTCACACCTGACTCAGTTCAAACACCTGTAAAACAGACACCACAATTAGTTCAAAGCTGTAATTTGCCACATAACCCATATGCATCATTGCACATGCAAAATTTCATATGCTAGATCAGACAACTGGAAGTGGGTCAGGGGCATTACTTATTGCACGCCCCATGTAACAGCATAATAAAATGGATATGCTGGGAATTTGAAGTGAGTTCTGTTACGAGAATTTTGAGTCATATTTTAGCGACCGAAATTGGCGTTACTTCATGTACACACACATATACACACATATATGATGTATATTTGTTTTTATAGATTACTAGCAGTTCAGCCCGGCTTTGCTAGGGTCACATGTACTATTCATAACTTTATTTGCATATGTATATATATATTAAATGGTTTGACTCCTGTCCAGGTAACCTACATATAAATTTCAAATGTTTAGACACAAAATGAGCGAGGGAATTTAGTAGAATCTCCATAGGCCAAGTCTTTCAACTGTGACCTCTTGGCAGCCAAATTTTCACCCAAAAACCAATTAAAAAGTTTTTTGCATGTCTGAATACCCTTTATGTAAAATTTCAAATTTTTAGACCTTGATAGTTCGTTAGAGACGGCAAAGGTCAAATCTTTTGAATTTTGACGATTTGACAGCCAAATTTACGGCGAAAAACCGATAAATGCTTGCTCTGTGTTTCAATACACTTTATGTAAAATTTCAATTTAGACCAAAACTTGGCTGAATAATTTGAAAGAAACAGCAGAGGTAAATTTTGTTTTTAATTTTACCCCAATTTCCAACCCTTAAAACTTATTGTTTTGGATCAAATCAAATTAAAAAGTCTGATAAATGTCCAAATAACCTATATCTAAAATTTAAAGTGTTTAGACCCCAAATTAGTGGGGATGTTTGGTAGAGATTTCAACGGTCAAATCGTTGAACTTTGAACCCTTAACGGCCAAATTTCTTGCCGAAAACCGAAAATCTGCCCGCTTATAAAATACTCTCAATTATAATATTTTAATTTGTCTAGATTTCGTATATTTTATTATAGTGTCGTTATTTAAAAAGTAAATAAAATATATTTGGGTGCAATTAGCTAGAATCGAAACCAAAAGCAAAATTGTAGCATTCAAAGCTGGTGACGTGTCCACTGTACAAAGGTGGCACGCATATGAAGTGATTTGAACTTAAAAATAAACCGACATGAATGTGCAAAATTTATAACGATTTTTTCAATTTTGATCTAGTTTACATCCCTTAGAGCTATTTTATCTGGATCAACACCCATAAAAGAACGGCCCGTAATAAATCCAATCATGTGATGCCCCTAGCGTCACTCTGCGACTTTTAGTTTTTGAGGAGAAAGAGTTTTAAGATATTGAAGCAGACAGGCATATGTCCCTTTATATATTAGATGTACATATAATTATTACAAGTCAAGAATATTAAGAGAATGAATTATAATAAGAGTTTATAAAAGAGCGCCCAATAAAAGTAGAACAAGACATACAAGTTATTTGTTTTTGCATAAAATATATCACTACAAAATCATGAGTATTATTCAGTCAACTAATTATATATATGACTAGATACTTCATCAGAGGATGTTGCTTTTCCAAAAGTACACACCTTAGTTTTGTTAAGCAGATTACATGTCCTCATCTCCATGTCTTTGGCCGGGAAGCCAAAGTTAAAAGGACCTAATATCTCACATACCAACTTCTTTAATTAAAACGTTAAAATGACCTAAAATTTCACATAAATCTCCTTAATTAAAAAGTTAAAATAACCTAATATCCCACATACCAACTTCTTTAATTAAAACGTTAAAAGGACCTAATATCTCACATACCAACTTCCTTAATTATAAAGTTAAAAAGACCTAATATCTCACATACCAACGTCCTTAATTAAAAGGACCTAATATCTCACATACCAACTTCCTTAATTAAATAGTTAAAATACTCTAATATCTCATATAACAACTTCCTTAATAGCGTACAAACTAACAAGACTTAGGCGAACATAAACAATCTAGTACTAACAGCTATACAGCCTCTAGAAAACTGTAAATTAACACACATATGCAATAACGCGCTGTTAAATACCTATTTACGAATATTATTTAAATACGCATGTCATTCACACTATAAACATTTTTATGGATGACCACTAACTCAGCTTTTTTTTTCGATACTCGTGTTTGTACTACAATATTTACTCATTGAAAATAACTTATATCTTCTCATGAAATGTTTCATATAAAAATATTTGGTTATGAAATTTAGTTTTTCTCTGTAATGAAAAAAATTTAGTTCGCATTTGCTTACTTATATTACTTCTATATTTTAAATATTTCGTTTATTTCCGTTTTTATATGTATGCATGCTATATATATATATATATAACTGAACCTGTCTGTGTATCTATGTGTCTGTGTGTCTGTGTACATTTCCCTACGCAATGACTCTGTCAATTTGTAGTCTACAGACTCGAAATTTGATATACAGGGTACTGAGATTTGGGAAAATCGATGTGATCGGTTGTTGGCCATAAATGTGGCTGTTAAGTGTCAAAGTTCAACGATTTGACTTTTGAGAACTCTACCAAACTCCTCCGACAATTTTGGGTCTAAATACTAGAAATTTTAGATATAGGTTTCTTGAACATGGATCTAACTTAATAACTTGATTTGAACCCAAAACAATAAATGCTAAGGGGTCATAATGGGGGTCAAAGTTAATAAAAATTGACCGTTTTCTTTGTGGGCCGGGCTGGAATGCTAGTATATATATATATATATATATATATATATATTATTTTAAATAGAATTTAAATGAGAAATTTTAAAATATTATTTCCGCACTAGCAAAAGGGCCCTGCTTATAAAATCAACACTAGGTTCTTTGATTTAACAGGGAATCGTATGAAATGACTGTTTCTGTTTAGGCACAATTACACTGTGATAGTTGATTTTGAACTTCAAAACTTAATTGAAGCCATATTATGAAACATATATATATATAGTTATCTACACAGCGATATATCTCTATAGTACCATATATCGTGAAAAAATACTATGTTACAGCGTGAAAGTTTGTGAAGCTATACACGCACACACACACACGCACACACACACACACACACACAAATTCTATATACAGGCTACAGAGATTTGGCAAAATCTTTGTGTTTGGTTTTCGGTCAGAAATTTGACTGAACGATTTGACCTTTGAGAACTCTACCAAACTCCTCCGACAATTTTTGGTCTAAACTCTCGAAGTTGTAGATATAGGGTCCTTGGATATGGATCTAACGTAATAACTTGATTTGAGCCCCCAAAATAAATGTTAATGTGTCATAATAGGGGTCAAATTAAAAAAAAATTGACCGCTCTTCTTTTTTTTTGCTCAACATACATCTCCAAACACCCGGGCAACGCTGGTCTGAAATGCTAGTGTATATATATATATATATATATATATATATATATATATATATATATATATATATATATATATATATATAAATAAAATTTTTGTACTCTTGCCTAATTTTACCCGAATTCTCGTGAATTCCCGTCAAGCATGGATTGGGCGAGACCGGCGATCATCGGTGTCAGCCGAGCATTGTTCAAATGTTGAAACGCTAACTCGACTTTTTATTTTATTTATTCAATTTTTTTTCTGTTATGTTTTAAGTATTTTTTCAGGTTATATTAAGGAGGAGGGGGTGACTTTTAATTTTCTGATTAGTTAATTATTTATTATTTATCATTATTATTTTCTTTAATTAAATTTTTGGGAGTTTGATTAGTCAATGAAAAAGCGCTATCTAAATCGAAGCAGACGACATTCGAATTGGAAGAAAGCAACTAAACCAAAAACAACAAAAAAGAAAAGCTGACACACACATATATTTTCAAATTCGCTACACAGAAAAATGGCAGGCAAGGAAATAATCTATAAATGTTAGAAAAAGAAATGTAAATATTGTCAGAAGAAATTACTGTCCCAAAAAATGAAGTGCAACCATTGTAAACACGAAAGTTTACTTAAAAAAAGATCGTCTGTAAAGGATGGTTTTTCCTGGAGATGTACAAATGGGCAGTGCCACCAAAAGAACTTAAGTGAACAACAAGTCTTGAAAATAAAAAAACAATAAATAACACGGTTTACTTTTAAATTTACCACGCAGCTCTCTCCTTATACATGAAAAAAAACTCTCATCATTGTCAATTTTTACTCTTGAATAAGCATACATAATACGCGCGAAACGTCGAGCTTAAAGTCGCTGTCCATCTCAATTATTTAAACCATACATCTATACATACATACCACACACACACGCACACACACGTACACACACGAACACACACTAACACACACACACACAAACGCACATATATATATATGTGTGTGTGTACGTGTGTGTGTACGTGTGTGTGTACGTGTGAGTGTTACTCATATTATCCTCAAGTAAGGAATATTGCCACTCGGCGCAATGGGCTAATGTTTGAGTCCATGATTAGGGAAGTTTGGCAAGATGTCGGGCAATCGTGGAAGGTAATAGGGACAAATTTCCAAAGTAGCAACTCAAGAGAAGACAATATTACAAAAGAAGCTTTTTCTCCATCACGGGACCTTTACAATGAAGGGTTGTGATTTTGTTGCTAAACCAGTTTGTTAGTGGTTGCAAATTCCAAATCTAGCAGTTCGAGTGAAATAAACTATCAGAGTAGAAAGTTTTCTTAGGAATCTGAACAATAAAGTCGACTGTACAAAGTTCCTTTACGTTCCATTTAAATACTTGTAAAACAGACGGAGGGCTTAAGCATTAAGTAATAGTAATCCCATCTTCTGGACAATTTGACAACCGGTCCTGACGTGGCTAAGTTAAAATAATGATGTTTGCATATATATAATTATACGGACAAAAAATACGTCGTCCGGAACACTCGCCGAGAAAGGGTTTTTACCTAAATTCAAAAATACTACTAAATCCTGTATAGAGATCTATTATATAAACGTGATAAGAAGTCACTTTTTAAACTCATTTCTCTTTAATTATATATATATATATATATATATATATATATATATATATATATATATATATATATATATATATATATATATATGCAGCCACATATGTGTGTATGACCACGTTTATTTAAGTAGAGCAAATTTGTGATATTATTCCGGGCACCGTATTTTTTGTGTAAACATGTTCCTAAAATCTCAAAACAAAAGAATATATGTTTACACGCATGTTAGTAATCAAATTTATTATCACTTTTACACACTTTTTTCATGTTTGTTTAAAGAAGGCATACCGCTACTTAAACTTAAACGGTTGCTATTTATCACCATACTCAGAGAAGATAAATATGTTACATTTAAACTTATGCATATCAGCACAGTCAGGGAAACAGGTAGCAGGAAAGGAAATTCCAAAGTCTAGCAGTACGAGGGAAGAAACTAGTAGAGTAGAAAGTTTTCTGGCATTCATGAAAGGGTGTGATTTTGTTGCTGATCGGGTCTGTCGGTGATATGTATGCATATGTCGAGGGGGTACAAGTGCAATGCGTTCATCAGAGCCCATACCATTAAATACTTGTAAAAATGGCACATAGATGTAACACTCCGGCGACGAACAGGGGTTACAACAAGATTTCGGCAATGAAACAAGCTGTTGCTTAGTTAAACAAACTGGACCTATTAGATTGAAGACTATTCTATCCAGAGACCAGCAGTAGATGCATCAGCCAAGATGTCGAAACAATTCTCCATGCATGGACCAATTGTGGCTTTGTAGTGAATAGTCTTCTAGCACGATAGAGGCAACCCACTTTTTTGCAGCATCATTCGTATTATCCTCAATGTATTTGTTCCAGTTTATATTTCCTGTAAATGTTAAGCCAAGGAGTTTGAAGAAATAATTCTCATGTAGGGAGTTATTTGTCATGGATATCGGTGATTGGAGAAGCGTCTTGTAATTGCTAAAGGGGAGCAGCTTAGTCTTACTGGCATTAAATGTTTCCATCCATTTATGGCCCCGTTCCACTATAATCTGGACGTCATTTTCTAATAATTTTGCCATTATCTTAGGTTTGAGTACATCTGGTTTTCCCTTGCATGTTATAGAGCGTTGTATAATCAGCAACTATACCCATCTCGAACACAATAATATGAGAGAGGGGTCGTTAATGAATAAAAGGAATAATACTGGTCCAGGGATCGACTCTTGAGGCACTCCCTGAGTAATGTTATGCTGTTTAGATATACTTCTTAGTGACACTCAACATGGTTTCCGTTCTGTTAGATCTACAGCAGATGTGCTTACAGTTATATCTCATAGGATTAGCGAATCTCTCGGCGGAGGCAACCTTTCTAGGGCAATTGCTCTTGACATATCTAAGGCCTTTGATAGGGTATGGCATAAAGGTTTACTTCACAAGATCTCCAGCTATGGTATAGCTGGAAATGTCTTCTCAGTTATTAAACCATTTCTCTCTGATAGGTTCATAAGAGTAGTAGTTGATGGGCAAAAATCAGAAGCTCACAGTATTAATGCTGGTGTCATTCAGGGGTCCATCCTGGGTCCAACTCTTCTGATCTACATTAATGATCTTCCAAATCACATCCTTACATCATTTGTAGACATTTATGCTGACGACACTACCATTCATGATAGCACATCTAAGACAGTAAACGATCAAGTTCTCTCCGATTCTCTCTCCTCTGATCTTGAGCACGTAGTACAATGGGGAAAGGAGTGGCTGGTTACTTTTAATGCATCTACAACCAAGCTTCTCTCTTTACATCATCAACATTTTGATCCACATCTGGCATCAATTGAAATGAATGGCTCTTGTCTTCAGGAGGCCTCAAGTTTTGACAAGCTTCTGGGCTTGACCATTACTCCTGATCTTAAATGGAATATGTACATCAAATCTGTTGCCAAGGCCACTGGAAAAATGGTGGGATCCTTCTATCGATCCGGTAGATATCTCACTGCTGATGCAATTCTCTATCTATATAAGAGCCAGATACGTCCAAGGATGGAATATTGTTGCCACATATGGGCAGGAGCTGCTAGAAAAGACTAGTCCTGCCTTGATAGGGTTCAAAATAGAATTCGTGACCTGGTGAGAGATGTCCTTTTCTCTTCCCTGCAACCTCTATCTCACAGAAGATATGTTGCGAGTTTGTCTCTGCTTTATCGTTATTTTCATGGAAAGTGTTCGACTGAGCTTCAATCTATGGTCCCCCCTCGCCTAACTTTCACAAGAAACACTCGACTAGCTGAAAACACTATCAATAATTTTCCACACTCTTTATCTGTGCCTAAACCTAAACGTAGATTCCATGAACAAAGCTTCTTTCTTAGAACTGCACAACTGTGGAATTGTCTTCCGTTTTCCTGCTTTCCGGCTGACTACAATATGGTTGTGTTCAAGTCTAACGTAAATAAGTTTTTAATGAGCCGTGCCATATAAGCTATCAAATTTTACGAATTTTAATTACTAATGATTACTATATTGTCCCATTTTTACTGTGCACTCTTTAACCCTTATCCTTGAGTGGCCTCTTGGCCTTGATAATGTGTTGATGCCTGTGACAAAAAAAAACCTTCATCAATGACAACCTGGATGGCTACATTGTCTAAGAAGGTTCTATATATTAGTTTTGGAACGATTAATCAGAATCGGGAATTGGAAAAATTGGAACTTGTGGGGGTATCGGAATCAGTATCGAAATTGGAAGAAAATAATCCTAATTTCCGATTCCAAAAAAAGATTTTTTGCATTTTTTAAAACTTAAGTTTCGTAAAATAAAAAAAAAACAAAAATTGAAAATTACGTAAATTTGCAAGGTACACTTTAGAAGAATGCAATATATTTACAATGTTCGAAAAATATTTTAAAATTCAATAAAATATTTTTGGAAATAAAAATACTATCAAATATTATTTATGATTAAATCAAAAGTAGAATACAAAAAAGTGTTTTATAAAATCGTTTTAACTATTTATTTTTACATTTAGACTTAGGAATTCCTGTAGTAACTTAGGCACTCAAAGTTATCTACTGCTCTTTTATCCACCTCCCCATACATGTATACGGATTGTAACACAAAATAATTAAGATTGTTGGAGGTGGATATAGAAAGCCATAAAATCTAGACAATTATAAAAATTGATTCTTGGTTCATTGAAACCTTTGAGTAGTTTATTTGTCACATAAATGTTCCACTAACAAGTCCCACGTCAAAAGCCTGTAAATTTGTCAAATGTAGGTGCATTTTTAAATATTATTCTAAAAACATTTAACTTGTGTTTTATGAATTAAAAATTAATTACGAACATTTTCCCAATTATTTTTCATATTTATACTTATACTTTAATAAATCTTTGTAGAAGTTAAATAGATTTTTTTTCTCCATTTTACGAACTTATAAGTATTATTATTGTTATCATGATTATTATTATTATTGTTGTTGTTGTTGTTATCGTTGTTATTATTATTATTGTTGTTGTTATCGTTATTATTATTATTATTATTATTATTATTGTTGTTGTTTTCGTTGTCGTTGTCGTTGTTGTTGTTGTTGTTGTTGTTGTTGTTGTTGTTGTAAATTAACACCCTTAGCTAAATCCGCCCTCTAAATTTAAATGAGATAAAAGCCTTCTAGGTGATTATGTGTTAACATCCTTAAAAAAAACTGTAAGAAACGTAAGAAAAACAATAAGAAGTCAATTATTTAAGAATTTAGGAGGAAGCATCTGCTTGACATATTAATTTAACGAAAAATGAGTTTAATTTCGGAGACGTTGTAACATTTTAGAGCAGTTAACCAAGACGTATAGTTTTCTCTAAGAGATCAATCCTGTGCGTTTTTAGGGGAAGTTTCGACTTTGTGAGAAAAAGAAAAAGAAATTTCGAAATTGCAAGTCGAAAAAACAAACAAACAAATATCCAATTAAATATTAAGAAATGTAAAAAGAATCGGAATCGATAATTGTATCTGAATCGGAGATTTAGACCAGAATTTGTAATTGTATCGGAATCGGATTTTTTTTTTTTGGAATCGTCCGATCACTACAAATATATTTAGTATTATTCCAGTTATAGTATTCGATTTTATTTTCTTTTGCAGCCGTTTGTCAAAGGCTTTGAATATATCAAACGCTACACTTCTGGCTTCTCCCGCATAATTCAGTGCATAATATATGCGTTTAGAGATGACTGTTAAAATATCAGCAGTAGAAAGACATTGCCTAAATCCATATTGTTTGTCCAAGAGAAGATTAGCTTTCACTATATAATGGACTAGTGCTTGATCGAGTAAGGTCTTCAAGATTTTAGCGAAGAAAGGGACAGGAATGATAGGGCGATAATTGAGAGGGACAGTCCGTTTACTACAATTCTTGCACGCTGGTACCACAATGCCATCTTCCAACTATTAGGGAAACAAGATTGAGGAAGGCATTTGTCGTAAAGTTTGGAAAGTACGGGGACTAGCTCAGCTAAACATTTTATTATCATTATAGCAGAAGTGAGATCAGGATTATACAACAAGGAGATGTTTGTTTTTTATATCGCAGATATGAGCATTGGTGATTTTCTCATCGTCAAGTGTGGCTCCAGTTCACATAAGGACATTTGTGAAGGAGTTGCTTGTTGGCTCTAAGGTTGGTTTGGAGGCAAATCGTCGGGCAAGCAGTTTCCACTTCTCGGTTGCGCTCTATGCAACCTTCTGGTTGTTCGATAATGGAGGAATTACTGATTGCCCTGTATTTACTACACTGTTATGAATTTTCCAGAAATCACGAGATGCTAAATTCTTGGATTCTACGCGTTTTATGATTATTACAGCATGCTTTCCTTTGGCTTTGACTTTTACAATGATTTCTTATATCTACAAAAGCGGCAAAAAGAAAGTCCGCACTTGTAACTTTTTTTCAAAAACTGCAAATTTAAGCTAAATTTAATGTAACTGTTTAAACAAACTATACTTCATTTGATTGGCCTTGTATTCTTCTATAATTTTACCTGCTCATATTTGACTTTCAATTGAAAAATTCTAGTGTTCACGTCAATTTAAAAAAAGATAACTTCAAATTGCCGGCTGTATATATTGTGCCTATTTATATTTCACTTATAACGTACGAATCGGCAGAATGCATGTTGTCTTTATTCAATGGTAGCTGCAAAATCTTTATTGAACGATGTACGAGTGTGAAAACATGTGCCCGCTTTGCACCATTCGGTCTTCTCAATGGCACACTGTTCAGCTCGAATAGAGAAGATATTGGTCTCTGTTCTCCAGTGATTTTTCAGTCAGCCCTATTTGTAGTACGTTGTTCTTTTGAGCAATGGCTCTACACATTTGGGTTGGGATTTAAATGTGATGCCTACTGATACCACTAGGTGGTTTGCATTTCCAAGTGGGCTGTGGATATTAATCACAGACTCCTCGGGTACTGTTGGAAGGAACATGCCTAAAAGTAGAGCTTGCTTGTGTTCAGGATCTGGATGGGCGGGTCGGAAACATGAATGTCCTCGTGGGGAAACGGGCTATAAGAAGCGATAAGGGCATAGTCTAGCTGCATCTGTGACACCTGAGAAATCAAACAATTTTTAATAGTGGATATTATATACTGTGAATTCTAAATTCTCATTTGTTTCATGGAATTTATATATAAAATATATGATGATCCTTTTTTATCTTTCTGAATGCTTTATGAATTCATGATAAAGGGGCTTTATCTTCCACTAGATTTTCTTCTTTTTTTTTTGATAAACATTTTTACAACAATTGGTGACGCACTGGTTAACCTTGATTTTAACTTCCAACAATTATTTTGCCCTTTAACCTTTCCCATCATAGTTTACATTTTTTTTTATTAATGATGGTTTTATGTTTATGTTATTATGCACGAATTTTGTTATCAATTTAAATCAGCAGATAAAAGTATTGTTTCTAAAAACCAACAAAAACGGAGACAATTATTCAATGCTTGAAATCTTATCTCAAATCGAAAATAATCGTCAATAATAATGGCGCCAATCTGCTCTAAATTTATTTCAAGAATATACTTTGTTCGAAGCAAAAATTCTCATCTCTATTTATATATATAGATAGGTGTGTATAAATTCAGATATATGAGGTGCCTTCGATAAGTTTCCAGATTTTTGTTATATGGGTAATTTTTTTGATAGTACAAATATGAAATCCTACTCTCATTCAAAGTAATCTCATCCAGTTGAAATGCATTTGTATTGTTTAACAACTTCTGCAAGGCCTCCTAGAAGTTATTTTGTATGATCGTGTTAATGACCGCATCTTTCATCTTCTCACTTGTCCCATCACGACATCCACTAAGGTGTTCCTTCAGCTAAGGAATAACCAAAGTCCCAGGGGAGCAATTGTGAGAATCTGTATTGATGCCAATCTTGGTCAAATAGTATAGACAAAGATGGAGTTGTGGACTTGTACAAAATTTTTGCATCTTAAATGTCTTCCGAATAGCTGTTTGTACAGTTACAAAACTGATTTCAAACTGTGCACTTATTGTCTCTATAGATACGTGAGGTTCCTTATCTGTAAAATTCTTTATTTGGCCAATCAATGATATTCCAACCTCCTTATTCTCCCTTACCTCTCACCATGCCTTATAGACTTTTGAATCTCTTATTCTACTCAAAAACCGGTTCACGGTTGTCCAAAAGTAGTCGGAAGAATTACATATATTTTTGTGAGATTTTTTCCTAAATTTAAAACAAAATTTTGCATATACTTTCTCTAAAGTGTTCTCACGTCCAAAATGTATTTTTTTTAATTCACCAGCTGTGACCATCAGACATTAGTGCAGTATATTTCAATTCCTGCGGTAGACGTTTCTTTAAACATGAAATCATAAAAATTGGACAATCATCTCATGAGATATATAAAAATAACATACTCAGTTTTCAAGAGTCTGCGCCAATGTTAAATGCCCATACAACGTGTCTGGAAACTTATTCAAGACACCTCGTACGTAGGTTCGTATATATATATGATTCAATCCTAAACTAATAAACAAACTATTAAGAATCCGGAACACACATGCTAAGCATAACGTATGTGTTTTAAATCAAGCCTTAAGATACAAGAATGATGTCTTAATATACACTTTGTATAGCACCTGTGTCCAAACTGAACTTCATGTCTACCCGGAAAACGCCGGGTTCATATGCTAGTTACAAATAAAGGTGAACATTTCGCTGAAAATGATACACTTGCTGCTGATCTCGTGTGATGAGGTCTCTTATGTCCGGCACTTTCTTGGATAAAGTGAGGCGAATATCGTTCCTAACATCAAAGTGGATTATGGATTTTGTTTAAATAGTCGCCATGCCAGAAAATCTACACTCGCAAAGGTGTGTTATAGCGAATTACAAATAACTTCTGGCTGAGTAGGGAATATGTATCTTGAAAAGACAACGAGAGAGGGTTGTTTTATGTTACTGAAGACAAGCTTCATCGTTTTTGAAACCTTGAACTCTATCAGTTTTTTTGCTACATCTCGAAAAGTTTGGAAAATAGAATTGTGGGAAACGTGGCTCGGCATGATAACGAATCTGCAGTCGGAATCCGTCCATATCAGAGCATTTTTTTAGGTGCAAGGATATCTATAAGTCGAAAGTGATGGAGTATCACTGGAACCGTTAACTTTAAATTGAACGAGATCACTGATTTACAGAAGGGGCCTGCCGAGTCACATCCATATCCACATCAATTCAAAAGGCGCGAATGACTTAGGAAAAAGAACGACACCCAACAAAGAACTCGAGATCGCTGTACTGGGATAAAATAACATTTAGTAACATGTTTAAGAAAAAGTAGTTAAAATTATTCCAACTTTAAGGGTTTTGCAATAAGTGTTCATGAGACAATCTTTGCTGATATGTGTCGCGTAGAGACGGCAAAAAGTTATGATTACTGGTTTTCATGAACAAAGACCCCACGTGGTTACTTTCTGGGGGGAAAAGAATATTGTCATTAAAACATGCATGCGTTTTGTGTGTGCGCGCCTGTGTGTATATACGAAAACAGCAATTCCAAATTACTTGTGCAATAGAATTAATTTTCGTTCAATATTTCCTCCTGTATCAGAAAACACGCTACGTGATATGCAAATATTTGTACAAGATGTTGCCAAGCTAATCAAAAACCTTGATTCCAGTAAAGCAACTGGCCCTGACGGTATTCCAATTATAGTACTCAAAAAACTTCAACCAGAACTAGCGCCCATACTTACAAAACTGTCTAAACGTTGTCTTAAGGAGAATTGCTTCCAATCACCCTGGAAAATCTCATCAGCATGCCCTGTATTTAAGAATTCAGGTGATCGTTCATCCCCCTCTCAGTACAGGCCAATAAGTCTCCTGTGCGTCATGAGTAAGTTGCTGGAATCTGTGTTAAATAGAGAAGTAATCAACCATCTCAGCAAAAATAACCTTCTTAGTGACACACAATATGGTTTCCGTTCTTCTAGATCTACAGCAGATGTGCTTACAGTTATATCTCATAGGATTAGCGAATCTCTCGACAAAGGCTTCTTTTCTGGGGCAATTGCTCTTGACATATCTAAAGCCTTTGATAGGGTATGGCATAAAGGTTTACTTCATGATCGCTAGTTATGGTATAGCTGGAAATGTCTTCTCAATTATTAAAGCATTTCTTTCTGATAGGTTCATAAGAGTAGTAGTTGATGGGCAAAAATCCGAAGCTCACAGTATAAATGCTGGAGTCCCTCAGGGGTCCATCCTGGGCCCAACTCTTTTCCTGATCTACATTAATGATCTTCCAAATCACATCCTTACATCATTGGTAGACATTTATGCTGACGACACTACCATCTATGGTAGCACATCTAAGACAGTAAACGATCAAGTTCTCTCCGATTCTCTCTCCTCTGATCTTGATCACGTTGTACAATGGGAAAGGAGTTGCTGGTTACTTTTAATGCATCTAAAACCAAGCTTCTATCTTTACATCATCAACCTTCTGATCCCCATCTGGAATCAATTAAAATGTATGGCGCTCGTCTTGGGGAGGCCTCACGTTTTGACGAGCTTCTGGGTTTGACCATTACTCCTGATCTTAAATGGAATACGTACATTAAATCTGTTGCCAAGGCCGCTGGAAAAATGGTGGGATCCTTCTATCGATCCGGTAGATATCTCACTGCTGATGCAATTCTCTATCTATATAAGAGCCAGATACGTCCAAGGATGGAATATTGTTGCCACATATGGGCAGGAGGTGCTAGAAAAGACTAGTCCTGCCTTGATAGGGTTCAAAATAGAATTCGTGGCCTGGTAAGAGATGTTCTTTTTCTCTTCCCTGCAACCTCTATCTCACAGAAGATATGTTGCGAGTTTGTCTCTGCTTTATCGTTATTTTCATGGAAAGTGTTCGACTGAGCTTCAATCTATGGTCCCCCCTCGCCTAACTTTCACAAGAAACACTCGACTAGCTGAAAACACTATCAATAATTTTCCACACTCTTTATCTGTGCCTAAACCTAAACATAGATTCCATGATCAAAGCTTCTTTCTTAGAACTACACGCCTGTGGAATTGTCTTCCGTTTTCCTGCTTTCCAGCTGTCTATAATATGGTTGTCTTCAAGTCCAACGTGAACAAGTTTCTGATGAGCCGTTCCACTTAAGTTAACAAATTTACCGAACTTCCAATATTGATTACTATATTGTCTTTTTGACTACTGTACACTCTTTAACCCTTATCCTTTAGTGGTCTATCGGCCTTGATATGTGGTGACGCCTATGTAAAAACAAAATATATGGTATTTCCATGACAAGAATTTGGGTGTACGACGCGCGCATAGTGGTGTGACGTCACATAATGACGGAGTCGGCAGCGATGTTGTTTACTCCTAAAACTACATCCGGGACTGGTTTGATTTACACGCACAAAAACTTATATAGGCCAGTTCTAGAACATTCCAGCCTATTTGTTGTATTACTGCGCGCGAAAGTAACGTAGCCCTTTTATCGCACGTGTGTGGGTAGGCAAATTACAACGTTGTGTCTTTACGTGTGCGTGCTGAGAACAGTAATTTTTTTTTACATAGGCATCACCACATTATCAAGGCCAAGAGACCACTCAAGGATAAGGGTTAAAGAGTGCACAGTAGAAATTGGACAATATAGTAATCATTAGTAATTAAAATTTGGTAAATTTGATAGCTTATATGGAACGGCTCATCAAGAACTTATTTACTTCAGACTTGAACACAACCATATTGTAGTCAGCCGGAAAGCAGGAAAACGGAAGACAATTCCACAGGCGTGCAGTTCTAAGAAAGAAGCTTTGTTCATGGAATCTACGTTTAGGTTTAGGCACAGATAAAGAGTGTGGAAAATTATTGATAGTGTTTTCAGCTAGACGAGTGTTTCTTGTGAAAGTTTGGCGAGGGGGGACCATAGATTGAAGCTCAGTCGAACACTTTCCATGAAAATAACGATACATCAGAGACAAACTCGCAACATCTCTTCTGTGAGATAGAGGTTGCAGCGAAGAGGCTACGAAGTCTATTTTGAACTCTATCAAGGCAGGACAAGTCCTTTCTAGCAGCTCCTGCCCAGATGTGGCAACAGTATTCCATCTTTGGACGTACCTGGCTCTTATATAGATAGAGAATATTTACCGGATCGATAGAAAGATCCCACCATTTTTCCAGCGGCCTTGGCAACAGATTTAATGTACGTGTTCCATTTAACATCAGGAGTAATGGTCAAGCCCAGAAGCTTGTCAAAACGTGAGGCCTCCTGAAGACGAGAGCCATTCATTTCAATTGATGCCAAATATGGATTAGAATGTTGATGATGGAAAGAGAGAAGCTTGGTTTTAGATGCATTAAAAGTAACCAGCCACTCCTTTCCCCATTGTACTACGTGCTCAAGATCAGAGGAGAGAGAATTGGAGAGAACTTGGTCGTTTACTGTCTTAGATGTGCAACCATAAATGGTAGGGTCGTCAGCATAAATGTCTACAAATGATGTAAGGATGTGATTTGGAAGATCATTAATGTAGATCAGGAAAAGAGTTGGACCCAGGATGGACCCCTGAGGGACACCGGCATTAATACTGTGAGCTTCTGATTTTTGCCCATCAACTACTACTCTTATGAACCTATCAGAAAGAAATGCTTTAATAATTGAGAAGACATTTCCAGCTATACCATAACTAGCGATCATGAAGTAAACCTTTATGCCATACCCTATCAAAGGCTTTAGATATGTCAAGAGCAATTGCCCCAGAAAGATTGCCACCGTCGAGAGATTTGCTAATCCTATGCGATATAACTGTAAGCACATCTGCTGTAGATCTAGCAGAACGGAAACCATATTGAGTGTCACTAAGAAGGTTATTTTTGTTGAGATGGTTGATTACTTCTGTATTTAACACAGATTCTAGCAACTTACTCATGACGCACAGGAGACTTATTGGCCTGTACTGAGAGGGGGATGAACGATCACCTGAATTCTTAAATACAGGGCATACTGATGAGATTTTCCAGGGAGATGGGAAACTATTCTCCTTAAGACAACGTTTAAACAGTTTTGTAAGTATGGGCGCTAGTTCAGGTTGAAGTTTTTTGAGTACTATAATTGGAATACCGCCAGAGCCAGCTATTAGAATGTCTCTGTTGAAGATTTGTTCCGGTCGTATATAGAGGCTGCTATAGAATATAGACCATCTTCTATTTAAATACTAAAATATTTAAGATGTGCATTAAATCTTTTTCATAGACATTTTGTTACATAGTTGGTCCGGACAACGCCACGTAATTTGAAGGAGTGTGATTGTGATTGTGATCGCTATTTATATTGGAAAATGTTTGAAAGAATGTATCAAGGCGAAAAGTATTTTTAGGATAAAAACATTTATCTTAGAAATGAAAAAAGAACTGTTAGTTTTCATAACTAATATAAACAAGAATGTTTTCTAGATAAACAATTGTACGTGACCGTACAATATCATTAACCATAACACGAACTAGATTTTTTTCTTAATATAAGGGAACTTACTTTTTTTGGAACTTATGCAGTTACGTTACTGTTTTGAAATAATAACGTTATACTCCATACTCCAAGAATCCATTGTCGGACTCGCCATTAAACATTGAAAAACTGCATTTTACTGGAACATTTTACGTTTCCCTCAAAAAAAAAATATCACATTCGTTATCTGTGTGGTTCTTGTATTAAATTTTATTCGTGAAACAAATACGAATTTGGAGCAGACTTTCTAAATAAGAACCATATATTTGGATGAATCTAACTATGATTAAAAAGAAAATAAACAGAATTTAAAAAAAACTAATTCAGGTTTGATCGTGTTTCATATAATGGGAGATTGTATTTTTTAATATAAGCAAACGAAGAGAATAGTTGATAACCCAATTTTTCTTGTTCGTTTGAAATACAATTTCAATGCAATTGTTCAAAAAAGAAAAACTATTAAAAATTAAGTTTACTTTTGCAGATGATAGGATACACTTATTCTTATTTCTTGTATAGGAAAATATAAGTCAAATGGATTAATACACCTTGGAGATTGTGAACCATAAAATTCAATGTCCCTATAAATTAATACATTTCGAATGAATATTTTTATTTAGAAGGGGATCACCACTTATCAAGGTCCAGAGTCCACTCTAGGATAAGGGTTAAAGAATCTACAGTGGCTAATAGGACAATATCATAGTAATATACTTACGAGCGTTTATTGGGAACAAGAATAATGGCTGCGAACTGACACCTAAATATGTAAAGGATCGATAATGATTAAAAATTTAATTAAATGCCATTACAAAACATTCCTATTGAAGATATGCTAGATGTATTTTAAAAAAAAGCTCACCTGCAATAATGGTCGGATATATTGTGTTTCAAAATAGTTGATAAATTAGTTTTCTATTTTTGTAATTTTTACAATTTATTCTAATTTCGACATGACAACTAAGTATATAATAATGATTTCACCGAAAATACTTTCGATCAAGCATCATTAATCCGCAAAAGTGCCACCGACTTTCAAAAATAAAAAAGAAGCTGTTTATTTTTCGACGTATTTGATATTAATATATATTCGATTAGTTACACACAAACACAACAGTTATTAAAAATTGGATAACTAACAATAAAAATCACGTTGACACGAGATATGCACACATAAATAACCAGGAAATAGTTACACAATATTATTTATGTGGAGACTAATATCTAGCAATATTATTTTTTGTAGTAGCAGGAGAAAACGGAACATATTTTTTTTTATAAAATAATTAATAAAGAAAAATGATTTAAAGTTATAATAACGATGTTGTTTGTATTATGAATATATACGTAACAGTCGAAGTGGGAGCAGCCTTAATATTTGTTGTGGTAGTTGGATTGTCATAAAAAGAATACCAGTTTAAGTAGTAGTAAAAGTAGGCAGTGGAGGAGGAGTAGGAGGAGAGGAGGTAACAAAAATTGAAAGATTGTTTTTATTAGTTGTCCTTGTGGTAGTGGTGATGGTAGTTGTCGTAACGTGAGTATGTCGTGGTAGACAGGTTACCCTTGCGATCTCACGGCACACCGGCGCCAGTGAGACCTCACCTGACCCCAACACCATTGTTCGTCTTATCTGCTTTTGCACCTGCTAGTATATCGGCTATCTACCCGGTCACATAACTATAGAGCAATTCGTTCTAATATGCGCATATATATATATATATATATGTATATATATATGTACATATATATATATATTTATATATATAGATAAATATATATACATACATAAATATACATATATGCATACGTATATATATGCATACATATATATATATACATATATACATAAATATATATACACATACGCACATATATACATATATATACATATACATATATATATACATATATATACACATATACATATATATACGCACATATATACATATATACACACATATACATATATATACACGTACATATATATACATACATATATACACATATACATATGCATATATATATACATGCATAGATTCATATACATACATATATACATATATATACACATATACATATATATGTATACATATATATATATACATATATATACGTATACATATATATACATATATATACATAAGCATATATATATGCATATATATGCATATACATATATATACATATGTATATATAAATATACATATATATACATATACTTATATATACATATATATGCATATATACATATATATAGATATATATATATTAATATAAATATACATATATATGCATATATACATATATATATACATATACATATATATACATATATACATATACATATGTATATATACATATATACATACATATACATAAGCATATATATACATATATATACGTATATATACATATATAAACATATATATATACATATATGTATACGTATGTATATATATACAGACGTATATATACATATATATTAATATGTATATATGTATACATATATATTAATATATATATACATATATATGTATATACATATATGCATACATATATTTATACATATATATATACATATATATGTATATACATATATATATATATATATACTTTTATATATCCATATACACATATATATATACAAAAAATATATATGCATTTATATATACATATACACATATATATATACATATATACATATATTTACATATATTTATACATATATATACATATCTATATTTATACATATATATATATATACATATATACACATACATATATATATATATATATAGATTGATTTGTATATATATATAGGGGGGTGTAAAAATATATATTTATTAATTTGGATAGTATTCAATTATATAAGTAAATAACACGTAAATGGTCTACATAGCTTAATAGTTGAATACTACAGATATAAATATTTCTTAAATATGTGGGTATGTTCATAATTAAAAAAATATCTTATAAACAATAATATCGGCTGCTGGCTTAAACAAGTTTATACGCGTTTTCTTTGCTTTGTTTTTTTTTTGTTGTTGTTGCTAATAATATATTAAATTTTTAAATGAATAATTTAACGTGCACCTATTCCCGTAAAAATTATTATATATATATATATATATATATGTATGTATGTGTGTGTATGTGTGTGTGCGTGTGTGTGTGTGTGGGTGTTGGGTGGGCGTATATATATATATTTATGGGGGTGCATATATATATATGTTTATATAATCGGTACTTGGTAAAAATGGGATCGGTAGGAATGGCCCATGAAAAAGGTTACGATAAAACGGTAAAGGTAAAAATGTCACCGATAAAAATGGACAAAAAGTGAATAAATAAATAAAAATGGCATTTTACAATGAAGTAGTATGGTCAGTATATGTTATAGATATCTATGGAAATGTAAGTATACAGCATTAATGTATAAACGCGCAAAAATAATCATGGCGACCAGTGAAAACAATAGGAAATACATTGAACCATAAAGGTCTTAACTTCATTGCCTTTAGATTAAAAGAAAAAAAAATATATATATAAGACAGGTGAAATCCGTGGATAATGATAGAAAAAGAAAAACAGTACAAGGTCTGTGTGTGCGCATTGTAAAGGCCCACATCATTTTTTATATGTGTTAACAGCTTTAAAATATCCAGAAATATTAATCCTTTTTTTTATTAGAGAGTCATCACTTATCAAGGCCCGGGGGCCACTGGAGGATAACGGTTATTGCGTGTACAGTAATCAATGGTATAATATCGTAGTAATCGTTAGTAATGGACGTTTGATAAATTGGATTACTTAAGGAGGCGGTTTATCAGAAATTTGTTTATGTTGGACTTGAAGACATCTAAGTTGTAGTCAGGTTGGAAACAGGCAAACGGAAGAGAGTTCTACAACTCTGCTCACCCCGTTCTCTCTTTTTGTTCCATCCCCCTGCTACCAAACTTGAAAAATGCTAACGAATCCATACCTCGTTTATCGCTACGTGGTCAATAAGTGGATGTTTATTTTATGTTACATTCATGTAGGAAAGTGACCCCCACACTAAAATGCTAGTGTATTATTTTGTTAAATTCCTACTTTTAAATAAAATTTTAAAGGCAGTGGAAACGTATTAGCTGCGTTTCATTCTCGTGAGACTTCGTCAGGCATGAAAATATACATGGCAATTAAGCTACACAGAATATTCCGCGTTTCATTTTCGTGCGAATTAATTGGGCATAAGCCTGAAGATTTCTCACGAGAATATATATGACAATTACGCTACAAAGAATATAAATGGCAATTCCGCTACACAGAATATTCTGAATAAAACCCGGGTCATTCTGTGTAGTTTAATAATCAAATATATATTTTCATAACTTACTATATATATCTATATATCTATAAAAGTGGAAGTGTCTGTGTGTGTGCCTGTCTGTCTGTGTACATTTCTCTCCACAATAACTCTGTCAATTTTAAATGTACAGACTCGAAATTTGATATACAGCGTACTGAGATTTGGGAAAATCTTTGTAATCCGGTTTCGGTCCGAAAGTTGGCTGGTAAGTGTCAAAGTGCAACGATTTGACCGTTGAGAACTCTACCAAATTCCTCCGCCTTTTTTTTAGGCTCTAAACACTTGCAATTTAAGAAATAGGTTCCCAGGACATGGATATAACTTAATAACTTTATTTGAGCCCAAAACAATAAATGTTAATGAGTCATAATAGGGGTCCAATTTTAAAAATATTTGACCACTGCGGTCTCTACCAAATTACTCACACAATTTATGGTCTAAATATTTGACATTTTACATACAGGATATCCAATTTTGGGTCTTAAATTTGAGCTACAAATATATATATGTATGTATGTTTAGATAAGCCCGTTCTACAGCTAACATCCTCACTGTAATCTCTGAACGTATATACCATTCACTGGACAAAGTGGGGAAGGGCAGCGCGGTAGCTCTAGATATGTCTAAGGCTTTTGACGGGGTATGCCACAAGGGTCTCCTCCGGGAAATTAAATCATACGGTATCACTGGTAGAATACTTAACATAATTAATTCCTTCTGAGATAAGAGAAAAATCCAGGTTGTCCTCGACGGTCGTACATCTAAACAGTGTGATATAAATGCGGGAGTGCCTCAGGGGTCTATCCATGGACCTCTATTGTTCCTAATATTTATTAATGACCTCCCCGACAAAACTGCCTCTGAGATGGGTATATATGCTGATGACACTACACTCTATAACAGGCATGACAGGAAAACAAATGAACACATATCTAAAGAAATGGAAAAAACACTAGAGGATGACCTTCAATCTGTAGTGGAATGGGGACATAAATGGATGGTCACATTCAATGCTGCCAAGACCAGACTGGTTTCCTTCAATAATTACAAGAAACCTTCTCTGCCACCAATAGCAATGGCCAGTGACTTCCTGTCTGAGAGTACATCTTTCAAACTGCTTGGTCTAACGTTCACAGGAAAAATGAGTTGGAACAATTATATTGAAAACATTGCCAGAGCCGCTGCGAAAAAGGTAGGCTCTCTCTACCGTGATAGAAAACTACTGACACCTGAAAGTATCCTGTACCTCTATAAGGCCACCATTCGCCCATGTATGGAGTATTACTGTCACATTTGGGCTGGTGCATCTGCCACTAGTCTCTCGCTCCTAGACAAGGTTAAAAAAGGAGTCTGAATCTGATAGGCCCTAAACTAGCATCTAATCTTCAGCCTCTGTCCCATCGACGAAACGTTGCATCCCTCTGCCTGTTCTACAAGTATTTTAATGGTGAATGCTCTGACGAACTTCAGACGCTTGTGCCCCCACGACGTAGACACCCTCGACAAACCCGACAGGCAGCTAAATCCCACCCCCACACTGTAGAGATCCCTAGATGTAAAAGATCTTTCTACTCTAGTAGTTTCTTCCCCAGAACCGCTAGACTCTGGAATTCCATTCCAATTCCCTGCTTCCCTAACTGTACTGACATGCAGAAGTTCAAGTGCAACGTGAACCGACATCTTGCTGCCCAAATCCCAACATAGTGCCCCAGTAGTTGCTGCCCCTGATAGTAGCCCCCTACACCAAAGTGGCAATTTGTCTTGTTTGGGGTGAAAATTTAAAAACAATGTATATGTTTGCATGTCTGCCTAAAACTTTTGACGAATTTTCACAAGATCGGTGTCGTTTTGAAGTTCGACTCTTCAGACTACAAATACCGAAAAATTGGCTAAAAACATTAATTTCTTCAACTTCAACTCGGCACTTTCGCCGATATTTTTGAAAGCCATCCCCTTTTTCGATTGTCTAGCCTTAATTTAAACCTACATCACTTCCAGTTTGGCGGTGGTTATAACAGCTAAGACGTCACTTTTTCCCCATTCTTTTCCTTCACGGTACGGCTTCAATCCTGCCTTCCTACTACCACTTTTTTTTTTTTTTTTTGCTCAACATACACCTTCAAACACCCGAGCAACGCCGGGCAACGCTGGGCAACGCCGGGCAACGCCGGGCTGAAATGCTAGTATAATTTCAAGTTTATTTTATTTATGTTTAATTTATATTTAATCTATTTTTTCAGTTGCTTTTAAAAACTAAAGTAATCTGTAACAGTTATTGCGCGTTGAATTTACACTCACGAAAATGGATGTGTTATGCTTTCATATATCCAATGTGGACAGGAAAATCAAAAAAGTTAGGATATTTGGTGTATCTTAAATAGTATCTGATAAAGCCTCCTATCTTTTAACCTGTTAACACCGTATATGTACAGCTAATATATAATAAACACTTATAGGAATTAAGTAAAATGTTTGTGTTCTAATTAGTAGTACATTCTAAGTAAATGAACATGTTTCCCATTGTATTCTTTCTCGTATTTAACTATTATGTCCCTCTCACATTCTCAATGTATGTATCTTTAAGATATCTTTTGAATATTTTCCTATTTGTTAGCATTAAGAGAAAATATGTTACCTGGCAATTTGATTTACTTACGTGATTCTGTACAGACTCAAAACACATAAGTAATTTAGATATCAAAATGATAAATCTCGTTACGTCTGTATCTTTATTCTAAAGAATAATAATGATTCTATAATAATTGTCATGCTGATTTCGTTTCATAACGTCTCCCTGAATAGATGAGATTCCTCGCCACAGGATTTCCCCTCTATCCCCGCTTCAAACCAGGTGCATTAACGATCAAGCGTTATCTTAAGGATATTGGTGGTACCGACAATGGCAGAGGGGTAAAAGCCACCCAACAAATCTATGATTTGTAGTTTTTCCAAATGTATTTCCAGACAATTTGCTACTACATCTAGCGTACACACTAGCACAGGGATTTTTTTTTATTTTAACCCATACATTCGTCATCTCCAAAGCTAACCAGGCATAATGCTTACAAATCTCGTTCTCCTTCTCAATCATATACTTGTCCAAGGGAACTGTAATTTCTACGATTTGCCATCTCTTTGAGATCTTGTTAATGACTACTAAATCCCAACGATTCTGTCTCGTTTGTAAGGTTGTCTTGACACCTTTGTTCTACCATACCCTACAGCACTATCTTTACTTGTTCTTAATTCATCACATACATTCTCAAACCATTTTCCAGCGAACTTCATCCCAAACTTCCCACAAACCTCCGCGTATATCCGACGCTCTATGTGATCGTGACTGTTGCGGTACTTTCCCTCTCGGTCTCAAATCCAGTACACCTTGCTGCACTCATAAAACTCTCTATAAATCTTGCATTCTGCAGCAGCATTCTCTCCGTGAACCACTTTTTTGAACAGTAGCGTTTTTACTGCCTGTTATTGTACTGCGCAACCAAAGGGTTCAGTTCACTTAAACCGATAATAATGATGATTATGATAATATTATTAATAATGGTAATCATAGTGATGATAATATTTATAAAAATGATGATTATAAAAATGATGATAATATTTATAATGGTGATAGTCTCAAGAATAATGATATTAATAACAATACTAATACTGATACGATTAGTGATAATGTGTCGTGAGGTCGAAATTTACGTGCATCATGGACTTTTCCAGAATTATATTACAATGTGAAATAACACTTTCAGTAGACATTATCTTTTTTTATTTTGTTGTTCAAAAATAACAGAAGCTGTCTAAATTTGCTTGTGTAACTTTTCTTCGTGTCACAGGACTTCAAGTCAACAGTAATTGCTTTCATTTTTTCGTTGTCTGTGCTTTTTTCATTCCCTCATTCTTCATACTATAAAACTGGTGTCATATGTTTTCCTATCTAGATGTGGAGGATTTTCAAAGTATAATCGTCAAAATGCAAAAAGGTTCACATGTATCAGCAACAAAAAATCCAAAAAGGCAGCGGTTCCATGACAAAAATCAGATTAAAGACGGAAAAATATATTTATGGAGTGGCGTAAACAACAGCTAAAATACCTACAATTTACACTTAAGGAAACTGAACTACAGCAAAACTAATTTGGGGAATTATTGCAAACCCATTAAAGGGCTCCAAAACTCAAGACACGATTTTCTCATAATGATATTAATAACAACATTCGAACACTTACCAGAACAAAACATTCGAGGTTTTTTACAGGTTTTATGAAGTTATTTTCAGCGTAGACTGCGAAAAATGGCTCACTGGAAAAAAAGTGTCTACTATTATAAAACTGAGAACTACCAATCATGGGGAAAATTAAACGGCTTCGGTGTGCACTTTGCCGACGCAGCGTCATGATGGTGAAAAGCGTCCAAGATCGCGCCTTCGGCCTTATATAACAATGCCGTCTCGCAGAATCTCGTGTGCTCTCGCGCACATATGCAAATATACAAATTTGGAGGATTCTGTCTTTTATAAAAACAGGCCATTAGAGCAGATGGGTCAGACGTAAAAACGAGTCAACAGAAAGTACCGACGGACTACGCTGTTGCAGTGAGCTGAGGTTTTGTGTACTCTTTTTTTTTCTTTGCAACAACAAGCTATATCTGCGTACATTTGTACCATGGACAGATTCGACCTGAAGCTGATACCAGAGTTTGATTGGTCCCCGGCTGGTCCTTCGGTGGTTGAATGGCTGGAAAAAGCCGACCGCGTTTGCCGGTTGTGCAAAATTAAGGATCCAGCTATGATCATGCATTGAGGCTCACTAAGGGGCTTATGCCGTGTATCAGCAGCTCGGGGATTAGGCGACAGTGGAGCAGATAAAACAAGCGTTTTACGGAGCATTCGGTGTGCACTCTTTTGTTGCTTGGACGCAATTCTCTGAACGTCTGCTTGGGTCAAGGGAGACTTTGCACGTCTACCTGACCGACCGGAAGAAGCCTGCTGCTCCCTTCAGCGGTGCAAGCGACCGAAAATTGGCATGCGCATTTTTGTCTTCGCTCCCGGATGACGCCAGTCGGCTGTTGCGGGCGTCGTCAAAGCTCAATAAGGTTGGGTTGGAGGAGTTGTTCGCTAGAGCCCGAAACATCCTAAAGGACGATGTGTAGCAGGTCTCGGCAGCGGACTGGAACTGCACTGGAATCGCCTACAGAGAGCCCACGGTGCTACAAATGTGGTGGCCCAAACCATTTCGCCAGAGACTGCAGAAACGGTGCGATGCGCACCCCGAACTATGGAGACTGGAAATGAGGACGCTGTCACCGATGCGACAATCCAGGCCACGTAGCACGGAATTGTCCAGGAAACAAGCAAGGGGAGGAAGACGCGGCGCCAGCACCCTCCCCAAAGCAACACTGAAAAAGGCGCTTCCTGTAGTGACAGTGCGAGTTGATACCGGATGCACCCAAACCCTCATACACAAGAAATGCTGCGCCGCGTGGACGAAACAGAAGTTCCCAGTATTAACCATTGGTGGAGGCTCACCGGTGTGTTGTGGGGTGAGCATTGTTCATATAAACGTTGGCGATGCCCTCCCCCGATGGTTGTGAAGGCGTTAGTGGTCAACATGGAGTCTTCTTGGATACGACCTTCTTGGAATGAACACTATTACACAGCTGGGAATCACCGTGGATGGCGCCAGTGATGTGAGGTTTTCCCAACGCAAGGAACAGGTCTGCGCGGCAATCACTCTTTATGAACCCGACTTCCACGCGGAATACAGCAAGAGCACAAATGCGTGGACCGCGTCCTGGAAGTTGCCACCGGTGTCTTTGCGGAATCGGCTGACGAAGTATCCCTTTCCCTCGTGCTAAGGGGGAAGTACAAGGCAGAACTCCAGGTTTGTATGGATAATGGCTGGCTGGTTCCGTACCCAGAGGATGAGCTCGGGCCACTAAGGAGGCTGATCTCCCTGATGGCCGTCATGCAATAGAATAAACAGAAGGTCCGACCCGTCATTGATTACCGGGAACTCAATGAACACGTCGACCCGCACAGGGCGGGGTCAGATGTCTGCGCTCATAAACTGAGGGAGTGTCGGCAGCAGGGGGCGTACACTGCAATCCTGGACCTGAAAAGAGCCTACCTGCAGATACGCGTCGAGAAATCGCTGTGGTCGTTCCAGACGGTCGAGATCAAAGGGACTTGCTATTGTTTGACCAGGCTGGGGTTCGGCCTGAACGAGGCCCCGAACATTATGACAGCGATTATGCAGGCGATCCGGCGTCAGGATGAAGTTGTGCAACAGGCGACGTCGTCGTATATTGACGACATTTTTGTGAACGAGAGCCTCATAACTCCCCAGGCGGTGAAAGAACACTTTGAGGGCTTCGGGATCTCGTGCAAGGAGCCAGAACGGCTCCAAGGTGGAGCGAAATTTCTTGGCTTGCATGTGACGCCGAACGGATAAACCTGGCTGAGCTTGATGCTACACGCATAGGAGTAAATCTTGGCTTTAGTAGCAGGCCAGACTGCTACACATCGTCACAGACTCTACGTGCGTGCATCGGTGGATCACCAATGCCTAGAGTGGGTTGACAACGAAGTCATTGGCCAAAATGTTAATACAGAGACGGCATGCTACCCTGACCGAGATCATCAAGGACCTTGGATCGACATCACAAGCGCAGACGCCACTGGGCGATGAGAACGAGACTGGATTCGAGACCAGTGGACCATCATTCTGGGTTACGCCGACTTAGATTAGCAGTCTTAGGTTCACCGACCCTGAAACCGAGAACGAAAGCACACGTGAGGACAAAGCCCCCGGCCCTCCTCTCCGAAGCAGCACCCAAAGAAAAAGGCCACCGCATCTCTTCCCTCTCTGTGATGATGATATTAGAGGGGAGTGTGGCGAAAATTGTGGGAATGCAGGCTTACCTCTTAAACAGCCTCGGTGTGTGCTTTGTCGACGCAGCGTCATGATGCTGAAAAGGGTCCAAGATCGCACCTTCTGCCTTATATAACAATGTGGTCTCGCAGAATCTCGTGTGCGCTTGCGCACATATGCAAATATGCCAATCCGGAGGATTCTGTCTTTTATAAAAACAGGCCACTGGAGCAGATGGGTTAGACATGAAAGCGAGTCTACGGAAAGTACCGACAGACGCCGCTGCTGCAGTGTGCTGAGGTTTTGTGTACTCTTTTTTTTTCTTTGCAACAGGAACTTCATATCACCCAAGAAAACAACAATTTTTCAGAAATCATTAAACTTCTATCGGAACTATTTTAGCCGAACACAACATTGTTCCATCAGTTGCCTCAGATCTTCAGTTTCACAGTTGGCGCCATGTGCAATTTGCTGGACGTACGTGGTTAAGTCGTCCTATGTTCGTGCTCTCATGCTGTTGGGTTCACAGCAATACATTTCTCATCAGCTCTTGTTTAATCCTCTGGCAGTGATCGGCAAATAGCAGGTGTCGCTCCATAATAAAAGTAGTAATAGCAGACAGTTTGCTCTAAAATTGCTGCTGTGTGAGATGATATTGTTAAGATATATTTAACCTTGTTCATAGCATACGGGTATACGTGCTGTCTAACTTTATTTCCAATCTTTTGGTGAATGTCGAGGTTGTAGCAGCGTAAATAAGGAAAGACTCCACTACTGCTTTGAAGACCTGCCTTTACAGTTTGTCAGATTATAATGAAGTCCATACTAACCACAGCTTATCCAAGGAAGGCCATATTGTTGATATGCGAACTTGTTATTGTCCGGGTATGTAAACTCAGTCACTTCTTTTACTGTTGTTTCATCTAGAGTTTTGATCCGCCCCTACGCATTTAAAGTCATAAAAGTTGTCTCATCCGTATCAACGTTAAAACCAATGTCACATGCAGACCTTTTCTCGTTCATGTTACAAATTGGACGACACCCCAAAGAAACACTGTTATGAAGTGTAATCTTCCCTTCTTTTACGCAACAAGAACGACCCGTTTCTCGCCCGGGTTGTCACTTGCGAAGAAAAATGGGGTCTTTACCACAATTAGCAACGATCAGATCAGATGTTAGACGCTGAGGAAGCTTCAGGACACTTCCCGAAGTAAGAGTTGCTCTCGAAGAATGTCACGCTGACTGGGGTTTTGTGATCCGTTTCATTCCTTACAGTTTTTAAGGTAGGCAAAACCATTTCGGCAGCGAAGTACTGTCAATAAATGGATGAAATGCATCAGAAACTACGATAACAACACCCAGCATTAGTCTACAGAGAATACACAATTCTCCTCCACGACAGTGCCCGACCGCGCATTGCTAAACCGACCCTGCAGAAGTTGAACGAATTGGGTTAGGAAACTCTATCTCATCTGCCATGCTCTCCAGACTTGTCGCCTACCGATTACAACTTTTAATATCTCGACAACTTTCTGCGTCAGAAATGCTCCAAAATATCTAAGCGATATCAAAGCGCCTTCGGCGACTTTATTGCCACCAGAATGCAAGATTTTTACGTTATATATATATATATATATATATATATATATATATATATATATATATATATGTGTGTGTGTGTGTCTGTGTGTGTGTGTGTGTGTGTGTGTGTGTGCTAAAATGATTATTCAATGTGAATTTATATCATCTTTTGGAATTTAAGTATTTTGATTTTTAATGTAGTTTTTACTTTTCTGTTTCTGTTGATGCAAATACAGAGAAGAGTCATATAGACAGAGAATGAGAGAGAGAGAGAGAGAGAGAGAGAGAGAGAGAGAGAGAGAGAGAGAGGGAGACTGTGACAGAGCGTAAAAGAGAGAGATTATTTAAAGAACAGAAAGTAGGTAAACGTGGATACAGCTTGTAAATGATAAATCGCTAAAACAAAATGGCGCCGGGTTCATTGAAGTCAGATAAACTATAACACCGGTGAGAGCAGATTTTCTTTTTTTCGCTTATGTAAATAATTCGTCCATTTTGTACTCGAGAGGCGAGGTGATATTGTAACGTTCAGTCCAAACACATGAACGGGGCTAAAAGATCAGTTCCCGTTGACGCATTTACTCTCTTCTCTCTCTCTTTCTCTCTCTCTCTCGCTCTCTCTCGCTCTCTCTCTCTCTCTCTGTCTTTTTCTCCCTTTTTCTCTTTACTGCTTACTATCCTTATACATTAATATAGAGATTGGTGAATGCGACTTATTAATGACTAATAATTCTATCTTCAGATGTGCGGCAAAATATAGAGTGCATTTGGCTTCTCATCCCCCCCTTACCGTAATGGCGATGGTGTGATAGATAAAAAAAAAAAAAAACTCAAAGTATAAAAGATCACCAAAGTTGTCTTGAGTTAACCATAAAAAAATAGTGTGTTGGGGGCGGGGAAATACCTGTCACAGGATGGCTAAAATTAATTGATACGCCGAGAACAAGAATTCAATTTATCTGTGCAACATACTACTTGGGGACTTACTACAACATGTCTGTATTCAAGTCTAATGGTAACAAATTCTGGTGAAGCCTTACTAAAAGATCATCAAATCCTCAACGTTATCAAACAATCACGGTATTGTCTTACCGACAGCCTGACAGATTTATGAACGCTTATCCTCGAGTGGCCTACATACGAATATGAAGTCCAGACATGTTAACAAGATTAAAATATCTATTAATTTCAATGCATATACTGAGCTTTCATTCTCTCTCTCTTTTTCTCTCTCCCTTTCATTCTTTGTCTCTATTTCTCTCTCCCTCTTTATCTCTCTGTCTTTTTCTATCTCTCTAATCAATTTGAAGAAAGGGAGTGATAAATACGAATTTAGGAAAACTCGTCTCCATAAAACTCGTCTCGGGAAAATTCGTATCCGGAAAACTCGTCTCCTTTTGCTAGGTAAGAAAACTGGTCCATTATTGAATAAATATCGATTGAAAACACATTTTATTACCGTTCTTGAAGAAGATAGATTAAAAGCGAATACACATCCCATATTATTTTTTTAAATATTTTTACTTGTTTACTGTTATTTTAAAAAAATTAAATTTATTTTTTAAAGTTTTAGTTTTCTACCTAGCTTTGAAAGTTTAGGGTCTTTCAACTTATTTTAAAGAGTTTATTTACTTAAAAAAAAAAGTAATGTCGAGTGTTACTTATGAACAAATGTCCGAAATAAGAGGATCACGTCCTAGGGGGATAATTGCTAAAAATAGAAAATTAAAGAAAATATTAAGGTAGATATAGTTTTAAAACGAGGCCTCCCCCAAAAAGAAAATACATTAGTATATTTTTAGGTAATAATGCACATCACATAATATTTTTAAAAATATTTTTACATGTTTATTGTTTAAAAAAATTAAATTGATTTTTCTAAGTTTTCGTTATCTACCTAGCTTTGTAAGTTTTTGGTGCTTAAACTTATTTAATTTTTGACTCGACATTACTTAGTAAATAATTTTTAACAAAAAAATGTCCGAAAATTAAAGAAAATACTGAGGTAGATATAGTTTTAAAACGAGCCTCCCCCACACCCAAAAGAAAATAAATTTGTATATTTTTAAGTACTGCACAAGTGCCCCCGAAATAACTTTTAAACGATGCCCTCCCCTCCCGATGTTAAGAATGGCTTTCGCAATAATGACGTTATTATTTCAGCGCGGTACCAAAATTACATAAGACCGTATTTTGTTTTTTGTTTTGTAATAACACAAGAATTATTTAAACTAAATTAATTCTTCTAAATAAAATAATTGCTTTCTTTGATAATACGTGTTTTCTTTTTTTATTTTTGTTTCGTAATGACACAAAAAGTGTAAAAACTAGAGTATCTTTTAAATAAATATTTGGTTTCGTTTTTCGTATCTTGACTCCGTGATCAAGTTTATTTTTTTAAGCAAGAGTTAAAAATAATTTTTTAAAATATTATGTGGGTGCATAGTCTCATTTAACAACAATATCTCCTTCAAGAACGGTAATAAAATGTGTTTTCAATCGATATTTATTCAATAAGGGACCAGTTTTCCTTCCTAGTAAAAAGGTGGGGTTTGGTACGAGTTTTCCGGGTACGAGTTTTCCGGGTACGGGTTTTCCGGGAACGAGTTTTCCCGGGACGAGTTTTCCGGGCACCGATAAATACATTACTAGTTAATAACTTCACATAAAATGTAAGGTAATAGACAAATGGAATTATATTTGGAATGACGTGAGCTCTTCCTTACATTAATAAGTATGAGCCTTGGGTCGCCCCTGACTATAATCAGTCAGTAAGCTTAGTTTATAATTTTCAACTTACAATAGTAGTCATTATTAAACTGATAATTATGCATTATCAGCAACTTTTATAATTGAATGGATATTTTGTCTTGTAGCAATATGAACATGTACTTTTAGCAGTATTAATAAAATTATTCTCCATCGTCTTCAGTTCGTGTCTTTCAGTTACCATTGCATTGTACTCCCTTCTACATATTACATTTAACGTATGGAGTTTTGTCTTTAATGACGGATAATACAGGCTGAGTCAGAGAAACTTATTTGGAACATCAACTAAAACACAAGCAATGCAGTTATACATGTAATTCTTTAACCTGGAAGTAGTACAACATTTACATTTTTTTGCCGGTTTTAAAGATGATATCAGTAAGATGCCGTCCATCCTTCTCTATACACTGACTTAATCGAACTCTAAAGTTTCGGTCAACTCTTTCCAGCATATCGATGGGTATGTTGGTGACAGCTCGACGAATGTTCTTTTTCATGTGAGTCAATATGCTAGGAAGATCGGTGTAGACAATTAATTTCTGATATCCCCATAAAAAATAGTTACATGGTGACAAATCAGGAGACGGTGTTGGCCAAAGCAAATCGCCCCTCAAGGAGATGAGGTGTCTGGAGAAGTTCCGCTGCAAAACATTATTGAAACGCGTGCTGATGATCACTGAGATTCCTGAAAAAAATAAAATAAATAAATAAATAACGCACATTAAGAACAAAACTTTAAGCCTAACCCTCGTAAATAAGCCCATCTTTACCATCCTTGGAGCAACTATCGATAGAGATCGTCAAATTTAAATAAGCAATTTGCTTAGCTTCCACTCAAATTTATTTAAAGAAAAGCTATTATGAAACTGAGTTCCTGTTAGCAACAATATCTAAACGTACGAGGAACCTTAAATGAGTTTCCAAGCCCTAAACAATGTCGTAGACTCTTGAAAATTCAATGTACTATTGCTATACATCTTATGAGATGATTGACCATTTTTTTACGATGTCAGATTCAAATGGACAGCTACAGCATGACATGGGAATACACATTACCAAAACCTCATTGTTACAGTTGGTGAATTTCAAAAATGCAACCTGTGTGTGTGTGTGTGCGTGCGTGTGCGTGTGTGTGTGTGTGTGTGTGTGTGTGTGTATGTGTGTGTGTAGATGCTGGACGGTTCAACAAAGGCATTGACGCCGAAAGAGATTCCTTCGAAAGGGGCTAGAGTTTCAAATGTTTACAGTCAATAAAAACGCTCATAGAAAAAAAGTCTGCAAACATATTTAAGGCACTTCGTAATAATCAATGTCTAACATCTTGAGGGTCAATCCCCCGGTTTCAAAGAAATCAGGAGTAGATTGTTGAAGAAATTTTTCGTGCTTGTTTTTATTTTTATTTAATTTAATTGAATTTTTATTCATTATTTTCTCCACTAAATATTTTTTTTGTTATTTTTTTCGTATATATTCAAATAATGCTTTTGCCCCCCCCCCCTTTTTGGCCTCAAATAGTACCTTCAAAAAGTTTTCGTGATTAAATAAACCAAAGAAAACCTGAGAAAACCTTTTGTGCATACGCTTTGAAGAAGTAATGATTAAATAAAAACACCAGGGCCCACGTTCCTTGTGAAGAACCAAATTTTCTAAATGAAATATTTGTTCTATTATTTTATGATACAAGAAGTGTTTTCTTTTTTTGTTTGTTTCGTAATAACACATGAAATGTTAAAAACTAGAGTATTTGTTTTTAGAAATATATGGTTTCGTTTTTTGTGTCTTTCGTTCAGTTTCGTTACGTAATCAACCGTATCCACGTCTGGTAGCTTGATTTTTTTCCGAGCAGTGATCTTGGACATTACTTAAAAATATACAAATTTATTATCGGGGGAGGGGGTAGCTCGTTTTAAAACTATATCTACCTCGGTATTTTCTTTAATTTTCTATTTTTGGGTGATTATCGAGAGTCCTAAGACGTGATTATCTCATGTCGGACATTTTTTGTACAAAAGTAACACTCTACATTAATTGTTTTTTTTTTACTAAATAAACTCTTAAAATAAGTTGAACCACAAGAAACTTTCAAAGCTAGGTAGAAAACGAACACTTAGAAAAATCACTTTAATTTTTTTAAAATGACAGTAAACAAGTAAAAATATGTTTTAAAATATTATGGGATGTGTATTCTCTTTTAAAGACAATATCTTCTTCAAGAACAGTCATAAAATGTGTTTTCAATCGATATTTATTCAATAAGGGACCAGTTTTCCTACCTATCAAAACGGGACGAATTTTCAGTAGACGAGTTTTCCGGAGACGAATTTTCCGGAGACGAGTTTTCCGGGTACGAGTTTTCCTAAATTCCAAAATAAAAATGATTTCCAGAACTCTCCTTGTAAATGCCATCAAAAATGTTCTTTTTGTTCTCGATTAAGCTTTAATATCTGCCCCCCTCCACGTAGAACATTCAAAAACACTTGTCTAGCTATAGCAACTGTCAACGAATTCCCACATTATGTATAGGCGCCCAAAACAAAACGCAAATTCAATGAAAAGGGTAATTTTCTAAGAAGTACACAGCTGTAAACCTATATATCACGAGTCTGCTCCCAAGCTGACTACAGAATGGAAGTTTTCAAGTCCAATCAAAACAAATACTTGTGGAGGCGTTCTCTTTAATAATTAAATTCCTCTCGATTTCCGCCACTACCGATCATTATCGTGTTTCTAATTGACCACCTGACAATTATTAAGCTTTATCCTGGAGTGACTTTCCGGAATTGATGAGTGATGAATCTCTTAAAAAAAAAATTAAAACGACCTGAAAACGTGGAAACAATTTACGATTTTTTTATGATTTTTGTTTCCTTTTATTCACAATTATTATCAACCGTGCATGACCTGAAAAACAAAAACCAAAAAACACACTATTGAATACACACGTAGATAACTCCGTCATCGACCGACATTTTTCTCACTCTTAGCTGCCCTTAATCGCTATCGTTGTCGCCACACAAGTAACCTTTTGACTCTAACGCCGTCTCGTTGGAGCCATGCTGAATACGCAGCGACAGTCATAGGTCGTTATTTTGACGGTGTCATACCAGCAAACCACAAAGCACAATCGCGACAGATAATAACACGGTTGTAAGTTTAACAAACAAAATTAGAAATAATAAGGACGTACACAAAAACAGTGAGAATATTTTACAGATGGGGGTTTAAAGAATTTATGTAGTAATACGATAGCGTGTGTGTTATTTTGCGCGTCATGCATACATCTTTTTCTTCTGAGCGACTGGTGCATCTCTAGGTGTGTCGGAATATTTTGGGAATTGTTGACACCCCTAACACAAAGCTGCTAATAAAATATTTAAAAAATCGTAATTTCTCCTTTTAAAGTGGGTTGTTTATTTTCTTTATGGAATATGCTTCCAAAATAAACTATTAAAGTTGTTTAAAAAATAATAGAAATATTGTTTTTTTATTTTTTAAAAAACAGTGTTTACAAAGTGGCTACGCGCGTTCATGTAGCAATTTTTTTATGTAATGAGATCAATTGAATTTTACGAGTTAATTTTTTTTCAATTTTTAAACATTAAAAATCTATCCAAATTTTTCTAATGGTTCATTTTTTACTATATTTTCAGGTTCAATGTGAAATTTTATGCTCTTTCTAATAAACTGAATATAATATTTTAGATAAGTGTTTTTTTATTCATCTCCCCCCCAATCATTTGGAAATATCTATTCAAATGAAAATAATTAATTTTCTCACCTCAAGTTTATATATCACAAATCGAAGATAGAAATCAAATAAGTTAATTCAAAACAACAAAACAGAAGAGTTGTTTGCAAATTTACATATAAAGTCCAAAGTTTAAAACCATTTTTTAAAACCACGTTGAATTTTTTATTTTTTAGTAATATTGTCCATAAATTTTCGTAGAATTACGATATTTTTTTCTATTTCATTCAATGTTTTTATTTTTTTCATATTAAAAAAAATTCACTCCATAAAGAAGAAATAAAATACATTAAATCAAAAACTCGTGTGTTACTTTGAGAAAAGAAAACGAAATCAAAGATTCCTCGAGTGTTTATTTAAGGCAAAAACTGACGAGTAAAATGTGATTATTTTTCACCTATGGTGACGCATAATTCTTCACACACAGACCTAGACGGCTTACGTGTATGTGTTGTTTTTACGCCATTCTATCCATCCGTATTTCAAAACAGGAAGAAACATCGCTTCGGCGCTTCATTAACACCGTAACAATGCTTACGTAATGGCAGTGTTTTCACATAGTTGTTAAAAAAATATTTTACTTAAAAATACATAGAATATAATATATAAATATGGACAAATTCTCATAAATTAAGTATGGAAGAATCTATTAATTAGTATTTTATATAGGTAAGTGATTTTTTGAATTTATATATATTTATTATTTTTATATTAAGTTAAAATTCGCTGAATTTCATGATATCTTTCTTAAAGAAAACCGATTTAAGAAAATATTTAATATTTTTCGATAAAAGCTTTTATTATTTTAAAGTTTGATCTTTGCTGCTTTTATTGAAAAAAATAGGGTTTAAATTACATTATTCATATTGTTATAAGCTTTGAGAGATAGCGATTCTATTTAATCACTATTTTTAATGGCGAATTTTGACACTCCTAGTCATGCATACATCTTTTTTCTTCCGAGTGACTGTCGTTTAATTGTTATGGCCTTCCACTTTATGCAATAATCTTTTATTTAAAAATACATGTAATATAATATATAAATATGGACAAATTCTCATAAATGAAGGATGGAAGCATCTATTAATTAGTATTTTATATATGTCTTCAGAATTTTGGTTTCGGTTTCGATTATCGCTGATGGCATTCAAAGCATTTAGTTTTTAATGAAATACGTTTTGCCAAAAACTCTTCAATTTGGTTTGGTTTTGCTTAAAACTGATCGAACTCAAGTTATATATATATATTAGGTTGTTGCATGCATATATATATATATATATATATATATATATATATATATAAGGTTATTGCTTAAGTCCCCTCCCCCCTTTTTTAAAGCAAACCAAAATTTTAACAGCAAAAGTAAGTTCGTCTGGGACCCATGCTTCAAGGTTTTTTTGTGAAGCCCATCTACTGAAAGTAGCGTGAAATTGTCGCAAAATCTCACTTCGTCTTTTCACCCAATTCTCTACATGTCTGATGGCCATCCTCCTTCAAAAGATATCTGAGTTAGTTTTCGTCTATCTTAATTAGTCTTCCGGAAGAAGGAGGGTCATTGGGGCCAAAGTGTCCGTGTTTGAATCTGGTAAACCGATCTCGAATAGTTTTCTCAGTTATAGCGTTTTCTCCATATACGGCACAAATATCCTTGGCCACTTTATTTGCTTTTGACCTCGATTAAAGGTGAACAGAATGGGGGGAGTAAATAATGTGACTTTTTATTTACTTTACAATTACTTTTGACGGTTTTGAAAAACGAGTAAAAATTATATGAGCAAAAAACGATTCCTTTGGAGAGCAGAATACATGCTTTCTAATGGTATATAACACTGCCGAATATCAAAACATGTTTTAGAACATTTTTAAGAGCATAAATTTATGCAACAAGCTGATATATGAACGCACAGTTCAAAAGATAGTGTAGTTTATGCTCTATTCTCATGATAGCATCCTCCATGCCATTTCCTTTTCTTTCCTGGAGAAGGCGTATTATATTCTTTATTTTATTTTAATAATAGTGCAACACCCAGGCATTTCCACCTTGTTTTGATAAGCAGTAGTGCAGTACTTGTTTATCCGCCATGGTATAATCTTCCAAGGATAGCATATCATTTGAACGAAATGAGCCTATACTTACTTCTGCTGATAATAATAATAATAATAATAATAATAATAATAATAATAATAATAATAATAATAATTAAGAAAATAAAAAAGACACTTATGATAGTAGGAACACTATGAACACTCCCGAAAAACTTTGACAAAAGAATAGGAGAAATTGGAATCAAAGGAATGACTGGAAAAATACAACGAACACAAATCATGAAAACAGCTGAAATATTAAGAAAAACCCTTGAATGTGGAAACTAAGACACAAGAGCAACAGGCTCAGGCCAGAAAAACTGCTGCCAAGAACACTGAAACCGCATATCTATAAGTTCTCTCACCCAACTTTACCCTCAATGTCACATCATTTCCCCCATCCGAAAAAAGCGAGACCGAATAATTAAGTAGTCAAGGACGAAGGAAAGACCAATCTACTGACCAGACCTCAGAGCCGAATAAGTGCGAAGAGAACTGGGACCTTGGGGAGGCTTATTGCCACTCAAATTCTAGCAAAGACACATAGCAAAGACGATGGCAAGCTGCTATTGTGACAATGCAAATTTATTCGCAATTGTTATCGAAAGTGGGTGGAAAGTACTGGACACCTGGAGAGACTTGTTGTCACTCAGCTTCCAGGGAACACCACAGGCTGTTTTCACGGAAAGATCTCTTAAAACATGAGTTAAAACTCCTTGTGAGCCAATAACAATAATAAAACCCGGAAATGAAAGAGAAAAATGGAGAAAAATATCTCAGAAGAACAAAAACTCCTTGAAATACTGAAAATAAAAACTTTGAAAGAAAAGGGAGAAATTGAGATCAATTTTATTTTTGAATAAAAAAAATAAATAAAAATATTAAAAATAAAAAGCAAATAAATATAAAATGCTACTTGCTAGACGAGATAACTAATTTATTTTCAAATGTTTCATGAAACTTTAACTGTTTAGAGTAAACCTATTTCTTCTCAAACCTAACGGAAATAGGATGAGTCATGAACACTCACTCTCAACATTTGTCTACGCACATATAAAAATCCACTCTCTTTTTTCGCTCGATCTTCTTCTTCTTATTTTTTTGTTGTCGTTCATTCACTTATTTCCTTGTTTTTTTTGTTGTTGTTTTTTGTTGTTTTTTTAGTTTTTTGCTTTCATTTACTAATCTTCTATTTGTCCTTAGGACACCACGTGACATTTTAAACTGCAACTTTTGTAAAATTCGTTTTTTCATTTTATTGAAGATGTGAACTTTTAAAAGAAGGGAATCGCCTTACGAAGTTATTAGCTCTTCATTATTTTTGAATGAAACAAGTCATGATTGAGTACCGATATTAAAAAAAAAAATACTATAAATAGAAAGAATATATACATTTATTTGGCTGTTTGTACCAGCAGCAGGTAACGGTTAGAAGCACTCTATCGTCTAGAGGTAGGGTTTTAAACTCGGCTTAATGTAGTTGATTGTCTAGCCGCAATGATGAGCTGTTATATAGCGAAACAGTACCGTATGTGGATGACTATATACGCATGTATATCTATAAGTGATACAATGATTTCAAGATATTTTACGATTCTGATGTAATTACCGATTCTAACTCTTTATAAAACTTTAAATACTTAACTTTATATTTATTACTAGCAAGGCCACCCGGCGTTGCTCGGGACCGTATAAGAAAAAATTGGAACATACCTGTTAGTCTGAGGATAGAGGAATTATAGATGTCTATGTATCATTTGCCATCTTGAGCAAAAGAATATTTTACCTATCCTAGGACGGGTATTATATGTATGAAATAATTGTATCTTCCCTAGGACAGGAAAGTTACAGCACTTACCTAGGGCGGATAATGTCAAACAAATATTTAAAATAATTTACATAATTATCTGTTGTGTTAACTTTACTGTATGCCACATGTAAGAGTTTTTGTTTTTACATCAGAGTAGTATAGTAAAGAAGCACCGTATTTCTCATTTAAAAGTCATACTATCCGAATATATTACTTGATTTTCGGTTTTAGTAACTTTTATGCATGTCACAGGTAGGATTTTCATTGTTTCTTGATATGAGTACTATACTGCACAAGTATCTCATTTCTTTGGCTGGATAATGCACAAGCACGTCATTTCTAAGATATAGATCAAACTACTCGATAATTTTACATAATTTTCTGTTGTGCTAACCTTTCCGTGTGTCACAGGTGAGAGTTTGTTTGTTTTTACATCAGAGTGCTATAGTAAAGAAGTACATTGTTTTTTGTATAAATAAATGTAATACTACTCGAATATATTACATGATATTCGGTTTTGATTGCTTTTATGTACGTCGCAAGTAAAATTTCCTTTGTTTTTCATATGGGTACTATACTGTACGAGTACCTTATTTCTTGGGTAGGATACTGCACAAGTACCTTATTTCTTGGGTAGGATACTGCACAAGTGCATTATTTCTTGGGTAGGGTACTGCACAAGTACCTTATTTCTTGGGTAGGATACTGCACAAGTGCATTATTTCTTGGGTAGGGTACTGCACAAGTACCTTATTTCCTGGGTAGGATACTGCACAAGTACATTATTTCTTGGGTAGGATACTGTACGAGTACCTTATTTCTTGGGTAGGGTACTGCACAAGTACCTTATTTCTTGGGTAGGATAATGCACAAGTACCTTATTTCTTGGGTAGGGTACTGCACAAGTACCTCATTTCTTGGGTAGGATACTGCACAAGTACATTATTTCTTGTGCAAGATACTGTTCAAGTACATATTTCTAATTTAAAAATGAAAGAACTCAATACTTTTATGAAATTTTCTGTTGTGCTAAATGTTTTAGGCATCAGGGCGTAAGAATTTTTTTTATCTGGGTGCTATAGTGAAGAATCACATTATTTTTTAAATGTAAGTTATACTACTCGAATATTTAACGGGATTTACAGTTTTAATAACTTATGTACGTAACAGGTAAGATATCCTTTGTTTTTTCATGTGAGTACTATGTTGCACAAGCACCTTATTTCTTGGGTAGGATACTGTGCAAGTATCTTATTTCTAATATAAAGATGAAACTACACGATGATTTTACATAAGTACTTTTACATATGAGTACTATACTGTACAAGTAATCTACTACTTGATTAGATTTCCTTGTACACATAAATATATTAACAAAGTAAGTAAAAATTGTATGTGATATTTGGAATATGACATCTATAGACATATACAAACATATACATTACGTATAATTCATAATGATCAGTTAATTAGTTTTGGAGTTGATCCAAGACACAAAAAGATATAATCATTTACACATAATAAATATTCATAATGATCGATTAATTAGTTTAGCAGTGAATCCAATACATACATATATATAAACATAACACCTCCTTAAAATTCATAATGATCGGTTTATTAGTTTAGGAGTGAATCTAATACGTAGACATATATAAACATATACACATAATTAAAATTCATAATGATCGATTAATTAGTTTTGGAGTGAATCCAATAATAGAAATACATAATAATATGCACATGCTTAAAATTAATAATGATCTGTTCATTAGTTTAGGAGTGAATCCAATACATACAAATATACAAACATATATACATAAATAAAATTAATAATGATCGGTAATTAATTTAGGAGCGAATCAAATACATAAATACATAAAAATATACAGACATACACACATAATTAAAATTTATAATGATCGGGTAAATAGTTTAGTAATGAATTCAATACAAAATTCCATTACTGGATCTATTTACGTAATTATTGGAATGTAACAAATAAGCCGATATATAATATACCCTATATATTTGGAATATGACATTTTCGTTATATACAGCAAAAACATTTTTCCATATTTTTTTTTACATTAAAGTGTTCTTACATAATTATTACGTAACATTTAAAAGTCAAGAATATCAGAATGTAACAAAAAAATAATGACAGAAATGGTGGAACTCGAACCCGCAATGTTTGTGTTAATAATCGATGACGCTACGCGTTGCAATAAAGAAACAACTGCTTTAACACGCCGGTAAATTTAATAAATAAATAAACCTCTGTTAAAAGTCTTGCGCATGCGCAAACGACGTCATTGCTCGTTAATTTGTCATTTCTTTCAAGTTTGAACCCCTTTTTTGAATTCCTTAGCAATTGTTTTAATCAATTAAACACCCCTAATAAAATTATGTACACTATATCTTTTGAGCTACTGCACGTCGTCAAACGACTATCCGTCTAGGAGGAGATACAATTTAAAAACGGAGACAGACACACACACAGACATAGTCAGATTTATATATTAGAATTTCCCAATTACCAAAAAAAGCACATGTTAAATTTGCATGTATTTTCTTAAATGTGAAAATACATTTGTCGGGGATGATCTATGGATGTTTGTTTTACGGGCATTTTAACATCAATAATATATTTTATCATTATTACCAGCAGTAAATGTCATTGCTTTACACGAAATAAAAAAAAAATAAAAGACAATTAAAAGAATCGTTTTTGGCATCGGAAAATAGGCACACGATTTTCCGATTCCGATTCCAATACTTCTGTAAGTTCTTATATTTTCGATAACGGATTCCGATTCCCATTAATCGTCACAACACACACACACACACACACACACACACACACACACACACACACACACACACACACAAACGCGCGCGCACGCGCGCACACACACAAATACATACATATATATATATATATATATATATATATATATATATATATAGCTGGATGTGTGTGTGTCACGAATAGGCTCCTATATGGTTGACTATTTTAAAAAATGATTACATATAATGATAGACAATGTATCGAGACACAGGAATACGTATGTTTGATCTGGCAGAACGGTGGTTCATTAAAATTGTGGGGGTCTGCGTTCGCGCCTGGTCCACAAATTATGGAAATGAGAAATCAAAAAATTAAATAAAAAAAAACGTTTACAAGTGTGTTTAATATAGATGTACATGAGAATATTTTGATAAGTATGTTTTAACTTAAATAGGGATTTTAATAAAACTGTGGGGTCTGCGTTCGCGCCTGACCTCCATAGAATGGAAATAGGCACAAACTTTAATAAAGACTTTTCATATCTATCTGCGTAAGTATACTTTGATGATTATGTTTCAGTCTGAAGAAATATGATATAATAAAATTATGGGATGTTCGTTCGCACCTGACTTGGCAGAATGGAAATATATCACAAAGTTTAACAAGGTTTTTTAATGTAGATCCACAGAATATTGTGATAAGTGTTTCAGTGTGAACATGGATGGTATAATAAATTATGGAGGTTATCTATTATATTTTTACTTTCATCATATTTTGCTTTGGTTTTGATAACCCAAAATTCAACTCAAATTTATACTCCTTTCCTTTTCATAACCTATCATCTATATATATAAAAGCGAAAATGTATGTATGTATGCATGTGTGTTCACTTTTTCTGTATGTCAACAAAAGGCTTTTTTTTCAGAGAAAGGGTTGGTCGGTTCACAACTTTTTAAAACTTTTTATATCACATATAAATCGTAATATCTAACAGTTAACAAAGAAGCTCGCATGTCTATTTAATTTGCTCGATTTCTGGAAGATAAATATTCAATATTTGTTGCTCGCCGCATGTGGGTTAGTCTTTTTCCTATAACATCTTGGGGAGGGAAGCGTTCAGCAGTAAATGAATACTATCTCACAGTCAAACTTGACCTCATTAACTCATTTAAACGGGCACCTGCTAAATCCAAGTAATTAAATAAGTTCGAACGTATTTTCGTTAGCATCTCGCGTTTTTTTTTCACACTTTAATTTGCAACATTGCCTCAACAGTTCGAGTTCGATCCTCATACTTATTTTTAACGCCCCCCCCTTACACACACACCAAACACCCGGGAAACGCCGGGTGCCCCTCGCTAGTACTTTCATAAATCAGAGTCCATTTTCTGTAGGCTGTTTTTGAACTCAGTCAACGACAGGTACTTTTGCTAGTGTATATATATATATATATATATATATATATGTGTGTGTGTGTGTGTGTGTGTGTGTGTGTGTGTGTGTGTGTGTGTGTTTGTCGGTCACCAGGAGAGAGCAAAATATTGTCAAGTGTTTGAACAATCAACTCTGGTGTTTTGACTGACTTACTCCTCCCACACCTGTCATCATCCCTCACAGACTTTCTGCCTTCCTTGAATTATTTATGCAACTAAAACTCTAATGCTCAATACATGCAAGATGATCCAAAAGACGTATGAAGCATTCCATACGGTTCTCTGCCATATTTTCAAAGTTTCACACAGAGGTGTCTTTCATATCGTCCTTCTGCAAATCCCTCACGTCAGGATTTTATTTTTTTTATAAATTCACTCGCTGTTACAATCCGGATTCAGTAGGGTGTATTCCAATTTCTTCTGTAACTGTCATTTGAACCAGAAATTAAAAAAAAATAGTCAATCATCTGTATAGCAAATTCTGGAGTGTACAACTATTTAAATTGCCTGTACAAAATTGTATAAAACGTCATTAAGGCACGTGTATATATATGTATATATATATATATATATATATATATATATATATATATATATATATATATATATATACTTTTTATAACAGTACACGCGTGTTGCTGTTCTACAAACCATTAACCTAGCATGACTTCATTAGGGCTCGAACTATAGGTTTCATAGTCGAGTACGCATACCGTTACTCTAATGGTCACTTTTGATATTGTTAGCTATTTCAAGTTATTTTGTTTTTCGTCGATTTTTTAAGCGATAATTAAATATTCGGTGTTAGTGTCTCCTTCCTAGGACATAAAAGGAGATAAAGCAACTAGTTTTCCCTAAAAATTATCACCCTTTTATATATGTAGACTAGCGGGGGGTACCCGGCGTTGCTCGTGTGTTTGGATGTGTGTGTGGTTTTGGGTAAATCAAAACAAAAGAATAATAAAAACTCGTTTTAGTAAGTAAGTAGGAAGAATCGAAGTTGAAGCCTTGAGGTGCAGTTGGAAAATAATAAAATGTGGAAAAAAAAAAACGTGCGACGTTAACCGTTCGCGTACCAAGAAATAGTAACGGAAAGATGTTTGAATTGACAGGTGCCCGAATAAAGTTAACACGTTACTTCTATTTGACCTTTTTGGTTTGTTTACTCAACGTTGGCTGGTTTTGTTTCTCCAAGATTTTGGGGAGAACCCAGCTCCCTATAAAAAAAGGATTGTCCAAATTGAATAGCAATCGTCTTATATAAGGAATTTTCCTCGCATTAAAGCTGATTGCTTCTGGACGTTCCCGGCGCGATTGCCGAAAACATTGTGTTAGCTTTGAAATTGTTTCGCGTTTATAAGAAAAAGTAGAATCAACACGTGAGAAGCCAAAATAGCAATACTCTTGTAAAAATCGCTGTAAATAATCTAGACGCGACGCGCGTTCCCAAATCGTAGATATTATTGTTTAGGGGGTATATAAACAATTCTAAGCTATAGTACTTCCTCCCACCGGGACCGTCGGCGAAAAAAGCCTTTTCGAGACAGAAAAAGCGCGTGCCGCATTTGCCTTTTATATATATAGAAGATTTAAATATATATATATATATATATATATATATATATATATATATATACATATATATATATATATATATATATATATATATATATATATATACTAGCATGGGTACCCGGCGTTGCCTAGGTTGACATAAATTTCTGTTTGGAACACACCTGCTATACTAATCATTTTCATCATGGGCAACGTGGATACCCCCACAACAATACCAAAAATAAAAGAACGGATAAACACATCTCCCCAAAAATGAAGTATGTGATACCCTCTCAACCAGATATTTTGGCAGAAGGGATACAAAGAGAACAAACTATTCTCCGGATATTGAGCACTGGAAAGAACCCCCCCTAAATAATTACAAATAAATAATTACAACTTTTTGTTTCAATAAAAATAGCAGCGAATGCCCGTGCAATCGCAAAAGAAAAAAAAATAAGCTAAGTACGCAGAACCCCTAAAAAAAATAAAGATCTACCAAAAAATAATTCCAAAAACAATTGAATGAAATTTTTCGTCATTGTATTCCCCTCCCCTCCCAATGTAATTTGTCATATTTTGGGATTCGTTTTGTTTATGAAATTGTTAGGTGAAAGTACAGAGTGGTCTTATAAAAATTAATGAAATTTATCGTTATTTTATGTTTTAAATGTAATTCCCGACCCCCCACCACCACAAAAAAAAATTGTATTCGGCATGTTTTGTCCCTTCTCCTCGACCCCCAAACTTGAAAAAGTGCTAGAGCAGACATGTCTCATTGAAAGCTTGTTGGCCAAAATGCGGGTGCTCCTTTTACGTTAAATTAATATGGAAAAGTGATCCCCCACTCTAAAATTTAATTTTTTTGTCTTTTCAAAATTTCTTTCATGCTATTTATAAAGGTCATTTTAACGTATTAGGCGAAAAAAATAGATCTTTATTTTTTTAGGTGGGTCTGGGTTACATCGTAAAAAAAATTACCGATTTCTGTATAGCCGTTTATAGAATAATAAAAAAACACTTTTAATCTTTTCTTCAGTTTTTCGTAAGTGTTTTTTTTTAATATTTAAAAAAGCAATAAAAGCCAAACATTTTTCTATCTACTCAGAATTATATTTTTACACTAGAAATTTATTGAGATTACCAAATTATTTTATGAGGTGATAGTTTTTATTTGTATGTTTATGTTCCGAAGGGGCAAATATCTCTAAAAGAAAGATTTATTAAAAAATCGATGTTGGAATAATAATTCCAAATAAATTTAATTAAATATGTTATCAATATCATTATTGTTTAAAATTTATTAAATAACGATTTTTAATAGAACACTTATAACAATTCTCCCGCTAGAAACATAAACTAAGAGTTATTTAATAAAATCGATTTTTCTAAATTCAATATACAAATGAGATGATCTCTTTATAGTGTCTAGCTTACAAGAATGACACTATATGTAGAAATAAATGAGTGAGTACAGTAAGGAAACTGTTGTATATTAATCAAATTATAAACAAGCAAACAAACCGACAGGAATACGAATTTATATATATATATATATATACTCGGTTTTTTTATTCAAAAGTAATGGACTAGTGAATTCAACGAGGTTGTTACATAGTGCTCAATAAAAACAGATGATAATACTTGTTTATTGTTATACAAACATGCTCACATCCCGCTGCTACAAACAACCACTTGTTTCAATCAAACAACAGATATCATCAGGCAGCGAGTTGACTATTCAAATGTTCAATGAATAAGGTTCAATAAGATTATTCATTGAACATTTGAATAGTCAAGTCACTGCCTGATGATATCTGTTGTTTGATTGAAACAAGTGGCTGTTTGTAGTAGCGGGATTTGAGTATGTTTGTATAACAATAAACAAGTATATATATATATATATATATATATATATATATATATATATATATATATACGTATAAAAAGCGGGATCACAAGTAACATAAGTACACCATTGAAATTAAGGGACAAGCGCTTATACAACACGAGTAGCACGCCCCGAGCCTCCGCAACAATAACCCAATGACAAGCCATTGCGAGATGACAGGTAATTCCTTTGACCGAAGACTCTTCGTAAAAGTTGTCCTCTCATAGAAGTATTGCCTTCACCGCGTCTTGTATGAACTTCTTCTACTCTCTCTCTCTCTCTCTCTCTCTCTCACATCACACACACACACACAAACACACATATATATTTATATAGTATCCTGTACCTCTATAAGGCAACCATTCGCCCATGTACGGAGTATTGCTGTCATATTTAGGTTGGTGCATCGGCTACTAGTCTCTCGCTCCAAAGAGAGTCGCAAATCTGATTGGCCCTAAACTGGCATCTAAGCTTCAGCCTCTGTCCCTTCGACGAAACGTTGCATCCCTCTGGCTGTTCTACAAGTATTTTAATGGTGAATGCTCTGATGAACTGCAAGCACTTGTGCCCCCACGACGTGCACACCCTCGACAGACCCGACAAGCTGCAAAATCCCACCCCCACACTGTAGAAATCCCTAGATGTAGGAGATCTTTCTTCTCCGGTAACTTCTTCCCCAGAACTGCTAGACTTTGGAATTCCATTCCAGGTCACTGCTTCCCCAACTGTACTGACATGCATAAGTTCAAGTGACACCGTGAACCAACATCTTGCCTCCCAAATCCCTACATAGTATTTGTTTCCCCTGATACTAGCCCCCTACACCAAAGTGGCAATTTGCCTTGTTTGGGGTGAAAATGTAATAAAAAAAATAAAAATGAAATTTTAAAAAAATATATAGTATATCTAAATTAAAAAGGGAGAATGTTTGTGTGAAAACATTTCGCAATCTATATACTCAACGGATTTTCTTTCTTTTTTTTTACAGAAAATTTGACACAAAGGATGATTAGAAATGTGGAAAAATTTTATTCGTTTTTATCGGAATAAAAAGATGCTAAATGGTAGAAACTGAAAAAAAATGGTGTATGGAAATTATTGGATTTTGATCTGCTTTCTAACTGTTTTACGTATGCGCATGCGTGAATAGTTCACATTACAGATTATTTAAAAATAAGATGTTTGAAAACACTTTTTTCAAGATAGTGTCACGCTGGTCTTATAATTATCGTATTTGACGCACTGACCTTACGATTTGGTTTCAGTCTCAGCGCGAATATTTATTTTTCCTTTTTTATTTTACTTACAAGAACGGTTTTGAAAAAATGGAATGCTCACATGCACAGGCCTCAGTTTTTGTATTAAGTAATATATAATATTTATGCGTATTTTAAGGCCAAGCAATGCCGCGCGTCTTTCGTGTATAAATATATATATATATATATATATATATATATATATATATATATATATATATATATATATATATACTTCATTTACTCACATAAATTTAATATACGAAATAGATTTATGCGTAAACTTTAAGTATTTACTTCAAAAGTGCTCAATACGTAGGTAGAGCTAGTTAGTAATTTATAAAATATATATGGCGATTAAGCTACACTGAATTTTCTGCGTTTCATCCACTATAGGATTCGTCAGGCTTATGCGCGAATTCTATGGTTGTTTCTTGTTTTTATATATGTTGAGGATTTATAGTTAGCCAATCAGCTTTCTAGTATCCACCGCGCCCCTTCCTATCAGCTAATGGGCATGCATTTTATCGAACAAAGGATCTGTTTTAGAACTACTTTAGTTGTTTAAGGTAGACGTTATATATATATATATATATATATATATATATATATATATATATACATACACACACACACACACACACACACATATATATATATATATATATATATATATATATATATATATATATACAGCCTTTGAGACTTTACACGACCGGTCGCCACAATCGATTGAAAATTTCTTGGGGCGAATAAAAGTCGTAAATCACTCGCCCGCCAGAAAAACTCATTTATTTTACGACTCTAAAATATGCGGTGACTTAGAATCACCTATGTCTCATCATTTGTGAATTCTTTCATCTCTAGCTGTGAGACCGTTAGAATATCGTATTGAAAAAAGAATGGTCGTGCCAAAGGTCAACAAGAGGTCAAATTTACACATAGTAGTCGAAATGTCGCCTTCATCTAGCTCTCTGATTTTGCAATCTATTTGGAAAAAGACTTCTACAACTACATACACATCATACTTACAAAAAGTAAAGACAAACATTTGAAAGAGGAAAAAAACGCATCATTCCGTCAAGCACGCTCTGAAAATTAAATTATACAACAAGGAAGTAATCATATTTTTCTCAATTATATAAGTTCAGATATTTGCATGCTATTTTTGCGGAACTTTCAAAAAATCATCGATACCAATTTTAAAAAAAATATTCTAAATCTTAGAATGTTGTTCCGAGGTGAATTCTTTGTTTTAATAGAAACAAAAGAGACCAATTTCTGTTCGATATCAAAGTTTTTTTTTCCATAAACTACAAAGAAAAATTGACCGTTTAAATTTTAAAAAGATATTAAACCATGCCGATTTTCTAAGAAATCTAGTTCATGTCAGTAAATGGTATTTTTTTTTTTAATATCGGAGATTTCGGGCTACGGAGATCTCGTACCAGGAGTGAATACGCAGAGATATTGTAACACTTATTTTTCAACGCCCATGGTTTAGGCTGGATATTTTAATTTTATATGAAATTTCACGACATAATTTGGGTACCGGAAGAATAGTGTGTTGATATTTTTATTAAGAATAAAGAAGAAAAATATAATTGAATTGTTGTAAAACTATTTACTATTATTGAATGAAACAAAGACATAAAGTCGGACGAGTAAAAATATTTTGGAGCGAGTAAATTTACCCTCACACTCGACCGGCGGTCTAGTTATTTTTTTTTTCAAATCTAAAATGCTGTATAAATATATATATATATATATATATATATAATCAGAGATGTGTGTGCCACAGACGATTTCTGATTGGTTAATCCAATAATCACATCTCCTAAAAAACAATGGTTTCTACGCTCTTACCTTTACCATAAAATATTATGGCTTTATTTATTGTCCATCTTGGAAGGGTTTAATTTTTTCATAACTTGCTATTTGCAAATTAAAAAAATACGAAACTTATATACGAAACTAAACTACACGAAATCAAACGCTCCTACAAACTTAGTAGTAGTACTAGCAAGCACACGCGCACACACGCACACAAACACGTTCACTACCGTCACGTTGTTATGGCAACCAAACCCGCTGACTTACATAAACAGTAAACACACACAGTAAATGTGATTTTCTTCATTTTCTCATTTCACTCGTGGTCTTAAATTCATTTCGGGTTTGTATTACTGTACACATAGATTCGAATAAGTTGTCAAAAAACAAATATATAACAAATAAATGTTATCAAAGGCAAGATAAGTTACTTTTCTACCAAACTGGATATATTTTTCGTGTTTTTATTCAATGTAACATATTTATTCAGCTCGAAAAACGGGTTTGTATTACTGTACACATAGATTCGAAAAAGTTGTCAAAAACCAAATATATAACAAATACATGTTATCAAAGGCAAGATAAGTTACTTTTCTACCAAACTGGATATATTTTTCTGGTTATGGTTAACTTTCGTCACCCGTTGTTTACAAAGCCATTTGCCGGAAGTGACGTTTTATCTACGGATGATCAAAACCGTATAGAATTAACCTTTTTTTTATATAAGTTTCATTCAAACAGGCTTTATTTGAACTTAATGGACTTTTTTTGTATTTATTAACTGTTTTATTCTTTTTATCAAACAAAAATAGAATTTTTACATTGACATATTATGGACTGTTTTTCGAACATCGAAATTTTAAAATTAGTTTTATTTAAAAAAAAAAAAGAAAGACGGTGTTTTTTTTTAAATTAAATTCTAAACTTTATTTGAATTTTTCAACTAGCTTTTACAGACATAATGGACTGTTTTTCAAACATCGAAATTTTAAAATTAAAGTTTTAAATATATTTAAAATAAATTATAAAATATCTATAAAGTCTATTTTTTATGTCTGTAAAACTTTGTTAAAGAGTTAAAATAAACAAAGACTTTTCGTTAATAAAGTCTATTTTTTATCTCCGTAAAAGTTTGTTGAAAAATTCAAATAAAGTTTAGAATTTAATTTTAGAAAAAACACCGTCTTTCTTTTTTTTTTTTTTAAATAAAACTAATTTTAAAATTTCGATGTTTGAAAAACAGCCCATAATATGTCAATATAAAAATTCTATTTTTGTTTGATAAAAAGAATAAAACAGTTAATAAATACAAAAAAAAGTCCATAAAGCCTGTTTGAATAAAACTTATATAAAAAAAGGTTCATTCTAAACGGTTTTGATCATCCGTAGATAAAATGTTACTTCCGGAAAATGGCTTTGTAAACAACGGGTGACGAAAGTTAACCAGAACCATTTTTCGTGTTTTTATTCAATGTAACATGTTTATTCAGCTCGAAAACCATACGGTGTTTACCGATGTATTGGAAAATTCAAGATAGCGCCTCACTCCCTCTTTAACACGGTAAGTATGGGAAAAGGTGTTATAAATAAAAAAACTAGAAAAATACTATTAAAAACCCGCCGAATATATGTCAACCTATGTCACGGTAACATATTGAGCGAGTTTTTAACAGTATTTTATTCACTTTTTTATTTATAACACCTTTTCCAAAACTTACCGTGTTAAAAATGGACTCAGACGCCATCTTGAATTTTCCAATACATCGGTAAACACTGTATAGTTTTCGAGCTGAATAAACATGTTACATTGAATAAAAATACGAAAAATATATCCAGTTTGGTAGAAAAGTAACTTATCTTGCCTTTCATAATATTTTTTTGTTATATATTTGTTTTTGGCAACTTTTTCGAATCTATGTGTACAGTAATACAAACCCATTAAAAATATTGTTTTTGATTTTGAAAAAATATTGTGGTTCATTTGTATTTAAAAATATTGTGGTTCATTTTGATTAAAAAATATTCATTTTGATTAAAAAATATTGATTTTGATTAAAAAATATTCATTTTGATTTTAAAAAAATATTGTTCATTTCGATTAAAAAACATTCATTTTTATTTGAAAAAAATCATTTTGATTAAAAAAATTGTTTAATTTTAATATTTGTTTATTTCTTAACTCATATCAAATGTGTTGCTTGTGTTCTGCTTCAAATATTCATAATCTTACATGCATAATTTTCATTTAATTATATTAAATAAACTTCAAGTTTACTATAAATCAAATCGTGTTCCTTCACTTTTTTAAAATGTAATTTATAAGTAATTAAAGAACGCATTCTAATCTTTAAAATCTATAATACAACGAAATATTCAATTGCTTATAATACTTAAACAAACAACTTGTGTCTTTTTTATTATTTTTTTATTATTAATATTAGATGAGTTTCATTATAAATCATCGTGTTCTTTATTTCAATCCAATTTGGAAGTTTTGTAACGCTGTCTGTAAAAATATATATGATGTTTATAATGACCTATCATTGCGTATTTATATACATTATTTTCCCTATCCTTCTGTTCATCGTACATTTTTTACTCCCAAACTTAAACATGGTGGGTGCATGGAATTCATTTACCGATACAAAAGAAATGATAAGTAAATAAATCCATAAATAAATATTATAAATGGTTTATTTTAATACTTGCCAGGATGCGGAGGAAAATGAATGGAGAGGGAGGGGGATGAAATAAAAACATTTCGGAAACAGATTAAGTTTGAAACAATTGCTTTGCACAGAAATAAATTAATGAAAAAAGAATAAAATTAAATTTCTTTTCCTTCTTGATTTTTTTTAGTTTTTTTATGAAAAAGGAAGTTAAAATTAAGACTATGAAAAAACAATTTTTATTAAGAGCGAACCTCAGTCGTCAGGTATGTAAAAAAAACGTAGAATAATCAAGAAATGTTTTCTAATACAATTTTTTTTTTACTTATGTGTTCATTTGTCTCTTTGAAGTTCGTTTGTTTAATATATCGGTTTGCAATATCACTTTGTCATTCTGTCAGACTCAAATTTTAAATCTATATATCTATAAAAGTGAAAGTGTGTGTGTGTGTATGTGTACATTTCCCTACGAAATAACTCTGTCAATTTTTAGTCTACAGACTCGAAATTATACAGGGTACTGAGATTTGGAAAAATCTATGTGATCGGTTTTTAGCCAGAAATTTGGCGATTAAGGGGTCAAAGTTCAACGATTTGAGCTTTGAGAACTCTAGCAAACTTCTCCGACAATTTTGGGTCTACACCCTTGAAATTTTAGATATAGGTTCCGTGGACATGGATCTAACTTAATAACTTGATTTGAGGCCAAAACAATAACTTTTCAGGGGTCATAATAGGGGTCAAAGTTTAAAAAATTACCCCTTTTTTTGCTCAGCATACACCTCCAAACACCCGGGCAACGCCGGGCAGCCATGCTAGTATATCTATAAAAACAGAGATGTGTGTGCCACAGACGATTTCTGATTGGTTAATCCAATAATCACATCTCCTAAAAAACTATGGTTCGTAGGCTCTTAACTTTACCATAAAATATTATGGCTTTATTTATTGTCCATCTTGGAAGGGTTTAATTTTTTCCGAACTTGCGATTTACAAATTACAAAAATACGAAACTTACAATCTAACAATCGAACCTCCGACATCACGGCCGCTATTATGAAACTAAACTAAAAAAAAAAAACGCGCGTTCACTCGTTGTCTTTTCATTTCGGGTTTGGGTACTTGTGCAGTTTTCCATTGACATTAAAAAATGGAGATATTTAAAAATAAAAATTATATTGTACGTACTCGTCATGGGATGATAAAGTTTTCCTACAGAAAAAATCACGTAATTTCATCAAGTAGTTATTTTTTTTATAGCGAAAAAAGAAAAAAATCAACGCTACAAGCGAGTCATTATTAATTAAACAGAAAGTTCAAGTAGGGGGATTTCCCTTTTTTTCTTTTTTGGATAGCGAGGCCAAATTTCGCGAATTTGGCCTTTTTTTAAAGCAGTTTGGCCTTCAAAATTTCTGTTTGGCCTTTTTCTTCACCGATGAAATAAAAAAAGCAAATAAAAACAACGCAATAAAACTTTTAAAAATACGGCACACTTTGGTTGTTCTTGTTTGTTTTTTTTGGTAAGTTTCCTTATTTTTTTTATTTTTTCAAGATAATACTATTAAATGGACACTATTATGCCAAATTAGCCCCCCCCCAAAAAAAATGCACAAAAATTCGAGATTTAAGGTTTTGACGAGATAATTTAGCGAATTGTCCGGACTATTGCGAGAGAACCATCCATTAGTTTTTCCTGAAATTTTGCCACAAATTGTATTTCAATACATAGATGTGCATAGTAACAACATTTTTTTGCCGAAAATTCCCGTTGCGTCCCCAGATTTCATGTTTGAAGAGACGATCTTTTAAGCTGTTGACACACATGTTTTGGAAATCTAGCAAACATGATTTTTCCTGAATTTTTTTAATATTTAAAAATAAATTATGCCGGCTGATACACTTTTAAAACTTTTTTTTAAAGCTCGCAAGATAAAATTTAAAAATACTTATTTCTATATATATATATATATATATACGAAACTAAACTACACGAAAACAAAACGCTCCTACAAACTTATTAGTACCACTAGCCAGCACACACGCACGTTCACTACCGTCACGTTGTTATGGCAACCAAACCCGCTGACGTACATAAACAGTAAACACACACAGTAAATGTGATTTTCTTCATTTTCTCATTTTATTATTTGGTATACTTTCTTTTACTACATTTTATGACAAGACTCCCAAATACTTTTGTGAATTATAGTTTTCGACTGTTATAAAACCTACCGGTATTCCGATAAATTATTTTTTCTTATGTTAATATATTATTCATCTAACCATTATCGTCTGCAAAATTTTTCTTCATTTTCCTTTCTGCCATTTCTATTCATTGTCTTTTGTTCTAATCTACATACAACTTATTTCATTCAATTTTAATCTACAAAAAATATCAATTATTGCCTGCTTTATAAAAATTTATTTTCACCTTTATTTTTACAATATTTCCTTTCTGCCAATTTATTTTTACATATCACATACTTACAACGTATTGTCTGCACATTTACTTTATTTTACCATTATCTACACAATATTTTCTTTCCATCAAAATTTTTTTAACTAGCACTTATTTACATCTTATAGTCTGCCTTTCTATCAAAAAAAAATTAGCTATCACTTACGTACATCTTATAGTCTGCACATTTTTTTTATTATAACATATTGATAATATTTTTATTTCCGTTAACAGTTTCATTCATTATTTCTGTTTAACCTGCGTTTAATCAAACACTTTACAATTACCGTTTAGTCAATAACGACCTATTTTATTTTTCTTATCTTACACCTGATTACATCCATCATTCCCCTCCCCTTTACTTTTTTTCACGGTTTCTTATTTCTATTAATTCCCTGGATAACCACTGATTGGGTAATAATTAACTATTTCATGTAGAATGCGCCCTGCAAATTTTGGCTACAACTGGTGTTTTTTTTTAATGTTTTTTTTTGCGTTGTTCTTTTTGGTTTGCTGCTTTCGTTGTTATATATATATATTTCTTTTCTGGATCACCAATATGACAACACCAAATGCAAGTGCTTTTTTGTGTTTGTTTGGGTTTTTTTGCGTTGTTCTGCTCGGTTGACTACTTTAGATGTTATTATATATATATATTTTTTTGCTTTGGATAAATAACATAACAACAAAAACAAATAACATTTACAAATAGTGATTTCTTCATATCATGAATACAATTTCTTCGCGACGGAAACTGTAAATCTACCACCAACAATATATATATATATATATATATATATATATATATATATTTCTATACGTTTCTATACGGGCGTTACAGTAAACTAATACCGAAATTTCAGCGGCTGCGGCGGGGGGGGGTTATTACCCACAAGTTCCAAACATTTAAAAACAATTCCAAATTTAATTTGGTTTTGTTGTCATATTACTTATCCACAAAAAAAAGCACAAAAAAATCAGTTCTAGCCAACATGTGGCCCTATATGCAGGGCGCATTCTACATGATAGCCGGCAGTTGGCATGCAGGGGCCTCTTTTGTATATGTTCGCCAAAAAAAGTTATATCTAATAAGTAACAAAAAAAAAACTCACCTTTTAGAAAAACAACATCGTATAAAAACCACAATATGTTTATTGGTTACAAAACGGGGGATCGATTTGGTATGACGTTGTAACCAAAAATTTATCAACCCTTAACAATTGTCGCAATAATAAAACAGACAAATCTTATTTTAGAGTTCACATGAATTGTACCTAAACCCCCGAAATAAAATTAATTTTCCCTTTCTTTCTTTCATTTTACAGACTCAACACAATCTTGCAAATTAAGCAAGGTATTACCAGTTTTTAAAAAAATTACTGACCATACTTTTGTTAATTTTTATGTTAAAATATTTTCTACTTACAACTTTCTATTACTGACTGCTTGCTTACATTATTTACAGATTTAAAAAAATATTAATCTTGATTTTGAAATTCTCTTGTATTTAATATTTTTAAACATTTTTGAACGAATTTAACCAAACGATTGATTTGAATACTTTCGTCAGTCCATTTTGCATTACTTTCATTACACTTATATTACTGTTGTTAATTTGGAGAACATTACTATCAATTATGCCAAAAAAGGGAAAGTCATCAATAAGTGCATCGAGGCATCAACTAATGAAAAGACGTCGCATGGCGCAACAATCAACAGTTAATGGGCCCTACGACATTGCCGAACACCCAGGGAATGCTAGGGACGTATTTGTTGAAAATGGTCGTTTGGGTCATTCGGCTGGGGGTGCTTCTTCCTTCTTTGCAGCTTCGACGGCAATTGATGATAATTTAAATTTGCCTGGGCCTTCGACAAGTACTTTCTTAATCGCAACATTAGACGGTTCACTGCACGCCAATCTCCCCATTTACCTAAATGAAAGGAATAACATTCACGTTATTTCTTAAGCTTCAATGGATGAAGACCAAAGAGAAATTTATTTGGACAGAAATTCTTCAAGCTCGGCTGAAGAGCAACAAAAAAATCATCTTAAAAGAAAGGCATTACGTCAGGCTGCTGTACGTGCTTCTGAAACCGATGAACAACGAGACAGACGTTTAAGGATAAATGATTCGGCCTTGTCCACTGCACGCGCTTCAGAAAATGCAGAGCAACGAGACAGACGTACAAAGGGGCATATAGAATATAGAGCCAATTTGGAAGGACATTCAAGAGCAACAAAGTCACGCTGGTCTTTAAAAGCATTCAACTATATTCCCTCTTCTAATTATGCTGAACACGCTGACATAAAAATAGGCTCTATGTATAAGAAATGCTCCCATTGTCTCGCGAAAAGATGGCCAAGTGAGCCAGCGGGAATATGCTGTTCAAATGGCAAGGTGAAACTCCCACTTCTTGAAGAACCTCCACAACCGCTACTACGCTTGCTCACAGGTTCAAATCCTGAATCAAGAACCTTCTTGAAAGAAATAAGGCAATACAATTGCGCCTTTCAAATGACGTCTTTCGGATCCAGTTACCAATATGAAGGGGGGTTTATGCCAACATTCAAAGTACAGGGTCAGGTGTACCATCTGATTGGATCTCTTCAGCCAACTGAAAATGAGGCACCTCAATTTCTTCAAGTTTACTTCATGTCAGAATATCTGAAACAAGCTCAAAGAAGGAATTCATTTGCATTTGCCTGCAACAATGACACAATCACTTTTAACAATCGATTAAAATTGATTTGGGACCTTCAAAGCATGCTTCATGAATACAACAACTATGTACGGAGCTTCAAATATGCTCTAGAATTAAATCCTGCTGATAATTTTAGCATTGCCATCGATGCAGACAACCGACCATCCACTGAACATGCAGGTCGGTTTACTGCTCCTTCTTTTAATGAAATCGCAATACTTCTTAGTGGTGACCAACACCATTCTCGAGATATTGTCATCAGACACCGGGATGCTGATCTCCAGCGCATAAACGAAACTCACAGATCATACGATGCGCTTCAATATCCTTTAATGTTTGTTCGTGGAGAAGATGGTTACCACTTTGGAATTCCTCAATTTGACCCATCTACTTTGGAATATAATTTTTCCAAAACAGTTTCTTGTAAGGATTTCTATGCTTACAGATTTATGATTCGGGACCAAAAGGTTAACAGTGACCAGAATAATGATACTGGTGATTATAATACTACTACTAATAATAATGATAATAACAACAATAGAAATATTTATTTCAATCATTTACATCGGTTTCAAGACCTTTACAATCAGTATGCTACTGACATGTGTGCTAAAATCGAATCAGAACGCCTATGCTACATCAGAAATAATCAGGCAAAATTGCGTTGCGACAGCTACATACATTTGAGGGATGGTCTTAACAGAGATGCAGATCCAAACAATCTAGGCAAGCTTTGTATTCTGCCCTCCACATTTACTGGTGGACCCCGCTATATGCACGAAAGGACTCAGGATGCGATGACAATTGTGAGGCACTACGGTAGGCCTGCTTTGTTTATAACCTTCACATGTAACCCAAATTGGAAGGAAGCCAAGGTTGAACTTTTCAAGGGCCAATCAACAACAAACCGTCATGATATCTTAGCAAGAGTATTTCACTTGAAACTTAAAAAATTGATGGATTTGATAAAACTAGGTGAGATTTTTGGACCTGTCCGAGGAAACATGTATACAATCGAATGGCAGAAAAGAGGTCTTCCTCATGCTCATATTCTAATTTGGCTCGTGGATAATATATGTTCGAATGACATTGATAAACTCATCTCTGCAGAACTACCAGATCCATTTGTTGACAGGGATTTATATAACATGATAAAGGTGCATATGATTCATGGACCATGCGGCCCTGGTTTTAGAAGAGATTTACCATGTGTTACAGACAACAGGATATGCACAAAAAGGTATCCTCGCCAGTTTATTAGTGAGACACAGACTGATACTGATGGATATCCATTGTACAGACGACGAAGACCCGAAGATGGTGGCTTCAATGCGACCGTAAGAAATTACGAGATCGACAGCAGATGTGTCATACCATACTGCCCAATTCTTATCAGCACCTTTGATGCCCACATAAATGTCGAATTTTGTGCTTCTGTTCATTGTATCAAATATGTTTGTAAGTACATCAATAAGGGTTCTGATGCCGCCTCCTTTGGTCTCCATAACGACAATACAAGAGATGAAGTCCTACAATATCAGGTAGGGCGTTACATTAGCAGTAGTGAGGCATTTTGGCGAATATTTGGATTCCCTATCCATGATAGGCATCCACCAATTCAACGTCTGGACATTCACCTTGAAAATGGACAGCGAGTGTACTACACCCCGACAACCGCACAAAATATAGTACAAGCACCTAGACAGACAACTTTGACTGCTTTTTTCAGGCTGTGTGAAAGTGATGACTTCGCCAAAACTTTAATCTATTCTGAAATTCCTTCATACTACACATGGAATAAAAAGCGTTGGATTCGCAGAACTATCGGGAGACGAGTTGAAGGTGCTGAAGGTATTAGATGGAATGATTGCCTTGGACGTGTCTATACTGTACCTCCTAATCAACACGAATATTTCTATCTGCGAATTCTGCTTCATGAGGTTCAAGGCCCAACAAGCTTTGAAGATCTTCGTAAATTCGGTAACCGAGTTTGGCCTACCTACAGGGAAGCCTGTATGGCTCGAGGTTTACTTGAGGATGACACTCGCTGGGAAGCCACCTTAGCTGAAGTTGCTGCCTCATATTCAGCTCGGCGACTTCGAAAAATATTTGTTAAAATATTACATTTCTGCAGTGTTGGAAACGCATTTAACTTGTGGTTGAAATTCAGAAATAGCCTTTCCAAAGATTTTTTGCATCAGGCTCAAGTGCGCCTTCCAGAAATTCAACTTGATTATTGTGATGAGTTTTACAATAGGGCATTAATAGATATAGAGGACAGACTTATTCTTATAGGTGGAAAATATTTGCAATCATATGGTCTGCCACAAACTGAACGTACCAACAATGAGCAAATTCCAACTCTAATACTTCAGGAAACATCCTATGATGTCGATTCTTTAACAAGCTACATCAATGAAATGATGCCTAAGCTACTTCCTGAGCAGCTGTTCGCTTTCAACACAGTTACCACCACCGTTTTCAGACGTGCTGGTGGAATTTTCTTCCTTGATGCACCTGGAGGCACCGGAAAAACATTTGTTACCAAATTAATTTTGGCCAAAGTTAGGCAAACTAATACTATTGCCATTGCCGTCACGTCTTCTGGCATCGCTGCTACTCTTCTTCCTGGTGGCAGAACAGCACATTCTATGCTTAAAATACCACTTGACTTAATTTCAGCTCAAACTGCAGTTTGCGATATCACCAAAGATAGTCCCAGAGCACAGCTACTTCGACAAACAGAAATTATTGTGTGGGATGAGTGCACCATGGCTCATAAAGGGGCTTTTGAGGCTTTAGATAGAACTCTTCGGGATATAAGAGATGACCAACGATCCATGGGTGGTGTTACCCTTCTACTTTCAGGTGACTTTCGCCAAACACTACCTGTGGTCCCAAAGGGAACCAGAGCTGATCAGGTACGTGCCTGCCTAAAATCATCCTATTTATGGAGACAAGTAAAAACACTTCCGTTAACAACTAACATGCGTGTTAAACTTAATGGAGATGGAGCAATGGAAAAGTTTTCCCACGACCTTCTGAAAATTGGCCACGGAAAAGTTCCAGTAGATTCCACTGGCCACATCAAAATTAACAATATATGTAGCCATGTCAATACTCTCGACGATCTTATAACATCAGTTTTCCCAAATCTGATTGACAATTTTCGCAATCGCGATTGGCTCTGTGAAAGAGCTATATTGGCACCCACAAATTCAGTTATAAGAGAAATTAATCGACGTATGCTAGACAGTCTTCCTGGTACGATTAAAATGTTTAAATCAACCAATGCAAATATGGATCCACTTGACAATGTTAAATTCCCCATTGAATTTCTTAATAGTCTTGAAATTTCCGGTCTTCCCGATCCTGTTTTGCTCCTCAAGGTGGGATGTCCCATAATTCTCCTAAGAAATATAACACCACCGAAATTGTGCAATGGTACTAGACTTGTTATCAATAGAATGTCCGAAAACGTCATTGATGCTACAATAATTACTGGATGTGGAAAAGGAGAGGATGTCTTGATACCTAAGGTGACATTGACTACATCAGGAAGAGAAGCGCCCTACGTTTTCAGAAGAATACAGTTTCCTCTTCGGGTTGCATTTGCTATGTCAATAAATAAATCCCAAGGTCAGACATTGTCCGTGGCTGGAATGCACTTGACAGAATCTTGCTTCTCTCATGGGCAACTTTATGTTGGATGTTCTCGAGTGGGTAGCAAAAATAGTCTGTATGGATTCATGCCGAACAACAAAACAAAGAACGTTGTATACACTGAAGTTCTATAAATCCTCTACACCAGGACCGTGTATGACTGTATATTTTTTAAAATTTGTGATTTTTCAATACATAACTGGAATATTAGTTGCTGTAGTAAATTAAAATTTAGCAAGTTATATAATTTCCTCATCGAATTAATAATGAGAAAAAATTCATATACTTTTTTTTCATTATTAATTTTGTTTTTTTTATTACACATTTTACGGTAATATTTCAAGAAATAACAACTTAAAAAAATTATTTTTTTCCTTAAACCAAAATAAACATTAAAATAAAAGATGCTGATAAAAATCGAACAGAAATAAAAAAAGAAAATTGATCAGCTTAAATTATAACATTAACATTGCAAAATATACCAAACTATATTCAGACATTGGGCTACATATCTACATTTTGTGCGGAAATTTTGCACCCAAGGGCTCAAAGTTTAACGATTTTACCTTTTTAGAACTCTGCCACACTCCTCCACCAATTTTGACTTTAATAACTTGACATTTTATGTGTAGGTCACTTGGACCTGAATCGAACTTTTTAATTTCCGTTGAGCCCGACAAAAACTAATCCTAAGGTGTCAAATCTATGATCAAAGTTTAACATATTTGACCTTTGCTATCTTTATAAAACTACAGGGTCTAATCACTTGAAATTTGACAATTTTAGGTCTAAATACTTGAAGTTTTATGTATAAATTACTTGGATCGGGGTCACACTTTTTCATTTGTTTTGACCCCAAAAAGATAACAGCTAAAGGGTCAAAATTGCGGTCACATTTCAAAAGAATTGATACCTTTGGTATCTCTACTCTACTTCTCTGCGAATATTGTTTCCAAACACTTGAAATCTTAAATGAAGATTACTTGAACCTGGATGCAACTTTATATTTTAGTTTGTGCTCGAAAAAATATATTTTAAGGGGTCAACATTAGAGTCAAAATTCAAAAATATTTTACCTTTGTGGTCTCTACCAAACTACTTGGTGTAAACACTTGAACTTTGACATAAAGCATAGTCATAATGAGTTCAATCTTTTTTATTCGTTCTGGACCGAAAATTTCGCTGCCATGGAGTCAAAGTTAACATATTTGACCTTTATGGTCTCTACTAAACTACTCTGCTAATGTTGGGCCTAAAATATTGAAATATAACTTGCAGTGTATTCAGACATTGGTCTCGCAATCTAAATAGATTTTGGGTGGAAATTTCGCAGCCGAGCGGTCCAAGTTCAAATATTTGACCTTTTTGAATTATACCACACTCCTTTACCAATTTTGGGTCTAAACACTTGAGATTTTACATGTAGGTTGCTTGGACCTGGGTACAAAATTTTTAATTTGCTTCGAGCGCAAAAACATAACGGCTAAGAGACAAAAATTGCGGTCAAATTGATACATATTACATTTATACGTTTTCTACCAAATTACAATTCAATGTCAATTTGGAGTCTAAACACTCAAAATTTGAGATACAGATTTTTAAGAAAGAGAGAGATAGCGAGATATATATAGAGAGTAAGTAGAGAGATTGACTGTTCGCTTTGCTCTGACGTCACAATAAAAATACGAAAAATATATCCAGTTTGGTAGAAAAGTAACTTATCTTGCCTTTTATAACATTTATTTGTTATATATTTGTTTTTGGACAACTTTTTCGAATATATGTGTACAGTAATACAAACCCACATTCATTTTGATTTTTAAAAAATTCATTTTGATTAAAAAAAATAGTTTAATTTTAATATTTGTTTATTGTCTTAACTCATATCAAATGTTTTGCTTGTGTTCTGCTTCAAATATTCATAATCTTACATGCATAATTTTCATTTAATTATATTAAATAAACTTCAAGTTTACTACAAATCAAATCGTGTTTCTTCACTTTTTTAAAATGTAATTTATAAGTAATTAAAGAACGCATTCTAATCTTTAAAATCTATAATACAACGAAATATTCAATTGCTTATAATACTTGAACAAACAACTTGTGTTTTTTTTAATTATCTTTTTATTATTAATATTAGATGAGTTTCAGTATAAATCATCGTGTTCCTTATTTCAATCCAATTTTGAAGTTTTGTAACGCTGTCTGTAAAAATTACTGTTGATTATTGACAGTCTAAGAGTTCCACATATCTTGCTTGTTGGGACTTCGGCGATGACGTCATTTTTTCAGCTGGCCGGCCATCTTTATAACGAAGGCCACGCCACCATCCCCCCACCAAAGGGGGAAGCCTGGCATTTTCTCACCCGAAAGGGGGGAGCTTGACAGTTTCTCCCACCAAAGGAGGGAGCCGGTGTCCCCCTCCCCAAGAGTGGGGGGGAGCGAAGAGGCCAGGAGGAGGTGACTTTTTTCTTTGGGGGAGGGAAGCCTCCAGGCACCCTCCTCCCTGAAGGTGGGGTTGGGGATTATCTCTCCCTGAAGGGGGGAGGCCGGCACCAAGCA
>NC_136498.1:24827727-24840227 GCF_053919585.1 Euprymna scolopes | reverse complement strand
ATTTAGTTCGGTCATACGCCGAGAACATCACTAACCTGACTTCCCACAACAAAATGCTAGTCCCTTCGCCGCCATTCGCCGAGTATTCGCCGAACTGACATGCTCTCAGTTGCGAACACATATCGATGCGGTGATTGAGCCTGAAGGAGGCTACATTGAATAGATACTCTACTACATAAGCAAGTTACTTGAATTGAAACTTTAAACCTTAGTTTTTTTTTGGGGGGGGGGGGTCATCGGTTTACCCTGCATTTACTCTTACCATCTATTTCCTTAAAAATTCTGGGGGTGAGGTGCTACCATGGTGTCAATTTACATTTGGAACACAACAGATTCCTCGTTTTACAATCCCATTCATTTCACCCGTTTATATTATTCTACTATGGCCCAAACACCTGTAATGGTCGAAAGTTTAATTAATATCGGGTAAAATAGAGCTGACCTAAAGCTTTTTATGATGTGAGCAGTCCAGAACAATTCCAGGTTGCTTGCTGGTTCTATTTTTTTGGTTTTATAATATACAAAATAGGGGAAAACGAAGCCGAGGTTATTTAAATATTGGAAATAATATTTAATAATAATATTATTTTGTGAAGAAAACCATTGCGTAGTATATGGTAGTATTCAAGATGTTTTGTCTAAACTTGAGAATTAGTTAACCCGAGGTAAATTCTAAGGTCACGCCGTGTGAAAAACGTTTGATAGAAAATTACTTAATTATTATGCACGAGTAATTTTACAAAATTTGCCACTCAGGGAAAATTCCATTTTGATGCTGCGAAGTCGGATTGGCTGAGGGGAAACCCCCAGGCCCCAAAGGTGCAGGGGCAAGTTTTGGGAGGTGATATAAGGAGTTGAGTTTGAACCGCATCTAAACCCAAAAGACCAACTAAAAGAGTGAGAAAAAGGAAAGAACGACAAAATTACAATCGTGAGTTGCAAATTTATTTCTGAACGAATTACAAATCTCTGCGTTGATAAAAAAAGGTAAATTTCATATTTTTATTCTTTTAAATTTACTGTATGATAGCAAATTAGAGTTTATTTAATAAATAGTCTTTATAAAAACAAGAATTTACGACTGAAGTTGTACTTTATTGGTGCCTACAGACATCGTGACTCAAATCTCAAACAAACGCTGTCTTTCAGGGAACAGCAGGTAGAAAAAAGGACCGCAAAACTAATGCCGGTTCCAGACTGTGGCACTTGGCACTGGAGACTTTGAGTTGATTTTTTCGTTAGTTTTTTTTTGTTCCTATTTTTTTTTTTGTTCTTTTACTACGAACCAGCAAGAAATAACAAAAATCACGCTTCAAACCCTGTCATCCATAGGCGGTCAAGGCCACGCTCCTGAAATTTGTTGGGTGCTCCGAAATTGAAAAACTAAGGGTTACACTTACTTACCGGTGGACACTTTGTAGTTTTAACCTGTACATTTGCTACCGTTTGACCAGGATAGATTCTGGGGTCTTCATCGTTTTACACTAATTTACACACATTGCTTCTTCATACATTTGCATTCCCACTAATAGCATTTTATTGATTAATCCCATTTACATTGCAGTTGCCCAAAGAGTTTCTAAATTTTATTAGGTGTTAGAAAATTTGGGTATATCACCATAGGAAATTAAAATTTTCGTATTTTTGTCGGGCAGCTCGTATAGCCGATGTAGTAGAAAATAGAAAAGCAATACTTACAAATACACTTACTCACTACAATTATATTTTCTTTAAAAACATAAATATGATTACATAAGCATAATTGCAATTTAATTACATAAAAAATAAATAGCTAGGGAGTGAGGCACAAATCACGCAAGAACGTTATAGGTTGAACAACGTAACCTCGATGATTTTTGTTTCTTAATTCTTTTTAAAAAATGGTTGAAATAGCAAGTAGGCAAAAAACACATGTTACTAAAGACAATAAAAGCAAATTTCCTTTTAACTAGGTTTAGATTTTGTTTATCTTAATCTATTCTAATGTGCTTTATTGCGTTTTAATAATAGGATTTTAGTACAATGGAGTCGATCTTTTTTTTTTTTCAAGATGGCGACGTGAAGCGCGGTGTTGAATGTTTACCAGCTCAAAAAATCGAAAATTAATCTTCAAAGAACGGCTAATAACTGTCAACAATCGATAGAAAATTTAATTTATCACCAGAGGAATAGTTGCCCGAAACGTGGCGAAACAACAAGAACTATGAAAATAGGATAACAATCTGCAAATAAATAAAGATAAATTTCATGAGAAATATTAGTTTTTTTTAATTCTAAAAGATTGATATAACATATGTATTGGTAAATATACATTTAAAAAAGTGTGTTTGCTAAACGCTGCCGAATGGCGTTTTGATTGTATATGATAAACCCCAACAGTTATTTTTTTTCTTTAAAATTTTGCTTTTGTTTAATATGATTTTTTCGCGAAACAGGTGCGAGCTTAAATGGGTGGGGTTCAAAAAATTGTCATGTGTCGTGTGCTTTAATATAAAACAGCTGCAAAGAAAACAATCACGCAAGACAATAATACAAGCGTCTTTTAAATTTCGCGGGCTGCCGCTAATTGGATGTTTTAAATGCGATATATTTTACTTATCTGCTGAGAAACAATAATAGTCCACGTGCGTCTTACATTGCGCGTTTCGACTTGCGTCACGTTTTATAAGCTTAAATGTGGTGCGATAAGTTAGAAAGAATCCCACCGGCATATCATTCATGGATATATATATATATATATATATATATATATATATATATATATATATATATATATATATATATATATATATATATATTACAATAGAAAAATGCGAGCATGAAAAGTAATATGGTTAAGCTTAAACATCGAAAAGTAAATGGCTAATTGTTAAAACTGGAAAAGAAAAAGACAAGATATGTTTGTAAAAAATATAATAAATTTAAAACTTAAAATATTGCAGCATTAAAAATTGATTATATAATATTAAATTGAATTAAAAAAAATATTGCTGCAATATTTTAAGCTATATTACTTTTCATGCTTGTATTTTTCTATTCAAATCCTTGATTTTTCCAGGCTTCCAAGAAATTCACTTTTCTTTGTTTTATTTTTGTCTTATTTTCTTGCCCCCCCCATAAACACATATGTAATAACAAGTATTGCACTCGTCTGCTTTCAATAAAATCCGCCCAGTTATCTCCCTTTTATGCTTTCATTTTCTCTGTTTAACTTGTTACTCCTCTTTTCGCGACAGCAGTGAAATAGTAGCAACAGTAGACGCTGAAGCGACGTTGTGGCCATGGAAACCAATCATAAAATGCGTCGCTCACTTCCTTACATATTTTTACAATTTTGAACACTAGAAAATTTATCATAACTTTTGTTTTACTGAACGAAAATTGAAAAGGAATCACAATACAGCTGAGGTGATTCATGAACTGTAATAATTGTTTGAAATTTGGTCGAAAAATTAATAAGCGGTGACGCTTTAATGGCTAAAATTGCCACTTAATCTTATATTAAAACACTACGGTTTTTGAATTGTATATATATATATATATATATATATATATATATATATATATATATATATATATATTAATTAATCGCAATATATATTTTATAACTTACTCTCTCTCTATATATATATATATATTATTATTATTATTATTATTATTATTATTATTATTATTATTATTATTATTATGCAAATATGATAAACTTCATATTATTTGATTCTTCTAATACATAAACCTGCAAAATTTATTTTATATTTTGTGGACCTCTTTCCTCTGATGAGAAGAAATGCATTCTTCGACACTCCATGGAATAAGGTTTTTCTTGTTTTATTTTTACTCCTTATCGAATAATTAAAATTGTGTGTACCTTTCCTACAGGTTAAAAAGTTGTTTTGAGATTTTTTTTCTAACTGCAAGATACTTATCTTATATGTAAGCTCTATGTATTTGTTGGATGTATCCAGCTTTAACATCTGGTTTGGTATATTATATAAATATTTGTATAATATTTATATTTATTTGAGTTTACACATTTCTTTCTGTAAACTTAATATTACCTTTTCGTTTCAATTTAAGCTCCTTCTGAGTTGAGCTTTATCATCCTTTGCAGATATGTTCTGCTATTCCCACTATATATATATATATATATATATATATATATATATATATATATATATATATATATATATATATATATATATATACTCGGGTTTTTTTATATTCAAAAGTAATGGACTAATGAATTCAACGAGGTTGTTAGATAGTGCTCAATAAAAAGAGCTGATAATACTTGTTTATTGTTATATAAACATGCTCACATCCCGCTGCTACAAATAGCCACTTGTTTCAATCAAACAACAGATATCATCAGGCAGCGACTTGACTATTCAAAAGTTCAATGAATAATCTATAAAAGTTCCATGAATAATCTATAAAGATTATTCATTGAACATTTGAATAGTCAAGTCGCTGCCTGATGATATCTGTTGTTTGATTGAAACAAGTGGCTATTTGTAGCAGCGGGATGTGAGCATGTTTATATAACAATAAACAAGTATATATATATATATATATATATATATATATATATATATATATATATATATATATATATATATATATATATATATATAGTTTTAAGTAAAATAGGCAGAAGTTTCTCAAAAGCTCTTTCGGCTATCATCTCATCAGTAGAAAATCGATAGCGTAAAAAATAATATTATGTCGAAAGTTTAAAGAGTTCTAGTGAGGAATCATTGAATCTGCCAAAAGTACAGGGACAATTAAATTAAGTTTATTAAGGTTTAAAAACGATTAAAATATTGGCATAACGAGGGAGAAAAAAGTAAATACAAGAATATCCAAACATCTTATCGAACGTTCAATCACGTAAGGTCGGCTTAATTAATATTTTGGTACATAGAGCCCTCATGATTTGTTCGCCTAATAGATTAGACGCCGAACTCGATGAGACCAGGGAAATATTCATCAATAATGGTTATCCTGTGGAACTTATTGATGACTGTATTTTCAAAAAGGTTGCAGATTTTAAATCCCCTAAAAAGTGTGTACCTTTGAAATGTCCGGTTTATCTAAAATTACCGTGGATTGGGGAAAACAGAGTTTCCAAACAGATTCGCAGAAGTATTTACGACTGCTTTGATTCTGTGTCCTTGCGTTTGGTATATACTACGAGACCTTCTTTTCCTTATTTTCGCAAGGATAGTTTGCCTTTCATCCAAAATAGCAATATTGTGTATTAATTCAAATGCCAGCACGATGCTGGTTATGTTGGGCGAACATCCTTGTATCTTTTGACTCGTATAAACCAGCATGTTCTATCGAAGATTAGACAAGGGAGGATGGGGTCTGGTAGTCTTCCTCCTTCTGCAGCCTTGAACTCTGCTATTGGCCAGCATTTGGTTGACAACGCGTGCTGTGCTGATAGATATAGAATAGAATGGTTCGAGGTGCTACATAGAGCGGACTCCAGAAACCATTTAAAGATTTTGGAGTCTATTGCGGTGCGTAAACCTTCTTTGAGCCGGCAAAAGGAAACCGTAAACGCATTGTTTCTCTTTGGGGAACTTTGGATCTTTTCTCCCGCTTTTTCCCCCTAGTTGGGCAAATATTTTCATCGTTTTTAAACGTTAATAAACTTAATTTTAGTTGTCCCCGTATTTTGTCACATTCAATAGATCCCCATTAGAACCCTTTAAAGTTTTGACATAATACTATTTTTACGCTATCGATTTTCTCCTGATGAGATGATAGCCGAAAGAGCTCTTGAGAAACTTCCGCCTATTTTTTTAAAAAACTATATATAAATTCTGTATATCCAAACACACACACACACACACACACACACACACACACACACACACACACACACACACACACACACACACACACACACACATATATATATATATATATATATATATATATATATGGGTGTGGAACAAATTCGATTTGGCTTTAACCGATAAAAATATCGTTGTAGAGGCTAAAATTGAAAAACACAATGAAATTTGGTAGGCATAAGTTTACTTAAAGTGCCTGTATATGCATGCGTAAATATACACTTATACGTTTAATCGGGTAATTGTTAAAACTTTCCAATTTAGCTTAAAAGGTAACGGCAAAGGTTAGAGTGCTAAATATGTTCTCTTTAATTTTTACTGAAATCACCCAGGTCATACTTTTGAAATAACTACTATATATTGGGTACAATACAATAATCGACAGATAATTCACTCTATAATACGGACTCTGCATAAATTTACATATATTTCTGTGAATTATTCGACGGGGCAATTCTGGCTGGCCTACAATCTATCTATTTAAGATATTTTCCGTCATATCTGCATTAAACTCGCGGGATGTGTTCGGCCTTGACGGATTTTTAAATACCTTTTAAGTACATTTTAATTCAGCCGCGTCTTCTGCCGATGTAGTTATTGAAGGATATATAAGTAATCTATACTACTAATAAAATTCTAATCGTTTATTTATTTATTGATTTATGTGTGTGTATATATACCAATAACACTTTCGAACGGATGCACTGAATTGAAAAGATTCTTCCCCCCCCCCTGAAATAATGTAACGAACAACGCCTATTCATACAAAAAGCCCGAAATATGGGTTTGGGGGCCTTTTCGTGCAATCGTCGAAAAAGTTACCTGCCTATGTCGACGGAATTTAGCACTGTCTGCATACAGTAGCGCTAACGTCTTTCACCATACGGGCAGGACAGGTGGCGTCTGACTACGAATCAGAAGATTTCAGGTTCAAATTCTAGCAAGTTCGTTTTAACCATTATCCAACGTTTACTCATTATCCTTACCCTTAATTAGGGTATTTTTTGTTTTTTCAGTGATTTTGTTTTGTGCATATAGGAATTTCCCATACTCTGAGTTCACAAGTTAAGCGTTTTGATAATAAAACAATGTTTAGTGTACTTGATGTTGAGTGTACTCGCTTTTGTGTTTGATTCGACGTTGTGTGGCGTAGCCGCTAGTATTTAATTTTAAACGACCTGAAGAAGTCAATTAAATGTGGGCATGTGCAGAAAGAAGTAAAAACATGTCGGAAAAGTTGAAATGTACATTTTGCGTTTTAATTTGCCAATATATGTCTGTACGCGTTATTAATACATTTCAATAAGGTTTTTACTTATAAAACTATCGTTGTGTATGATTGATATTTTCTGTTAATTTCAGTTTCATGCGACCAGTAGTTTTTCAATTTTATCGGCTGAATTTTACACACTAAGTAATAATTTTAATAGAATTATTTTTAATCAGTTTCGCGTCTTTCTTTTTCTTTTGTTCAAGCGGGACACGTTGTGTTCTTGTGGATAATGTTCCGTAGCGGCTCTCAACACACACACCTTGCTAAACTATGGATAAAGGTTATCTTACGCGAGAATTACTAACCCATACGTACACTTTAAATTATTTCAAAATATAGAAAGAAATGGCCTCAAAAGTGTTATACGATTTTCCACTCAACAATTGATGCTCGATTCATGAAATGTTGTCTAAAACAGGCTGATATTTTTTTCCAAGTTAAAAACAGAATTTTATTGTATATGGTTCTTCAAAAATGTCCTCACTTCCAGATTGCATTTTAAGAATGTAACCAGCTGTTACAATCCGGCTATAGTAGGGTGTATTCCAATACCTGCTGTAGCTGTTTTTTTACAACTAAAATCATTAACATTGGCCAGTCATTTATAAGATGTATAGTAACAACATACTGAATTGTTAAGAGTCTACGTACAAAATAATCTGGAAACTTATTGAAGGCACTACGTTTGCTTAGCGTTTCATGTAAACTACTAAACACCTCTGTAAAAAAAAGTGTACCAAAGTTTTTGATATGCTGAACTAACTGATTAAGATAAATAAAATATTGGATCTGCAATTTGAGATATATTTCTTTATATATATATATATATATATATATATATATATATATATATATATATATAGAGAGAGAGAGAGAGAGAGATGTATGCTATGTTGTAATATTTAAGAAGCACAGAATTTCTAAGCAAAATGCTTAGAATACAGAAAGTGTGAAATATAATCGCAACAATACAATGTCCTATAACACACACACACACACACACACACACACACACATATATATATATATATACATATATACATATATATTTATATACTGCTGATCAAAAACTTAAGTCCACTTAAAAATCTTTAAAAAGAAACCTTTTTTTAAGGATATATTTTAAATTATTCCGACTTAAGGTTACTAATACTACAATCTAAAAGGTTATGGTAACAAAAAGGTACATTCCAAAACTTTTATTTAAAAATTTGCATTTTTATTAAATTACACTTTTTACACATGATCAAAGTTATAAGACCAAGGTATAAATTGTTAGATTTATGGTAATTCTAATGTTGTAGTTCAGTTAGAGATTAGCAATCAGTGAAAAGGTGTTACCATGCCTAATGCAAGAAAACTAACCGAAATTTAACAGTCTCGAATTCTAGGATTCCTAAGCAATGTTTGCCACAGCGAGCGTTGTAGCTAAGGTAAATCGCAGTAAAACTGTTATTTGCAACTTTTTAAAGAACATGAGAATTATGGAAAAGTAAAATCCTTTGCAGCCCCCAAAAATTTATCCCGCATTGAGTAGGAGAATTAGACGGTTGTTATGAAGGACTTTCTTCTAGTCAAATTAAGGTCGTTATAGATGCTGATTGCAGTCCAATAAACATCTGACGACACTTACAACAAAAAGGCATAGTAAATAAAAAAGCGTAAACAAGTTCCTCGATTGCTTTCACGTCACAAAATGGACCGTTTAATATTTGGTCATGAATACCAAACATGGGACGTTGAGAAGTGGAAGAAATTCCTGTTTTCTGATGAGAAAAAATTCAAATTAGATGGTTCTGATGGCTTCCAGCGATATTGGCATGACAAAAACATGCCCCTTGAAATTTTTTCCACACGTCATAGTGGTGGAGGGTCCGTAATGGTTTAGGGTGCCTTTTCTTACAGAGGGACGATGGAGCTCCAGGTGGAACAGGATCGTCAGATAGCTGCTGGTTATGTTAGCATGCTACAAAAAGCATCTTTGATGATTGAGGGGCATCGTTTTTGTCGGGATGGATAGTTATTCTAACAGAATAATGCTGCAATCCACACTGCAATACGGACCTTGAGCTTTCTACAAGAAAAGATAGTCCATCCTTTGGGACATCCTGCATGCTCACCGGACTCAAACCCAATTGAAAATGTTTGTGGATGGATGACAAGAAAGGTTTATCGAAATGGCAAACAATATTCAACAAAAAATGAAATTCCTGAAGCCATCTTCAGAAATTGGAGAAGGATCCCCGGCACTTTAATGGAAACCGTTATTTATAGCATGCCCCAAAGAATTTTAGAAGTCATCAGAAGCAGTGGAGGGAGAATTCATTATTAAGTTTAATTGTTGAATGATTTCATACACTTTTCATATACTTTTCGTACAATTTAATAGAATTTTTGTCTCTGGTCTTATAATTTTCATCATGTGCAAGAAGCCTAATGTAATAAAAATAGAAATTTTACAAATAAATATTTGGAATGTAGCTTTTTGTTTCCATAACCTTTTAGATTATTATATTGGTAACCTTAAGTCGGAAGGAAAGATTTCTAAGTGGTCTTAAATTTTTGATCAGCAGTGTATTTCTCTCTTTCTCTCTCTCTCTCTCTTTCTCTCTCTCTCTCATATATATATATATATGTGTGTGTGTTTGCGCGCACGCGCGTGTGTGTGTGTGTAATCGTTCACTGAAAGACTGTGTCTACATCTCATAGCTCTTCAGTGGGGATAGAATAGCATCCATCTCATGTCATGGATCTAACCTGAAAATATCTTGTAGATAGTTGACATCTCTCAACATTACGCCAAGTGGTCGGCCGTGCAATATACAATTTTTAAAATTTTATTTAAACATTGGCACACCTACATTCTTTGTACAAAGAGCCTTTAATTACGTTTATTAGTATCAAACCATAACATTTAACCACACAGTGCTCAACCAATAAGGGGTATCTTATATATTTCTCCACAACCATACGGTTTCGCTGTGATCCAGAACTTCATTACGACTAGACAAGCGTCCATATTTGATATTCATCTACGATGGTCGTTTAATTAGTAAATCCTCCAGCTTTCTTTACTGAAAAAGCTGAAGAGCAACGAAGACGGTAGTTTTACCATAAAACAACGATATTTTGTATTCCAGAATTTATTTTTTACCACATTTCTCAATGCATTTCTGTCAGCAATTCAATGACGTCACTGTGTTCCTGACGCAAGTCCATGATTGGAGTTACTTTTCTAAAATCCAAACTGTAAATAACTGCAAGAGGGAGTTGAGAATTTTTCATCTATGAACGCATAAATACTGTCATCACAGCAATTTTAAATCCTCTCGGATCTATTCGGGTAGAATAAAAATAGCAGTCATTATTTTTTGAACGCCGCTCGTATCAAGCTATCTGTGTAGCTCAATTGAAAGATTTTTTGCGCTACATATACTTTAAACAAACATTCAAGCAAATGAGAAAATTTGATTGTAAATTGATTCTTAGATCAGTTGAGATAGACATACGGATGGAATTTGAGCACATGTCAGTGGTCAAAATTATGTAGCGTAAGTATGCTGTTACGTAGGGTGTCGTAACGTAGGCAGTTCAGTTGACAATAGAAATGATTTTAGTTTGCAGAAACAACGAGACCACGTGGCATATAAATGTTGTTTAGTAAGAAAAGCAGATAGTATCAAGACTAAACACGCCAACTACAGACAACGCGCGAAACTTAAGCGTTGGTTTCATTGTTGTTTGGCTGGCTGTGTTGATTATTGTTTTTATTTAAACAAGACAATCGATTTACCGTTAAAACCCGAAGCTTTATAACACCTGCTCTGCTTTCATATGCGAACATAATGTAAAAAAAGAAAATAAAATAATAAGAGATCACGGATTCCCCCCTGGCGACGTAATTAAAATATTATTGAAGTTTTCTATATTTTGTGTAAATCCATTTTTTTTTTCATTTTGACTATGATGGAATTCGCCACTGTGTGTCAGATAGAAATTTAACCACACAATGCATTATTAATTAGTAACCTTTATACACAGACTCGGAAAAACACAAGCATACATACATACATACATACATACATATATATATATATATATATATATATATATATATATAGGTGTATATATATATAAATATATTTGTTTTGACATAAGCAATGATATGTTGTTTCTTTACACAAGAGTCACCACTTATCAAGGCTCGGAGGCTACTTAAGGATAAGAGTTATTGAGTGCACAGTTACCAATGGGATAATACTGTTAGTAATGGAAATTTGGTATATTGGGTTGCTTAAGGGAGCGGTTCATCAATAATTTGTTTATGTTGGACTTGAAGACAACCAAATTGTAGTCAGCTAGGAAACAAGCAAACGAGAGAGAGTTCAACATGCGTGCAGTTCTAAGAAAGAAGCTTTGTTCATGGAATCTACCTTTCGATTTAGGCACAGTTAAAGACCGGGGAAAATTATTGATAGTGGTTTCAGCTAGACGGGTGTTTTTCGTGAAAGTTTGGCATGGGGAGACCAGAGATTGGAGCTCAGTCAAGCACTTGTCATGGAAATTACGACAAAACGAATACAGACTCGCAACGTCCTTTCAGTGGGAAATAGATTGCAGGGAAGAGAAAAGGGCAGCCCTCACCAAACTACGAAGTATATTTTGTACTCTGTCAAGGTAGGATGAGCTGCTTCTAGCAGCTGCTGCCCTGATGTGGCAACCGTGGCAACAGTACTCCATCCTTGGACGTACTTGACTTTTATATAGATAGAGAATTGCATCAGCGATGAGATATGTACTGGAGTGTTAGAAGGGTCTCACAATTTTTCCAGCGACCTTCGCTACAAAGTTGATGTACGTGTACCATTTCAGATCAGGTGTAAAGGTCAAAGGCAGAAGCTTGTCAAAACATGAAGCTTCTCCAAGACAAGGGCCATCCATTTCAATTGATGACAGATGGAGATCAGAGCGTTGATGATTTAGAGATAGAACCTAGTTTTAGATGCATTGAAAGTAACCAGCCACCTCTCCCCCCATTGTACCACTCGCTCAAGATCAGAGGAGAGAGAATCAGAGAGACCTTGCTCATTTACGGCCTTTGATGTGTTGCCATAGATGGTAGTGTCGTCAGCATAACTGTCAACGAATGATCTAAGTATGTGTTTTGGGAGATCATTGATGATGCTACACAGTTATGAGGATGCTTAAGCCAGCTACTTACTAGAAACTACAGAACTCTTCATGCGAGGTTTAAGACCTAATATTTTCATTTCAAACTTTGCTTTTGTAGATTTCCTAAATTTTCTGCTGTTACAAAAACCAGAATACTCTCACGGTATTGTCACGTTTTTTGCTAATAGATG
>NC_136498.1:24770227-24825227 GCF_053919585.1 Euprymna scolopes | reverse complement strand
AATATTTTCATATTGTATACAGTTTATTATAATATTTCAAACTAATCTCCTATATATTAGTGTTCATTTTTTTTTTTTTACACAGTGATCACCACTTATCAAGGTCCGGAAGCCACTCAGGGATAAGGGTTATTGCAAGTACATTACGTTAGTGTGGAGATTTGATGAAGTGTTTACTTAAGGGGGCGGTTCATTAGGAATTTGTTAACATTGGACTTGAAGACATCCAAGTTGTAGTCCGGTGGGAAGCAGGCAGACAGAACAGAGTTCCACAGGCGTGCAGTTCTAAGAAAGAAGCTTTGTTCATGGAATCCGCGTTTTGATTAAGGCACAGGTATAGAGTGGGGAAAATTTTTCACAGTGGATTCAGCTAGACGGGTGTTTTTCGTGAAAGATTGGCGAGGGGGGACCAGAGATTGGAGTTCAGACGAGCACCTGCCATGGGAATAACGATAAAACAAGGACAGGCTCGCAACGTCTCTTCTGTGGGAGAGAGATTGCAGGGTAGAAAAAAGGGCATCCCCCACTAAGCCACGAAGTCTATTTTGTACTCTGTTAAGGCAGGATAGTCGGTTTTTAGCAGCTTCTGCCCAGATATGGCAGCAGTATTCCATCCTTGGACGTACTTGGCTTTTATACAGATAGAGAATTGCATCAGTAGTGACACATCTTCTGGAGTGGTAGAAGGATCCCACCATCTTTCCAGCGACCTTGGCAACACACTTGATGTACGTGTTCCATTTCAGATCAGGAGTAAAGGTCAAACCCAAAAGCTTGTCAAAACACGGGTCTTTACCCAGACGAGAGCCATCCATTTCAATTGATGCCAGATGGGGATCAGAGCGTTGATGATGTAAGGATAGGAGTTTGGTTTTAGATGCATTAAAGTAACCAGTCACATCTTCCCCCACTGTGTTCAATTCAGATGGAGAAGTATTGTGGAGTTTTTAAGTCGTCATATTCCTAGGTATTTCCTTCTGTATTCTTTGAAGCGCGGGTGGCGTGGTAGAGAAACGTAGATTATATTGCTATACGACTCTATAACCAGATATTTAATTTAAATTTCAAATATTCACCAAATTTCGAAAAATCGCAAGGAGCAATAAGAACAATATGCAGGTTGCTCCAAAAGTGTTTACTATATTTTGGCATTGAATATCTCAATAACTATTAAGGATATAAAAACGCATCTGATATATTCAGAAAGCTTGCAATCTCATGGGATGTTCAGAGATGATCTATATAAAATCATTCGTCACCCGATACACATCAAGCCGATAGTCCAGTTCTTGCCAAACGCGGTGCAGCATTGCGTTGTCAATGGTTGCAAAGGCTTCCGTTATTCAGACCTTCGGCTCATCCATGTCTCTTGGAATGGGAGGCACATAGACCAGTCTTTTCACAAATCCCCACCCAAAATCGCAGATTGTAAGGAGTTTTTGCGAAATGTACGTTGAACAAGTGTCCATGATTCAGTCCTCGCAAATTCGAGAACACAAAACGCCTTTTCTAGTGGAGTGACCGCCATTACTGAATCTGAAAAGAAACGAAAAATCAAAATTACAAACTTTTAACCTTTAATTGGAAATTCATGTTACTAGCATGCATAGTAAAGCAGATATCATGTCTTGAAATGTATTTCATACATTTAGAACATCCTAAACATTGAATAACATTTTTCATCGGAAAGACACTAATAAGTTTGTTTTTCATTTTCTCATCGATGTTTTCTATTAATATTAATACCGTAAGGTCTGTATTCGCTGTGGTCTGTATTGAATTTTTGTTAGGATCTTAAGAATTTACGCATCCATATTATTGCTGGGTGATTTTCTTAATTGACTTGCGGATGAATTATTACTCTACTTGACAGAAATACTTCTCACATACACTGTATTACCATTAAACAAAGATATTTTTGACTTCCTCAGCGAACATCTTACCTGAAGATCACTGGCAAGAAATACAAGAATTAAATGAAATTAAGTGTCTGTAGATGCTAAATCAAAAATAGATAGTGAATAGGCTAGTCGTATTCAACGACCGAAATTTTAGATATACCATTATATTTACACACACACATACACACACACACATACACACACACACACACACACACATATATATATATATGTATATATATATATATATATATATATAGAGAGAGAGAGAGAGAGAGAGAGCATTTAAAAAGTATAAATGTTTAATTTGAACTGTATCTCTTGCAGTTGTTGGTAGACGAATGGTTTGGCTAATGAAGCCAGACATGACTTCTGATGTCAGGGTTCAGATCTCCTGACTGGCCTTAATCGTGATACCTAGTAGTGATTATACCGGAAAGGATGAAACACTAGTGTCAGTAGGTATTTTATTCCTATTGTAAATAATTATTTCATCCCCTTTTAAGAAACTTGTTTCTTATCATTGAGCACTTTCAGTTGTAATAAGTCGTTCAACTAAGCTCATATGCGTAGATCATCATATGACTAGATCACTCTGACCGACGTTAAAAGCATTTAAAAAGATTTTTTTTTAATTTCAACTGTATCTCTCGTGGTTGTCGGTAGTCGGATTATTCGGGTCTTTTCTAATGAAGCCAGGCATGACTTCTGTTGCCCGGGTTCGAATTAATTGTGACACCCTGCACTGATGATTCCCGAAAGGATGAAACACTAGTGTATGTAGGTATTTAATATAATAATTAAATAATCATATATATATATATATATATATATATATATATATATATATATATATATATATCGGTATTGTGTGTGTACCGTAATTTTATAAGTAAAAGCGAGAGTCTTCTTGATAGCGGCTACCCAGAATACATAATAGTGAGCCACCATCCTGCTATTCTATTATTGGAGATGTATGTGAAAACCCATCAAGGTTATAACTGTAATTCGGACGTGTTTAAAACGATATGTACACATGCAATACTAACACATTTAATTTACAGAAGAATCGATGTTGTTAATTTGTATTGGTTATTATTTTCCTTTAAGGATTTCGTGTTTATTGATATTTAACTTTTTAATAATAATAATAATAATAATAATAATAATAATAATAATAATAATAATAATAATAATAATAGTATCAGAGAACCTTAATAAATTTTAATTTAAAAATGTTATATTAAAATTATTTTAAGTGGCTATTTTTTTAATTATGCAAATAATATTAAGAAAACGTCGTTAAAATCTTTTTTCAATGCGAGAATAATCTGATAGTGTTTAATAATTATGACTTCGTTGTAGACTGTTTTGATTTTGCCATTTAATTGATATCAACAGCAATTAAATAAACTAATAAAAACGTATAAATTATCCACACTTCAAAAAAATTATCAAAAAATATATATCAATAAATATTCATAGGATTTAATTGAAATTGAAATTGTGAGTTTGGGAGTTTTTCATGGAAATCGTCCACGACAATGCATGAAGCAACTTGTTGTATGGAGCTAAATATACTACTTCAGGGTGAGAAAAAAAAACAAAGTAACGATCAGAAACATCGCTAATGGAAAATAAGGAGTTAAGGAAGCAATAATTACGACGCTGCTCTCTCTCTTTCTCTCTCTCTCTTTCTCTCTCTCTCTCTCTCTCTCTCTCTCTCAATTACAATATACATAAAGATTTAAGGTTAGAACCTTTAGGCATAAAAAATTTGTTGTAGATGGTACAATATTATTAATATTGATAAACTTAAAAGAAACCCTTATTTCTTCTTTATAATTACCAAGCGCGAATGTAGCTTCCACAATATTATTATATATATTATTTATATTATTTTTTTTACGTAGGGATTACCACTTACCAAGGCCCGGATGCCACTCGAGGATAAAGTTTACGTAGTGTACAGTAGTCAGTGAGATAATATAGTAATCATTAGTGATAGAAATTTGGGAAATTGGATTACTTAAAGGGACGGTTCATCAAGAATTTGTTTACTTTGGGCTTGAATTGGAGTCAGATGGAAAACAAGCAAACAAAAAGGAATTCCACATGCGTACATTTCTAAGAAAGAAACTTTATTGATGGAATGTAAGTTTTGTGGTGTGAATAATTTAAAATAAAATTATTTACTTATTTAAAAAAAACCTACACGTTGTTATATATATATATATATATACATATATACATATATATATATATATATATATATATGTATATATATATATATATATATTTATAGCTTTTCTTTTTATTCGTTTAAAAATTCCTACTCACAAAAAACATTATTCTTATGCTTTCTTGAACTTTTGGCTTTCATAAAAAAAACATGCAGTATTTACTCCCACAACATCAGTGCCATCTGACGTCACAAGCTTTCATCTAATTATCTCCCTTGAAAAACTTCAAAATACGAACATACATCAAAGCGACTGAGAAAATGCTTCTCATGTTATGAGTATGTTATGAGTAACGAAATTTCTTCATTTAAAAGAGGGATTGTTAATAGCCGCCGGGTTGCGGGTAGTTTATTTGCTAGTATTTTATCAGATTAACTCATATCCATTCAATAAGCAAGTCTTGTACCCACAGTAAATGGCGATATTAGCTTTTATTGCCAGCGGCTCATGTTGGCGTCACTTCTTAATAGTTTTTATTTTATTCGAATTGTTCTCGTAACAGGTGCTTTCGTCTTGAGCGGCAAAATAGTTTGCATTGTTATTTGTAAACAATTACAAACACAAGAATCGGCGATGACAATAATATATTTCAATTTTCGCGCGCAGCTTATTATTGGCTTACTTAGACTCGGCACTATTGTATCGCCTGCAAACACCTGTAAAGTAAGTTTTTCTTAGAGGCGGTGAAATTTATATTAATCTAAAGATTAAATATTAAAGTAAAGAAAAATATTTTTTTATACACATTTATTTATGTATGTAGTTATTTTCAAATATTATTATTACCTTTTTTGCTTTTTGACTTAAATATAATTTCGAGCATATGCGCCCTCGGTCACGCGTATATGACCGTCTGTCACAGTTTCTTTAGTCTCCTCAATTGTCCTACACTAACTAAGGTTTTCTTCGGATTTCTGAAATCACCAAAAGTTACAGGGAGCAATGGATAACCTATAGGGAGGGTGAGGAACTGTCTTGATGCCTATCTTAGTCATGAGACTGTCTTTCTTTCTGATTTTCTCTGAACACCCTTGGGACAAATTTCGCGCAAAGCGTCCGCGTCTTCATTTCCTCGCGAATAGTTGTGTGTACAGTTCCCATACTGACATCAAACTTATTGTGCACTTATTGTCTCTATAGACACATGACGTTCATTATCCATAGATGTTTTTACTTTGCCAATCTGCAAGTGTTCTAACTTCCATAATTCTACCACACCTCTTATTATCCCTCACATAATCCTTGCCCTTTTTGAATCTCTTATGCTACTAAAAACTGATGCTCGATTCACGCAAGTTTAAACAGAATTTTATTGTATATTGTTTTTCTAAGGTAGCCTTACGTCTAGATTTAATTTTTGAAATTCACCAGCTGTGACGCTTAGGTTTAGTAGGGTGTATTCCAATTACTATTGTAGCTGCTCATTTGAATAAAAAATCATAAAAATTGGTACGTCATATCGTAAGATGTATAGAAATAACACCGAATTTGGATCTTGGTACTATTTTTGTCATGATATCATCTTGCCAGGAAGTACTTACCCAGTTCATTGGGATAGCGTACAATCTATTCCAATACCATAAGGCATTCTATCACGGCATGACTTAAGATGTTTTGGAAGCCAGAAGCACTCGCAATATAATTACTATTATAAATATGATCATTCGATATTTGTCTGACAGAAATCGAAACTAAACTCTTACTCCGATATATATATATATATATATATATATATATATATATATATATATATATATATATATATATATAAAGTCATCCACATACAGTACTGTTTCGCTGTTTTAGAGCTCATCAGGGCGGCTAAACAACCTACTACCTCAAGCCAGGATCTAAACCCAATCGCCCAAACGACGGCTACGGACAGTGGAATAACCGTTGCGCTATACGGCCACGGACAGTGAATTAACAATGTTTTGACACTGTCAAAAGTACCTAAGCTCAATTTGCTTACACATAGGGCGTCGCTACATATGCTAATAGTAATTTGTATATCACTTCCCAAATGCTCTATCCAAGATAGGGAGCATTATCATTCACACCCTGCTGTAAATTCTATTGGAAAGTTTTTATTTTAACGTAACTATTTGTTTTTCTTCTTTAATCAAAACATCCCAGCTTTATTATGTAAATCTCTCTCTCCTTCTACCCCCTCTAATAATCTGTCTTACTATTTACATGTCTGTCTATCTATATGTATTTTGTATATCAATCAATCAATATATCTTTATATATAATTCATATATCTTTATATATAATAAGTGTTTGAATATATAGTTAAGTGGAAGTTTTAATCTGTTAGACCTGCTTTAAAGTTTCGCCACTCACTATATTTTTAGACAAAATTTCAAACAAGTATTACAGTTTATATATCATCTTCTCAACTATATTACGATTTTTTTTCATTCTTGTTCAGTAAAACTAAAATTATGATGAATTTACTAGTGTTCATAATTGTAAAAAAACCTAAGAAGGTGAGCAATGGTTTTTCTGACTGGTTTCCATAGCAACACGTCGCTTCAGCGACTATTGTTGCTACTAATTCACCACTCCCGCTAAAATAGAAGTAACAACTGAAACAGAGAGAATAAAAGCAGACGAATGCCGTACATTGTTTTGCATATGGGTATGCTATGTTTTTAGGGGCAAAAAACATGAGACTGAATTTAAACAAAGAACAAGTGAATTTAATGACGGCCTACAAAAATTATGGATTACAATAAAAAACTTCGATCAGGAAAAGTAATATGGTTAAGCTTAAACATGGAAAAGAAAAGGACAAGAAATACTATTAAAAATATAATAAATTTATAACTTAAAATATTGCAGCGTTAAGAATTAATTACATTATCTCAAATTGAATTTACAAAAAAAAATCTTAATGCTGCGATATTTTAAGTTATAAATATATTATATTTTTTACTAGAATATATTGTCCTTTACTTTTCCATCTTTAAGCTTAACCATATTACTTTTCATGCTTGCATTTCCTATTGTAATGAATATATGTTTAACTATCTATATGTCTATGTTCTAGTTACATGTCTATGGGTCTATTTTGTATATGTTGGTCTATGTTTAAATTATATATATAATATCTATTTATTTATACGTGACTTTATTTGCATGTCGAAATATATATATATATATATATATATATGTGTGTGTGTGTGTGTGTGCGTGTGTGTGTGTGTGAGTGTACATTTGCATAAGTCTATTGAAATATATACTTTTATGTGTGTATAAGTATTTCTATTTGACTATTTTTATATATATCTATATCAGTTTCTATATACTTTTATAACTCTCACTCCCTCGCTCTCTCTCGCTATATATATATATATATATATATATATATATATATATATATATATATTAGCATGCCACCAGGCCTTGGCCATTTGTAAAACACATTTAAACATGATATTAAATTTATGCTAATTTCATGTTTACTTGTACAGATGCAATACTCTATTTACTGTTATATTTACTTAATACATAGAAGTGTTTAAAACTTTTAAAATTATATATGGATTGGGCGCCATCAGGTAAAACCGAACGCAAAACTTAAGCACTCCAACATTATTCGTTACCGTCTACGTTGTCCACGTGCATATCAAAACTTCATAAATTAACTGACTTAAACGTATAAATGCATATTTGCGCATGCGTGGGGAAGCACTTTAAGTCGACTTACACCTACCAAATTCCAATTCTCCCATTTGAACTCCTTAGTAGCTATTTGTACCGGCTAATAACCATATCGAATTATTTGTCATGGCGTGGACCCCCGCAGACAGGTGGAGAGTAAGCAGGCAACCAAGCTACATAGAGTTTTATACTTATATTCACAGACATGAGAGAAAAGAATAGACACGATATAATTTTTTTCTAAGATTACAATATGCTTATTTATACTTACAAATAAGAATAGTGCTGAAATAACTTGGAATATCCCATTAAAATTGCATCTAACAGCATTAAAGTATGCCACAAACCAATCAGACCTATGAGAATTTTTGTGAGGACCAATCGTGGGTTAACATGAAAATTGTCTTAGTCAACGCAAGATAGCAGAAATATTTCAACACCTCTTTCTACTCTTAATAGAGTGGTCGTACGATTCACAAGAGAAGACAAAGAATGTGGAAAACCTCATCAAGCTCGCCCCGAGCCCTTTCAATTAAACTTGCGTGTTGTGAAAAGAAATATTGAAAAGGATTCTCGATGCAAAGCCTCTGTCATCGCAACACAAGCTGGCACCAGTTCCAAAACAGCTGTTAAGTATCTTCACAAGCTGGACTACTATCATAGATCCGCAAGAAGGAAACTTCTTCTTCGTCCTGCCAATATCAAGCGCAGAAAAAAATGAGCTCATGACGTGGTGGAGTGACCTATGAATTTTTGAACCAATGTAACTTTCTCTGATGAATAATGAATTATATTATTTCTCGAAAATGGGAGTGTCTCGGCATGGAGGCTCCATCGACAAGGGGTTGGCTTAAAATGACAGCAGCTAACGCTGTAACATGGGAGTTTCTAGGTTATGATACGGAGTGCAATTTGGGGTGATGGTTGGTCAACCATAGTTGAGTGCGATGGGAACATCAAGTCTGCTAAATATGTTTCAGTAATTCATGAAAGACCCCTACCAATATTACCAGGTGGTAAAATGAACCAAGTTAACTTCCTATTTATACTTAATGGGCCTTTTGTCACTCTGCTAGGGCGACACAACATTCGGTGAGCAAAACGGGATTAAGAAAATGCTATAGTCAAATCAGTCCCTACATATGAACCGAATTAATAATCTTTGGGGCATATCAGACCGAGACCTTCTAAGCCTTATTTTAGCATAATTGCGTCAGATATGATAAGAAATTCCTCAAGTTGATATTCATCAACTGATTAATATCATGCTAAGAAGCGTCCTGACATTAAACATTGCAAAGAGAATGTCTACCCTGTATTAGTTATTAAATCTGTGATTATTTATTTTGATTTTATTCCATAAATTTATATGTTTATTGAAATTGTTATTATTCCATGGATGTCTATTCTTTTCTGTCATGTCTGTGTAGGACAAACTCTTTGGACCGTCGCGGTGTGTTAGCTTGAATCTCGTCTTCGACGATCGGGTGATTCAAAATTTTATAAAAGGGATGGCGAATATATATATATATATATATATATATATATATATATATATGTACACACACACACACACACACACATATATATATATATATATATATATATATATATATATATATATATATATATTTCAATATTTTTCTCGATCGCGATACAAGTATCGATTTCTTACCAAATCCCCGATGTCTATTCTTTATGAAACAGAAAAGATAATTTAAAAAAATCGTTTTGGCATCGGAAAATAGGCAGAAATTTTTTTGATTTCGATACCGGTTCCAATGCCCACAAATGTTCCGATTCCCGATTCCGATTACGATTAATCGTCCACACAATAATATATATATATATATATATATATATATATATATATATATATAGAGAGAGAGAGAGAGAGAGAGAGAGAGAGAGAGAGAGACGATTGATAATTTTCTTGGAGCGTTAGTCCTTCGTATCTACCAATACTAATTGATTCAAACATTGTTTCATAATAAAATGATGATGATGATGATGATGATGATGATCTATAAATCTCCAAACGCCTAACGCTATGTTTGTTTTTATATTTACGAGTTACATATTTTGGGGGTCATTGTTTCTGTTTACTCTGTTATGGTTTTCCCTTTCTAAACCCATAATAGGATTATCCCGCATAATGCTGTCAGCAACACGTACAACCTGAAATCTCCCATCTTTTTTCCACCGCCCAAAGCATAATTCTCTTGACGGTGAGAGACACACGTTTGTATTTTTCCCATCAGAGAACTTTCGTCCTTTCTACAATCACCTGTCATGTCTGCTGCTTTTAATCTTTTGAAAAATGTTCTCCCCAGAGTAACAGATTTATATTAGGTTAGCAAGAAGTTATTGCGGAATTTTTTTATTTGGATTTCAAATTATGTATTTTCAAATAAGTCTCCGTGATAATACCTTTAATTAATATATCATTTAAAAGGGCGTTTTTCGGTCTATCTAATCGTGTAAATTACAATTCTTTTAAAACAATTGTGTATTCTATTCAGAACGTTCAATAGAAGATGGAAAAAGTAAATTCGATTTTTTTTAAATTTCAATTCAAGCTAGGCTGAAAAGTTGCTGGAACATCAACGAAGCGTTCGGGCTAGAAACCACTATTGCACTCAAAGCACAATGGTGGTTTAAGAACTTTCGTGGCGGCGTCGATAGCCTTGAAGAAGATAAGCTTAGTGATCGGCCATCGGATGTTGACAACGTTCAATCGAGAGCCTTAATCGGAGCAAATCGGGGCAGAACTGTCCGAGAAAATTTCTACTGAATTACACTAACGTATACGACGATTTCCAATCACTTGAGAAAGATTAGAAAAGCCAAAAAAAAATCTTGATAAATGGGTGTCTCACGAATTGAACGGATACAAAAAGAGACGAAGTTATCAATTGTCATATTCCTTTCTGTTAAGCAACAAGAACGGCGCGTTTCTCGACCTGGTTGTGACTTGCGATGTAAAGTGTATTCTTTACGACAACTCGCGACGCTCATCTCAGTGGTTAGACACCGACGAAGCTCTAAGACACTTCTCAAAGCTAGAGTTGCACCAAAAGAAGGTTATGCCGACTGCTTGGTGGTCTGCGACAGGTCTCACTCATTATAATTTTTCGCGTGCAGGCGAAACCATAACGACGGCGAAGTACTGTCTACATATGGATGAAATGTACCAGAAACTTCGACAACACCCAGTATTAGTCACCAGAAAAGAGGCAGTTCTGCTCCATGACAGTGTCCGATCGCACGTTGCTAAATCAACCCTGCAGAAATTGAACGAATTCAGCAATGTAACTCTGCCCCATTCACCATATTCTCCAGACTTCTCACCTACCGACTACCACATTTTCAAGCATCTCTACAACTTTCTGCGTGAGAAATGCTTCAAAAACTTAAGCGATGTCCAAAATGCCTTTAGCGACTTAATTGACACAAGAACGCAAGATTTTTAAGTTACTTGCATAAATGTACTTGTTTTGCGTTGATTTTTATGGTACTTATCTCGATCAGTAATTTTTGGTTGCGCTGGGACATGATCATTTGAATTTAAAAATTAAAAACCCCAACAACTTTCTCGTTTCAACCCGATAAAAAATATCGTTAAAAAAAATGTGGGAAAAATCTGGCTCACCAAAACGGTGAATTTGGCATGTTCTTGTCGGCTATCTTGTTCTCGATTTAACTTACCAACTCGACACTTCTTGTTTTTCAAACGTGATCAAAGCTTTAAAATAAGTTGAAACACAAAACCTTATCTAAATAAGTAGAAGATTAACTACACTTTCCTCTGATAACTGTTATCAATTATACATTTTTATTTTATCATTATTTCGCATCGTAAAATCCCTAATATTTTATTATATTTTTTGTTGCTTTTGTTTTTAGATTATTGTAAATTCACGTTAATGTGTGCGTTTATTTTCTCAAAATTAAATTATTTTCTGTACAATTGATTATAATAGTGATTTGATAAATTTATTTTCAACTATCTATATTTTTACCGTGCCATTTTTACATTTGTCATTTTACTATGCCATTTTTCCAGTTCACTTTTAACATAAAGACTGTATTATTAAACACATACATTTAGTTACCCAGTAATATAAACACTAAATGTTTATCATTTTATCATTAGTACTAGCAATAGAGCATAAAGTTTTTAAAAATAAAGGAGCTATTATTGACATCGGAAAATCTGAAGAAGTTCCTCCTATCATCATACCCACCCCCAAATTTTAAATCTTCCCGATCCTTGTTCCGAATAATCGCCCCTTACTAAATATCACCTCTCCTGACTAAGGAGGCAAGGCACAAGCGTCTACGCAAACGACAAATACCAGATTTGAATCCGAGCTTGAATGTCTGCTACTGACTATTCTTCTTTTGTATGGGCGGGTAAAAATGTTGATTATGAACGACACCAAATACTACTAGACATTTTAATCGTGTTATCAACTCGGTATTTGCGTAAAACTGTCCTATTGTTGTGGTGAAGTGTACATGTTTCAATTGTTTCTTGTGGTGACGTACGAAGCAAGTGCCAGGAAGTCCATCGTGAAATGGCAGATGCGTCCGTTTGTTGTTATATATTAACAATGAGTATGAAACGTCAATTGATTCCTTTTTTCTAAATGACAATCTCTTTACTAGCGGTTTTAAACGGCATAATATAGGTGAAAAATTCAAATAGTTTAGATTTGTATTAAGTTCGATCGATAATCATTACAAAATAAATTAATAAATATTTTTTCAATGACAATTTATTATTAAGATCTCTAAAGCTGAAGGTTTTTATTGTTTTTTTTAATTGAAATTATGTAGTGGATTTTAATCGAAATTTGAATAAGTCGGAAAGTTTACGGCATTATGAATTTCATTTTAATCTTCGAAACGTGGCAAAAAAGTAAGAGAAAACTTTTTCGTTTCGAAAACCGATGTTTTCTTGTTACATGTATTAATAAATTCGATGCTATGCTGATAGGCGTCTGCATATCTGCAGACTTCGGCAGTTGTGAGTTATTAATGAGACACATCCATTATTCTGTATGTATGTCTGGCTGTCTGTCTGTTCCCCCCTCTCTCTCTCTCTCTCTCTCTCTCTCTTTATATATATACATATATATATAAAGAAAGAGAGGGAAGGGATGAGGAGGAAGAGGGAAAGTATATGCATCGGGATGTACTCGTATTTTCTTCTTACTAATGTTTTTGAACTGAATATCAACATATTACCTTGTCTCTAAAGTACAAATTAGACAAAGGGTATTAATTATTTATATTAGAATTTAGACTGTTTAGGGCATTGTTTTAGCCGATATTTTTTCTAGTCATACTCCTTTCAAGAAAGATATAGGGTGCTTAAAGAAAGGGATAAAGCAAAGGTAACTAACATCCTAAACGAAAATAACTATTTGTAGTAGAAATTGGATTTGAATCCGATGACTATCTGTAAGTTCTTTCCATATTGATTAGAAAACGGATTTTATTGATATTTCACAGAAAAAATATTTGCCGTATCTGGGAGCGCTGTTACGTAGGTTTTGTATTGGAATGTCCGCGAAAGGTATCGAATATCGATTATCGAAAGAATCCGATTAAAGGAGAGCTTAACCTCACAAGTGTCTTTGAAAAGTTTTTTCAGCGCAAAAGCAGATGAGCAACAAGCGAAATTTGCACTGAATGAGTAATCTCGTTTGCATACTATATTAAAGAACATCTATTTTAATAATTAGCTCGGTCTTATTAAATTATTCCCTTTAACAAGATCGTAACAATTGTACTATTTATAAATATTAATTTAAATTTATTTATTTTTAATTCAATTTAAATTTGATTTAATTTGTTCATAATTATACATAAAACAGTTGCATTTAAAACAGGAAGTCTTATATTGAACTATGAGAGTTATTTCCCTTTAAGCTAATACTTCCGAGGGGAATAACTCTCATAGTTTAACTGTTTAAAATCTGGAAATAATTTTTCTTTCAACTATGAGAGTTACAATAAGCCCGACGTTATTAACTTTTTGCTGTAATAGTGTTTTTAATTTAGAAATATTTTTTAAAGCTAGTTTGTTATTTTTTATTTTTTATTTTATTATTCTGCATTTACAACCGAGGTAATTTTTAAAATTTATTTTTAAGTATTTAAATTTTTAGGAAAAGTTTCTTTCTTTTGTGTGTGTGTGTGTGTGTGTGTGTGTGTGTGTGTGTGTGTGTGTGGGTGTGTGTGTGTGTAGTTATCCGCTGCTTTCTGTTGTTAAAGATACATTTAGTAATTTTCTTTTATTAAAGAAATTAAGCGTTGTCTTTCTTTAGAACAAACGGTAAACATACGTTTGAGGCACAAAAATACATTTACTCCGACGATCTAATTCATAAGAATTTTTAAATAACATTCTTTACGAAAAAGGAATAGTGGGATTGTAGCATGACATCAGATTAGATACCACACAACTCCTTCAAAATAAAGGAGGTAATATCTAGGAGGATATTCCTATAAAAGAAGAAAAAAGTAATGCTTGCGAAAATGGCATCATGGAAACAGAACAGATACAACACTATCCCCAGTAAGAGAGAGAGAGAGAGAGAGAGAGAGAGAGAGAGAGAGAGAGAGAGAGAGAGAGAGTAGTCCCTGAAAAGGGGGTTCTATGATCACAATAAAACAGGTACGACATAACCTCTCCACTAAAAGGAGAATGCAATACCTGGGAGGATTATCTCCAGTCTCTTGCCATTGATAAATTTTATATGCTAAACTAACCATTTCATAAATTTTTGACTTCTGTTCCAAAATAGATCGTTTTTCTTTCATATTTTAAACTGTCCAAAGGTGATACAGATAGAGAAAAAGAGTTATAAACGTTATTTACGTGAATTCCCTGGAGAGCAGAGTTATTAAGACACAAGGTCGGTTTTTAATGTAAGCAAAATCGAGCTTTCCAAAAGAAAACACTCGTGATTTGGTAAAATATTCCAAGTGCTTCAGTCTAAAAGAAATTCTCAGTTACTGACAGAGAATAGAACAGCAGCAGTGTAGTATCACAACAGACACTACCCGTTTCTTTATATGGTCTGTTTACAATTGAGTTTTAAGTATTGAATGCGTTAGATTAAATTTAAACAATGCGTTCAAATTGACTTCTATGAAAAGTTTACTATTCGCTATCATAAAGCAACCTTCATCTCCGATTTAAAAAAATTGTTTGTGCTACTACGCAAATGTTAATTATTGAAGGTCGTTGTAATTGTTTCAATTTTTATGTGTATCAATATAAGCCAATTTTAATATGATCTATTTGCTTTAAAGTCATAGTTGGATGGCAGTCACTTCAAGAGGTGGTTAAATTTTTTTTAATACCTAGGGCAATAGTTGTTGTACAACGTCCACTTACTTAAAAGGGTGCCCACGAAGCGGGGAACCGAATGTACAATAAAGTCCCGCATATCCATCTGATATATATATATATATATATATATATATATATATATATATATATATATATATATATATATATATATATATATATATATGTTAGTGTTGGGATAATTAATCGGAATCGGAACCGAGAAACGAAAAAAATCAAATCATTTGGGTTATCGGAATATATATATATATATATATATATATATATATATATATATATATATATACATATATATATACATATATATACATATATATACATATATATATACATATATATACATATATATATATACATATACATATATATATATACATATATATACATATATATATATATACATATATATATATATATATATATATATATATATATATATATATATATATATAAAAAAATAACTAAATTACTGATTGCGGTAGAATTATGTTCTTTTTTTCTTCTTTTTTTATTTCTGTACATTCTCTTCGAAGCAGGTGCATTTGTTTTGGCGAGAACTTTTTTCAGTGAGCTTCCCGTAAGATAATCTTAATCCAATTTCAAGGAGCCAAATAGTTTTAATCCAAGCAACCACCATACGAAATCTTCACTTTCGCGTATTTACAATTAATACTAATACAATATGTTTCTTAGAATGCATTAAAAATTGATATTTTACAAATTAATATTCCAAATCGATTTTTTTTTTGCCGGCGCTTTGCAATTATTGCCATTTCTTCATGGGAAATAACTCTATAGTTCCAAGCGATAGCTAAATTTTTATACGAAAATTTGGGACGCTGATAGCAGAGTATTTTTTTTTTTTAATAAGAAAACCTAAGTTGTTTACAATATAACATTATCTCCCACAAACCAATGGCGACAATTGAAAAAACACTGTTTTTCTTTTCGCTGAGAAGATTTGTTTCTTTGAAAACACTTTTTTGTAAGGATTTTCTTATAATTTTAAATAATAAATATTCTTTGATTCTTCCCCCACGTTAATTATTGGTATTCTAGGGGTTTCATTCTTGTTTTATATATTGTGCTATTATAAAGAGTATGTTTCAGAAACAATATTGTTATCACCCTATCTTTAGCAAAGATTGGGCCTTTATGAGAAATTGTTTTTACAAAAGAAATATCCACTTATCAAGGCCCAGATGCCACTCAAGGATAAGGGTTAAAAGTGTGCAGCGGTCAAAAGGACATAGTAATAGTTAAAGGTGTAAATTAGGGTAAATTTGATAACTTAAGGGGAATGGCTCATCAAGAACTTGTTTACATTAGACTTGAAGACGGCCATATTGTAGTCAGCGAGAAAGCAGGTAAAATAACTCGACAACCTGTGTCATGGGAAATTTTACCAGTTGATCATAAACATTATGCCTATGTAAATCCTTGGATTTGACATAATGTAAAATTTTAATTATGTTTTTGTAACGTAGATCCAATGTTGTGTATGAAAGTTCTGCGAAGAAACAAATGTAGAAATTTAAACGATTTTTTTAGATGAAAGAATAGAAATTTATTACCGATGTACGCCAACCCGTCTGACCTGTATTTCCTAAGTCAGCAACAATATGACAGCATTCTTGCTTTTCACATCTTCGGATCAATCAACAGTTTTCACTTTCAATGCTACAACCAGCTATGTCAGCAGCTGGCCTACGTGACACGTCCATCTGAGAATTAAGTTAAAAGTACCGAGGATGAATATGTCCTGCATCTTATTTATAATTTCCTCACGCACCGACACGGGCTTAAAAGTCCTATCATGTTTTTCCTGTGTAAAACTCTATATTGACCGGCAGGTAGTTGAAAAACCTTTTTATTTATCCAAACATATGTTCCCTCTCTTTCTTTTTTCCCCTCCTGCCCTTTACCATGATGTGACATCACCGCACGATACGTTTTTGTCATTTCGTTATTTGTCATGCCGCTGCTATATACCCTGCAGTGGCTTCGTTATCTTATCCGACGCTAAATTGAAGGTATAGTCATTGAATGCGAGGCTGCGAGGTCAACGGTGACTTACAACTGGTTTCAAATCCTTCAACTGAGAGTAATTATCATTTCCTGCACTGAAGATTGCGTAAACAGGAAAACGAATGCATATACGTTCATCAATCTGTATCTGTTCTTAAAACTAAAAGGAAATTTCTTAAGAAGAGTTACTTTTATACAACTGTCTGATTGTAGAAAGCAATACCGTGTGTCTTCTTCCCGGATGACTATAACATTTTTAGCTTCAAATAATTTATGAACTCTCCTAACCTACTTCCATCATGACTAATTATGTGTTCTCGCCATCTACTTAACACCTCAATGTTATCTTAGATTGAGTGTTAGGCCTTGATAAGTTGTTACCTCACAAGTATATATATATATATATATATATATATATATATATATATATATATATATATGCGTGTGTGTGTGTTTGTAAATACCCGTTCACATACACTTTTCACGTTAAAGCTAGAATCCAGAATTAGATAGAATTTAGCAATTGTATCGACAATGGACAACGCCAAACCCAACGTGGGTTTCGATGTACTACATCTCATCAGTGACGTGCTCCCACATAGGCGTGTCCTTAGGTCGTCGCACGCCTGAAGTGTGCAATACTGAGGACCTAACCATATGGGCCATCGTGAAAAGTGTATGTGAACGGGCATTTATATATCTATATATATATATATATATATATATATATATATATATATATATATATATATATATATATATATTACAATTAAAATAAATTTACTACTAAAAATATTTCAGCATTAAGAATTGATTATATAATGTTATAAATTAAATTTAAAAAAAAACTTCTTAATGCTGCAATATTTGAAGTTATAAACTTATTACATTTTTACTTGAATATCTTGTCCTTTCCTTTTCTAGTTTTAACGACTAGTGCTTTATTTTTCTATGTTTAAGCTTAACCATATTACTTCTCATGTTTGCATTTTTCTATTGAAATCTTTGGGTTTTCCAGGCTTCCAATAAATTCACTTGTTCGATGTTTAAGCTCCGTCTTATTTTTTAGCCCCCATAAACTCACATGTAATAACAAATTACGGCACTCGCCTGCTTTCAATGAAATCCAATCAATTATCTCCCTTCAATGTTTTCATTTTTTCATTTTCACTTGTTACTTCTCTTTTCGAATCAGTAGCAACACTTATAGCTGAAGCGACGTGGGTGCTATGCAAACCAGTTATAAAAAGCGTCGCTCACCTCCTTACATATTTTTTACGATTTTGAACACCAGAAAATTCATCATAACTTTTGTTTTACTGTACGAAAATTGAAAAATATTTTCATAACATATCTGAGAAGGTGATCTATAAACTGTAATAATTGTTTGAAATTTAGTCGAAAAATAAGTGAGTGGTGAAGCTTTAATGCAGTTCTAAATGACATAATCTGGCGCTTCACCACGTATTCAAACACTACTGTGTTTGAACAATATATATATATATATATATATATATATATATATATATACATATATATATATGTATGTATATATATATATATATATATATATATACATATATATATATGTATGTATATATATATATATATATATAGTTTTAAATAAAATAGGCGGAAGTTTCTCAAGAGCTCTTTCGGCGATCATCTCATAAGGAGAAAATCGATAGCGTAAAAATAATATTATGTCGAAACTTTAAAGAGTTCTAATGGGGAACTACTGAATGTGCCAAAAGTACGGGGATACTAAAATTAAGTTTATTAACGTTTAAAAAACGATTAAAATATTAGCACAACGAGGGAGAAAAGAACGGGACAAAAGACTCAAAGTTCCCTAAAGAGAAACCATGCGTTTACTTGCTCTTCTGGTTCGTAGAAGATATGGGTGTGAACCCATTAATGGAAGCAAACATACTTTTAATTTTTCGAAAACTGTACTTAGACATTGAAAATAGAGTTCTGTCTAGGGGGTTAGATTTTTGTATTCCTCCAACCAGTATAAATAAAGAGAGAACACATTCTGCCTCTGAAGTTTTCTTCTCCCAACTTAGACATAATGTTCCAATTTCCCCTGAAAAAATTTCTGGGATCAGCTTCATTTCCCAGATCTTGTCCGGGCGACCTATCACTGTTTTGAGACTTGAAGATAATGCTTCGGTTATAGATATTTCACTTCAATTATAAAGTGATATCGGAAGCTGAGTACAACGATATATCTTTCTACATCGAATTGTTAAATAATCGATGGAGCCAGAGTAACATCATAATAAGTCATGTTGATAAATTGTTCTTTACATATTTTTGTCAGATAAACAATGTTAAGCGATGTTGAGCCAAGTCAATACTAAAATGGGTAACCATTTGTGAATAGCATGGGTTGGGTGTACTCTCCATTTATCTCAGTATTTTCCAGTCGATCCAGACTCATTTTCATTGAAGAAAGCTGCAATGATTCAAGAAAGATGGAGCTGGTAATTGCTAATCCATTACCGTAAAATCGACAGCAACCCTTACAAAGTGTATGAACACAGTTCATGAAATCAGAATTTTACCTTAAAAATGCCGTGTGGTGAATGAGGTCCCGGGTTTATTAAATTGTTAATAAGAATATGCAGATCGGTAATATGGATGTATAACAAGCTAGAACTGAAACATAGATATAACAGAATCGAATAACAAGATACCCACGATATAGGAATAAACTCTTTAATTGTTTATCGTGTTGACATTTGTGTTAACAACAAGAAAATAATACAATTCTTTTACCGCCCAAAACGGAAACGCTTTTTTTTCAATCTGCTTCGAGAAAGAAATCAAATAAAAGCAAAAAAAAAAAAAAAAAAAAAAAACGGTCAAAATTTCCCGCTGGCGGTAAAATCGTGTTGCTCCCTTTATTTTATTTATCTATTTAATTATTTATTTTTAGATTACTATCAAAACAGGTGCATCCCTTTTGGCGGGAACTATTTTTCGATGAACATCCCATGAGATAATCTTAATCCATTTGCAAGGAGCTTAAATCTAATCACCTACCACACGTAATCTTTGCTGTCACACATAATCATTTCATATAACTACAGTTCTGTTTACGTTTAACGTATATATTTACACCTAAAAACCGGACCAGCTATTCCAAAGATCGGTTATATTCAAGATTGTCTGTTCTTTGTCTTCCCAATTCTGTTACGCAGATGAGACAGCGGTGACAAGCAAAATATTGTCCATTCTGGTTAATAATTATATATCATTCAGATAACGTGACTTACTCTTTTCCCATGTTAAGAATAGCTTTTTTACTAATTTATTTGTAACGTTACCCAGCCCGTTGTAATCTCAGTCGCAAAGTAGACAATGAATAGGAAAGAACTTCAACTTTCTTTTTATTGTTGTACAACTACATTTATTTCCTCATTCTACCGCCACGCGTAACTTGTCGATATGGCTGTGACGGCTCTTACGTAATCGTCTTCTTCGACGTGCTCTTGAATGTCATCCATGCCTTTAATGCGATCGTCTTCTCGAACGTGCGCCTTCCTTTTTATAGCCTTCTTTCTTTTATCATGACGGCATTTCGCTCACATCTCGGTATTTGCATATAGCCGCATTATGTAACCTAATCATGTTTAGCTATTCAGAAAAAATAGATAGCAGCAAATGGAAGCCAAAAGAAAGTATACAATCCATACTACTGTTCATTTATTATATAAAAGATTACATTCTGTGTGTGTTTGTTTGTATACCTACTAAAATCTTTCGTCAGTCGCATTTGACCGAGTCGAAGCGGGAAACAACTGAAAGAGCAATGCCTCGGTTGAATAATATGTAAAAATTAAACAAAAAATGATAAATTCTATGGTGGTTAAATGTACCACGTTTTGGAAAGGGACTCTGTTTTCGCGTTGCGTTTTTCGCAAGTCACGCACGCGTATCAAACTAAAGCTAACTGCGGCTCATTTTTTCCGGTAGCACGAGCTTTCGGTGTTATTTTGATTGAAAGAAAAGTTGTTTTAATTCATTTATTTATTTAGTAGAGGGTTTCAGCTCACGTACAACAAAAAGTGTTCAATATCCGGAGAATAGTTACCTCTCTTTGTTTCCGTTCTGCTGAAATATCTGGTGGTTCCGTTCTTTTGTTGAGGTATCAATGAAAGTTCTCAATATGTTTAGTAGAGCATATATGTCCAATCTGCACTTTATGTCCACCCGGAAAACGCCGGGTATCCATGCTAATTTTATATGTATATATCATGATTAATATTAAACGTCTTCTTACTCTGCTGCAGCACGGAATAATGAGATGGATGACATTTATTTCAATAATTTTATTAATAAAATTTAAGAATTGAGTATAGTAAAAACGAGGAGAACATGTTATTATTACAGTAATCTACGGATTGAGTCTTCAAAGTGAATATCGTCGGAAATAATTAATGTAGAACGATTAAAAAGTAAAAAAATGAAAATGTAGTGTGCAGAACGGTACTGCAGAGCTACTTCCCAGCTAACTATAACAAAGCCGTTTTAAAATCGGACCGAAATAAATTCTACTTAAATCGTCCTCTTAAACAATTAATTTCTACACAATTTTTATCATCGACGATCATCATGGGCCGTCTTTCCTAACACCCAGCATGTATCCTCGAATAGCGTCCGAGCTTTGATAAGCGGTAACTCTGTTGTAAAAATGAACACAAGTTGCGAGTTGAGGGAGTGAACAAAAATGGAAGGAAGTTACGAATAAATCCGATTAATTCCAATATCCATTCTTATCGCATACTTAAGGAGTGCCAATGTAAATTGCTTCCAGAAATAGAACAACGAACGTGATCTACATGCAACAGAATAACAATACGTGATCGTCGACGCACAATCGATGCTATTTATGAGGTGTTGAGCTATAGCAAACCCGGATGTGTTAACTAAACAATTTAAATTGTTCAGTCAACTCTGACCTATTACGGAGGGGGGAAGGTCTTCTTACAGTGTTACATATTTTATTATCTTTTTTTTTTAATTTAATATTTAGTTAAACGCATTATACAATGTATAATGAAGTAACATTATAAAATAATTCCATATTTATACAATAAAAATAGTTGCCAAGGAGTCAAAATTTTAATATAGAACTCTCTGGACCGTCCGCCTATCGTTGCACGAATTCTGTCAACAAAAACCATATATATATATATATATATATATATATATATATATATATATTTTAGTCATCGACATACAGACCTGTTTCGTTGTTTCACAACTCATCAGTGCCGCTTGACTAACACCTCTCCCAAGCCGAGGATCGAACCTAGAACCGTCGTGATGACAGTCGGCAGTCCTACCCCTTGACTACGGAATCGGTGGCCGAAATTAACCTGTCCGAACGATTATTTAAATAAACATTCGTCCGCTACTCGTAGAGGGCTCAAACGTTTGTTTGTAAACAAAACTGTCAACAAAAACCATGTATATATATATATATATATATATATATATATATATATATATATATATATATATATACATGGTTTTTGTTGACAGAATTCATGCAACGATAGGCGGACGGTCCAGAGAGGTCTATATTAAAATTTTGTCACTTGGCAACTATTTTTATTGTATAAATATGGAATTATTTTATAAGGTTACTTCATTATACATTGTATAATCCGTATATATATATATATATATATATATATATATATATATATCATATATATGTATGTATATATATATATGTATATTATATATATGTATGTATATATATGTATATTATATATATGTATGTATATATATATGTATATTATATATATGTATGTATATATACATGTATATTATATATATGTATATATACATATACATATATATATATGTATGTATATATATGTATATATATACATATATATATATGTATATATATATATATGTATATTATATATATATTATATATATGTATATTATATATGTATATTATATATATATATTAAATATGTATATTATATATATATTATATATATGTATATTATATATATATATATATATATATATATATATATATAAAATGTTGACCACTTAGCAACTATTTTTATTGAATAAATATGGAATTATTTATCTTTTTATATTTTTGATTTTCCGTATAATCATTTTTCATATCGAAATCGAAAATATTAATGAAGGTTCCATAATTGTTACTGCCACGAACACTTCCGATTCGTCCACGAATCATTTTCAGGTTTTGAGGAAGTAAAAGTAAGAAGGAGCGAAAATGGAAATCAAAATATGAAAAGTATAAAAACCGCGTTAGGTGATGGTAAGTATAAGTATATCAAATCGATGAGAAGTAAATAAAAATATAGGTCCAGTAAAAATTAGAGTATTAAAATCAGAAAGTTCGTGGGCATATTGGCAAAGTCCGTCCATTACGTGTTACGCAAAACATTTTAACATAATCTTTTTTATGACCCCAACGGTAACATATATACCCAAAGAGATGGAATGGCAATGCGATCAGTCTTTATTATGAATTTTGGTGTCGATTCTGGCTGATAAACATCAAATCATGATTGTTTGTTTACTTTTGAAATAATGGCTATATATTTGTTACAATAGAATATAATATAATCCATAGAAAATTGAACCTATGACAAATACATAATCTTCATGAATTAAATTATCATATTTAAGTGTATTTTACAACTAGACAATGCCAGGCAACACCCCCGCTCCGGCTAATGTGCATGTGAATGTGTTTGCGTGTATTTGGGCAGCATTTTTCTGTTATATTTCATTAACTAACATTGACGTTTTTTATCTATTAATTCGATTTTGGATCCTGTACTTCCTTTGGAATAACGGTTTTCATTTCTAGCAGAAACTGGTTGACGTAATCGCCATATCTGTCGTAAGTCCGAGTACTTTCCAATCTTTCTAGATTCATCGTCAGTGGTATATTAATCTTCTGATTTTGAACAATGTATGTAATAAACTTTTTTCATAACTTATATATAGTCTTGGAAGTTTGTTAACCTTTAAAACTATATAAGAAAAACTTATTTAATTTTTATATTTTTTATCATTCGTTGGAAAACTATTCAATTAGTAAGTCATTTAATCACCTGAAAACACTGCATCAATTTGTTCGCATGAATTCAAAATAGTTCTAATATTAATTTAAGGGATCATCAGTTGTTTCCCATGAAAGACTGTTGCGAGAATTTAAAAACAAAGCAAACTATTACATTATGGTTCCCCGGCAGTGTTGATCAAACACCACCTCAATATGTTCCAGAGTTTGGATCTAGTTACCTGTTCATGATTAATTTTTCTAACCTATTCATGTGATAAAAATGTCTTCCTTGCCTGTGAGATTCGTTCCTGTCACTAAATTTTAAATCGATATATTTTTCATTCAGTAGTGCTGTAGTTATACGATTAGGATTAATCCATTATACTACGTAGCACTCATTACTATTATTAGTACATTATATATTTACATTGTTATTTATTAAAAATATATAAAAATTTATATATATATATGTGTGTGTGTGTGTGTGTGTTTTGGAAATAGAATTGTAGCAGAGTGTTCAATTATAGGAAGAATCCGAAAGTAAGAGCGTATTTATATTTTATGTAATGTTTCCAGAAAGTTTAAGATGAGACAAGTCATTTGTACCGTTAGTTTCAAACCCGATAATAAGGACCGTTTTAGAGACCTCTTCAGCCAATACTCATCTATTTAATAACCGGAAGTGGAAATATATATACATCATGTGCTCACGTTTAACTCTCGTTTTGCGAAAATACCTTTTTATTTATCGGACGGTGATGATTTTTTTAACTTTAAAATTAAATCATAAAATAGATGAGTATTTAGTGAAGAGAGCTTCATAAAGGTATCCAAATCGATTCTTAATATCGGGTTTTTAACCGACGGTACCAATAAGTCGTCTCATCTAAAAACTTTCTGTAAACAATACATATATATATATATATATGTATGTATGTGTGTATACACACACACACCCACACCCACACACACACACATATATATATATATATATATATATATATATATATATATATATATATATATAGGGTGTCTTAAAAGAAGTTGCCGGATTTTAAATTTTAATAACTTTTTCAATATTTAAGTTATGCTTATCAATTTTCATATATAGGTAGATGAGCCCTTCCGTGATAGCTTGGTGTATAGTCAGATATTATAGTCTACTTATTCTTATTTTATTTACACAACTAGGGTATGTTTTTCACAAGGTCTAATTTTAGTTATGAAAAATTATGTTATTCAAATGTCCACCATTTTCATTTTCACACTCTTGTGCTCTCTGTAAGACATTGTCCATTGTTATTAGCTGAAGCTCTTGCACCAATTGCATTTTATATGGAAATTTGCCCTCTTCATGAAGCATTCTGTGAAGAGATGATTGGGAGACTCCAATTTTCCTTGATCCCCTTCTTACTGATAAGAATGGATCCTCGGCCACACACTCTGCTAATCTCTGACGATTCTCATCACTTCTTTCTATACGGGATCTACCAGATTTAGGGAGGTCACATACTGACCCTTGCTCATGGAATCGGGCCACAATGGCTTTCCTTGCATTGGGAATAGGGGAATTCCTTGTGTTGAAGTTTCGTCGAAATTCTCTTTGAGTTTCTGATATTGACTCATTCAACCGAAAATACAGTCCTACGATAAATATCCGCTCTTCGCTAGTGTAACGACTGATGATGTCCTTGGGAGCGTTACTCTAGATGATCTGCAAAAATTAAAGAAAAATATAAAAATTTAAAAAAGTTATGAATTTTTTAACCATCAGTTTATTTTGAGGCATCCTGTATACTCACACACACACACACACACACACACACATACACACACACATATATATATATATATATATATATATATATATATATATATATATATATATATATATATATATATCGCGTTACTTTAAAACTAACATACTTTATACCACCAGTTTCTAGTTTAGTAATAAGGATGATAAAACAAGGTGGGGATAAAAATAAAATATTTAAACAGAAAAATAAAGCATGTGTTTGTTATCCTGATGCTTTTGAATCGTTTAAGATAAACCAGACTATATTAATAAAGGAAATCCACATCTATATTAGCAATGTATAAAATGTATTTATAATTACATATAATAAATTTATATTAAAAAAAAAAAAATTAAAAAAAATGTCTATATGTAAAAATATTTTTAACCTTTATATATCTAATTTTTAATAAGAATGTAAATATACTAAATACTAATCATAGTGGGGGTGATAAGTAGTTAAATGGATTAATCCTAATCTTATAAATACAAGACTGATAAATTAAAAAATTAAAAAATGTATCCATTTTAAATGTGGAAATTGATGAATCGCACAGGTAAGAAATTCATTTTTATAGTATGAAAAGGTTAGTAATTGCAATTAAGAATAGGAAATAGGATCAAATGTTTGTAACATGTTTTCTTCCTAAGATTAAGGGTTGTGGTGTTTGATCAACACTGCTGGGGACCCATGATGGAATATACTGTTTTGTTTTTAAATCCCCGAAACAGTGTTTCATGGTAAACAACTGATGATCCCTTGAAAAATAAATTATTGGTATTATAGTAAATTCGAGTGCGAGTTGATGCAGTGATTGCAGGTGATTTAATGACTGACTGACTAGATGGTTTTCTAACGAATGATAAAAAAAATTTTTTTTTGGTATAGTTTTAAAGTTAAAAACTTCAAAGACTATATATATATATATATGTATATATATATGTATATATATATGTATATATATATGTATATATATATGTATATATATATATAATATTTTTAATACATTTTATGCACCATTAATATAGTTTGGGATTTCGTTTATTAATATATTCTCGTCAACTTTATGCGATTTAAAAGCATCAGGATAACGAACAAAGGCATTATTTAACTGTTTAAATATTTTAGTTTTATCGCCACCTTGTTTTATCACCCGTATTACTAAGCTAGAATTTGAATGTATAAAATCTATTAATTTTAAGATAACTCGAGCTTAGGGGAAAGAGTTTATTTAGTCAAATATTTTATAAACAAAATTCCATTCTCAATTTTTATATTTAAATCCAGGAGTGCAGCTTGCCTCCCTGTATTTTCACCATTTAATTCTAACACTTTGGATATATAAGAAGTTTTTTTTTTTTAATTGCTTTGTTATCGTTTATATATATATATATATATATATATATATATATATATATATATATATATATATATATATATAGGGATGTCAATAAATCTCCTACAAATCTACAAATATGATAATTATATGTTTTGGATATATCATTTTTTATTATTTCCTAAATTTAATCGAATTTTTTTACTAATAATAATATTCTTATTCAGAATAATGCTATCTAAATTAGTATTACTTAATTTAAAGGCAACTGAAACATTAGCTATATTTACCTATAAATCCTACTTCTCACAATAAGCGTTGGACATTTTATTTTTACATATAAAAGCTATATGATCTGCCGCTTTATCGATGGGAAGTATTAGAAACTTATCCTGAAGTAGTTTACGTTCCTTACGTATTTCTGAATTTTTAAGAACGAGATTAGTTTTTTTTAGGGTGTTTATATTTTGGAATCGTCCCAACATTAATACGAGGGGCGTGCAATAAGTAATGCCCCTGAACCACTTCCCATAGCAGTAGAGCAACGAAACTTGGCACAGTTATTAATCTTTCTCTATATAGGGACCACCACAGTTATGCATTTCTCCCATCGTTTGATGCAGCTCTGGAGACCGTTTTTGTAGAACACGCCAGGTTGGTCCTCCAACCACGACGTGACTTCAGAAATCAAGGCTACATCATCTGGGAAACACTTTCCTTTCAAAAACAACTTCATGGCTGGGGAGAGGTGACAGTCAGAGAATGCAAGGTCAGAAGAGAAGGGTGAATGGGGAAGGATTTCATAACCACACGCCCGTGCTTCTGATCTGGTGACATGCGAGTTGTGGACCGGAGCGTCGCCCTGCAGGAGGAGGGTATTTTTGCTGACCTTGCCCTGCCTCTTGATTTTGATAGCTTCCTTTAATTTCCTCAAAAGTGAAGCATAATAGACTCCTGTAATTGTGGTACACTTTGTCAGGAAATCTGTCATCTCTACTCAGTCCTGGTCCCTGTGAGCATGACCTTGCCAGCGGAGGGCTGCACTCTTGCCATCTTTGGAGGTGGTGAGTCCAAGTGCTTCTACTACAGTTACTGGGCTTTGATCTCTGGATCATAGTGATCGACCCAGGTTTCATTCTGTGTAATCAGTCTTTAGAAAAACTTTGACTCGTCTTCTTGGCACATCTCCAAATTCATCCTCGAACACTCGACGCGTTTTCGCTTCAGGAATGGTGTGAGCAACCTGGAAATACATCTGGAAGACACCTTATCCATGTGCAAATGATAATGAATTATAGTTTCCACAGACGTGTACTAATCTTGACATCTTGGGCTATTGGGCGAATATTAATGCGCCGATCTTCTAAAATGGCAGTCACAACTTGACGGACAGATGCCTCATCAATGGCAGAAGCGGGCGACCAGGTCTGGGAGCTGTTTTCACAGACTTCTGGCCATGTTTGAATTCACGATCCCAGCGTTTTACAAGGTTATATGATGGGGCATTATCACCATAAGTTTCTTTCATTTCATCAAAAGTCTCCTGTAGTGTGCATCCTTTCAAATACAAAAACTGGATCACTGCTCGACATTCAACAGGCTCCATTTCACACCTGACTCAGTTCAAAAACCTGTAAAACTGAAACCACAATTAGTTCAGAGCTGTAGTTTGCCACATAATCTGTAGAGATATAAATCATTGCACATGCAAAATTTCAGCTAGCTCAGACAACTGGAAGAAGAGGGTCAGGAGCATTACTTATAGCACGGCCGTCATATATGTATATATATATATATATATATATATATATATATATATATATATATATATATATATATATATATATATATATAAGAGTTAACGCCAAAATAAGTGAAGTTCTATTCATGTAGGTTGTGATTTTATTCAATTTACGTATATATATACATATATATATATATATATGTTTGTGGATTATTATTATAAAAAGCAAAATTGTACTTGTATATTATCATATATTTTTCAGAATTTAAACTTCTCATAATGACGACTACATGTGTGCGTGATTATTCTGTGCTGTGCACTTGTGTGTGGATGGCGAGTAACAAACAAACGACAATTCTAAATCGAGTACACCTGTTGCAAGATCATGTTTCAAACCTAATTCTTACTTTCTCGGGCGAGTCTGAAATAAACAAAAGAAATCACTTTACAATCCTTAAACGAAGTCCAACTCGTGACAACTTCCGTTAGTTCTGTCTTTTTTTTTTCTTACAAGTTGACTACTAAGGAAGTAGTTCTGAGTTTTAAATACATAATCGAATAAAACGAGACTGGCACCCAAATCGTGTTCTCTTATTAATGGCTCCCGTCTGTCGAGGGGAAGTTCACAACCTACTGGTACGCTCATCCCGAAAATAAAATAATAAAATATAAATTTATATTATTTAATATTCGAGACGTAATGCATCCGATTTTTTTAATACCGTCTGAATGGAACAGAGCTGATTGTAAATTGCATTGTAATAGTGAGTGGAATTATTTATTGATGATCTGAATGTTTCATCTTTCTGTTGCAGATTTTCATGACATGAGGCTTTAAGAAAACCAACCTTGTCATAAACATGAATCGAAAACATAGACTTCGTGGCTTAGTGGGGGATGCCCTTTTCTCTACCCTGCAACCTCTCTCCCACAGAAGAGACGTTGCGAGCCTATCCTTGTTTTATCGTTATTTTCATGGCAGGTGCTCGTCTAAACTCCAATCCTTGTTCCCCCCCTCGCCAATCTTTCACGAAAAACACCCGTCTAGCTGAATCCACTGTGAAAAATTTCCCCCACTCTATATCTGTGCCTAAATCAAAACGCGGATTCCATGAACAAAGCTTCTTTCTTAGAACTGCAATTCTGTGAAACTCTGTTTCGTCTGCCTGCTTCCCTCCGGACTACAACGTTGATGTCTTCAAGTCCAATGTTAACAAATTCCTAATGAACCGCCCCCCCTAATTAAACACTTCATCAAATCTCCACACTAATGTAATGTACTTGCAATAACCCTTATCCCTGAGTGGCTTCCGGGCCTTGATAAGTGGTGATCACTGTGTAAAAAAAAAAAAAAAAGAGATGCCTCATGAAATTCCTTCATAGATGAACAAATGAACCGGACAATTTTCACCGTCACATGTTGCAGTTGATTAGTTTATGTAAGCATATTTAGGAGATGAGTTGTGTTATTTCAAACTGGCGACGGAGATATGAGTGACAATATGCGTTCCCAACATTTACGACGATGGCATCAAAAGAAGGCAGGCAAATGTGCATTGAGAATGGTTGTGACTATGTAGGGATGACCAAATTTGTGTGTAGAATCAGCACCATTTTACGCGCTACCAGCCACGTCATCATTTTTTCTCTACTTATAATTTTGCATACTCGGATGCTGCTGGTCGTTTACTTGAATTGAGCATTTTTTTTGTTATTGCTTATGTTAATTTAATGAATGAATGAATGACTTACGCTATTTTTTTTAAATTAAGCGCTAAAATTAAATTGATTCCTTCAAAAATACATTTTTTTATCAATCAAAATAATTTCAAGTTGTAGGTAAAGTTGCTATTTTATAATTGCCAATAATAATTTTCTTTCATTATATAAAAATATATTTTAAATTGAAAAACCTTACTCGAAAACTAGTTTTTAATTATTTAAACCCATCAGCTAGGTTTATAAAATGTTGCAATTTTTATGGACCTACATTTATTTTGGTTAGTTTTCGTAACATGAACCATAAGGACGCCAGAACACCGAAAAATATTTATCTTTAACATATATAACCAAAATTGATTTTAAATATAAGTTAAATTAAAATTGGATACGTAGCGTAAGTTTTATGAAAAGCTACCATTAGTTGATTTTCAATAGAGTTTAAGCACGGGTGTGGTGACGGTTTCAAAACAGACACTATATAGGAAGGTTGTTTTAAAGCGTCGATAGTGCACACCCGATTTTGGTCTCTCATTTACATTTGTTTTTTGTACGCTGTAAAAGGTTTTCGAAAAAATATTAATAGTTTATTTGATGCTTCGATTTTTGAATGGTAAAAAAGATTCGAAGATGAATTAAAATTACAGTTACATCGTGTTACATATAGGGGGTTACATCAGTGTCTTGCGTTTAAGATATCTATTGTACACAAAAGCTCGCTCGTTTTTATAGTACCACTCCCGTCTGTGTGCCTCCTTAACGTTTTAGTTTTTGGCGTAGCAAGTAATATGCTTTAGTTTTGGAACGATCTTCGTATTTTAGTACAAAATAATACCAACTGCTGAGCCCTGCTGTCTTTTGGTATGCAACATTTGCAAACCTGCGGGTTACCGAATACCTAACTCGAGTAGAGGGTGTTGAAAACTTGATCATGTCATGCAGAGATCTAATTCGCTTAACAATAAAACAAAAACACAATAACACCGCTAGCAGCGCACTTTCATTAAGCACTAGAAGAAGTAGACTCTAGTTGTAATGATAAGACAATATTAAACTCAACCTATCCTAGATAAGAACAGAAAGTTTACGGCTTTGATAAATATATCCCTTTTAAGGATCTTGACATTACAAGATGTGGGCAACTCGGGATTGACTGTGAATGTAATATTGTCTTTTTTATTTCAATTTAATTTTTGTGCGTTCATACATTAATTCTTTATACTCCTTGCATTTTTATACATAAATTCTGTATATTCACTATTCCATAGTTTTTTTATAACATATACTGACCAAACGGGGCACGGTTAGCCTAGCGATGATATATAGTTTGAAAAATAATCGAAAACAAGGCGACATCGAAGGGAGGTCACTTTAATATTCGTTTCTTATATTGCAAGATAGGCCTTAGTAAAACAAAAGGTCGCGAATTCGGCGTTTTAAAGCAGTTCGACTTTAAAATGTTTACTTTAAAGTTTTCAAAGCAAAACGTACTGACTAGCAAGGTAGGGAGTGGGCAGAATATTATATACATATAAACAAGTTTTATATAAGTATGTGAACTGTGTATAGATATTTCTGTACGCGACATTCTGTGTGACATAAGAGGTGCATGTCGGATTAAGCAACAAAAAGCGATTTTAAGTACTGTGAGAAGATGTGTATCTTCTCGTATACAACTTGGAAAGGAGGAAGCAGGTGACTCTATTAAGGATGGATGAAGATCAAGGGGGAGGAAATACACCTGTTAAATCAAAGGAAGACAGAGAGTGGGGAAGAAAGAGAGAGAGAGAGTGAAGGAAAGCGTGTGAGAGATAAAAGGATATAGGATGATAAACAGATTAGACTAAGGAAATATATATAAGGTTGGTGCAAAAATAATGATTTTTGACGTTCAACTTCATGTAATGAAACATTATTTTTGCACAAGCCTTAATATATATATATATATATATATATATATATATATATATATATATATATATATAAATAATTTACTATAATAATAATAATTATTATTATAATTAAATACCTATAATGATTATTAAACAAATTTACACAAAGGTTATTACGACATGCAGCAAGATTATTTATCAATTTTTGAGCGAAAACCTGGCTGAAAAGACGTCAAAGATTAAAGAGTTGACCTTTGCAGACTCTACAAAATCCCTCCGTCAATTTTTGGTCTCAACTCTTGACATTTTAGATGTAGGTTTTCCTGGCATAAGTCAAACATTTTAATATATATATATATATATATATATATATATATATATATATATATATATATATATATATATATATATATTTATATATGCACATAAAGTTATGAACAGTTCATAGGGACCGAGAAAAGCCGGCCGTAACTACTAGTTAATCTATATATATATATATATATATATATATATATATATATATATATATATATATATATATATATATATGTGTGTGTATATATATGTATGCATGTAAATGTGTATATATATGCATATATTTATATATATATGTATATATAGATACATGTATATATATGTATATATATGTATCTATATGTGTGTGTGTAATATATATATATACATATATATATATATATATATATATATATATCATATTCCCTTATATGTAAGCTAGCTCCTTTTTCCGTTCTGGTGAAATACATTGGGCTCTAAAATCCCGAGGTTTGGAGAAAAGTAATTGTGAACTACTACTACTAACAATAACAAAAATAATGATAATAATCATGAATCATGAACATGGACTGAATACATAAACAAGAAACTATTCTAGTACGACCTAGAATGCAAATAATTTTCTAAATTAAAAATCCGATCACAAAAATTCCTCGCAAAACAAAAAAACAAAACAGATGGACCCCCGTTTAAATAAATGGGTGTATGAATAACTAGGAATGTGGTTTACTGATTAGCAAATGCAGTAACACGGATATATATAAAAACACAGAGGGAAATCAATTCTGTACAATTTCTGTGTAGCTTAATTGCCATACATATTTTTCTAACATTCACGTTATCAGTCGTAAAATTTTGTATTTTTGAAACAAACTTTTCCGGGTTTTTTTTTTCGAAAAACTTTATGCATTCCTATACGTCCACAAATAAGAAATAAATGCGGAAAGGATATAAACATTTATAAAGTTTTCGTATTGATTTTTATCAATATATATATATATATATATATATATATATGCATATATATATATGTGTGTGTGTGTGTGTGTATGTGGGTGTGTACTACATATACAAATGCGAGTATGGCAAGTAATATGGCTAACATTTAAAGATGGAACAGTAAAATGACTAATTGTTAAAACTGGAAAAGAAACAGACAAGATTTTTTACTAAAAATATAATAAATTTATAACTTAAATATTTTAGCATGAAGAATATTTTTAAACATTCAATTTAACATTATATAATCAATTCTTAATTATTAGTGCATGCTCGCGATTTTCTATGTAATCAATGATTTTTCCAGGCGTTGCTTTGAAATAAAATTTTCTCTCTCTGTTTCACTTGTTACCTGCGAATTATAAGCGGCAGTACAGCTGAGGAGCAGATCGGGACAACGGTAAATTATTAGCAACATTTGTTTTAATATCCTGTTACGTCATCATCTCCGCCGTTTCCAGCCGATTTGAGGTAGCATAGCAGATTTGATTTCTATGGTAACCAACAGCTAGTCAGAAAAAAAAAAAACTGTCTCTCCGTTTCTTAGAGATTCTGAGAAGATTTTAACACATTAATTTAATTATAACTTTTGTTTTACTTAACGAAAACTGAATTTTTAAAAGAAATATGGCTGAGAAGATGACTCATGGACTTTAAAATTGCTTGAAATTTGATCACAAAATGATTGACCGGTGAAGCGGTTCTGAATCAATAAAACTAACACTTACCCACATATTCAAACAGTTTAGTATTATAATTATACATATGTATACATATATATATATATATATATATATATATATATATATATATATATATATATTAGGTTGTCTCGAAAGTTTGTAAACACTTGTGAAAAATTGATTTTGATGCAATTTTTACCGTTTCCTTTTCGTCTATTTGATTTTTGCTGTCGAAGGTGAAGGAACAGTTTAATATGTTGCGATATCAAACTAGTACAAGCGTTTCGATTCTGGCGACATAACTCTTGAAGATAAGCTTCGTTCGGGATGACAGTTAAGTTTTGATTACAGGTACTTACAAACCGGGATGACTCGTGAATTGGCTGATGAGCTTGGAGCTATCAAATCGACAATTCTCACACTCTTGAAACAACTTGATTTTGTTAAAAAAAAAAAAAAGCCGTGCCAAGATCCGTACAATCTCACTGAAGCAAAAGCCAACAGACGAGTTGAAATTTTTCGTTAATTGCTCGGCAATCCATTGGACGACCATTTTTGTAAGCGCGTTATTACATCGCACGAGACAGGGATATATCTGGTCCATTATAATCGAAACAAGCGATAGGTTCAGATAGGGCAAGAGACACCGTCGGTTGCAAAACAAGATCGATGTGGCAAGAAATTCATGTTGTGAGTTTGGTGGAACTTTGCAGGAATCTTGCATTTTGAGCGGGTTCAGAATGGTCGTGCGATCATCGCTGTTCTTTTATCAACCGAAAACTCGCTTTAATGCAGCAGGATAATGCCAAACCACACACCAGGGAGACCAAAGACAAGTTTGAAGAGTTAGATTTTGCTGAGTTTCTGCGACGTCCAGCCTACTGTCCTTATTGTACTCCATAAGATTTCAGCATTTTCCACTCTATTAGCGCTGATTCGACTTGTTTTTATGAATTCAAGATAGCATGTTAAGAATTCTTTGATTCAAATTATGCAGAATATTTCTTTGACCAGATCCAAAAACTTGCAGATTGATGACAGAACGTCTTGGAAAATAATGGTCTTCATTTTGAGGATTCATTTTTTATTACTTAGCGAATAAAATTACAATTTAAAAAGAAATATTTATGAACTTTTGGGACAACCTAGTATATATTGAATAATTTGCCATCTTAGATGAGACTCGATTTCGCATGTACATGAGCATGTTCCTACTAGTTTTCTAGTTGTTACTACTTCCGTTCCGGTTTACGATTAACTGAAATTGGCTGTTTTCTTTATTGTACGAGCAATACAGGATTCTTTTTTTCATCTAACGCACTTTTTGTATCTGTTTTGTTTTAGTTTATTCAGGAGTTACTTCTCACAGATAAATTGTCTATCCGACGTATGAGGAGCGTCATCAAACACTTGGCGACGCTCTGGAAGAGCGAGGTAAACAGTTGCTACATATTAACCAAGAGTGACCAGAAACTGTTCAAGATATAAACACTCAACACCCTGGCGTATTACATAAATCGATATACATAAATGTGGAAAGTGATGTGTAGCATAAGTGCAATATCTACATATATAATAAAATAATGTAATTTTGACTTTGATAATATCGAACCTATAGGACAACAAATATTTCATTCATACGAAAATATTTCACATTTACGATACAAATTAATGCTACAGCGTCTTTTCGAGCTAATATATGAACATTTTGTCTCCAATATAAAAACAATTATAATGGATTCTCCTTAAATAACTCTCTCTCGGGTACGTAATCTGACGAATGTAGTTGAAAATATTTCCCCTCTTGAGATTTAGTCCTCTCATAAACCCCGAAATCACAGTGAATTAAGCCCTATGATACCAGATATGCTGAACTTATCTGCATTATATGTTTTCTCCGGATTCCATGCCTCCGTATCGACAAAACTCTTACATTGCTAAGTAATATAACAACTAATACTACTATTGTATTTCTATTTGGTTGATTATTGTTTATACTTTCGCTGTTATTTTATGGCTTCTATTATTTTCATTTTCACTTTCTGTTCTGTGCTTATTTGATTAGATACATCTATAATGATTATTGTAGTCTTATATATTACCGTATAATGTTCAGACGTTGACTAACTATTTTAGAGCTATTACTATTAATACTATTAATATCATTATTATTGTTATTTGTGTTTCTAGTACAACTACTACTAATATAGCTATTATTTATTGTCTTATCAGTATTGGGCAAATAAGTTGCATGTTCCTATTAGCGTACACGCAAGTAAATAGCTTCAATACAACACTCATAAAAAGAGATCATCATTCCACGCAAAAGACATCCAGTGACAGCCAGTGGATGAGAGAGCATGCAGTGGACGCTAGTGTCTGATAGTTGAAGACAACCAATTAAAGTTTGGAACATTTTAATATAGGCCGACACTGATTATAACCGCCTATGAGTTCCAGTTGCCAAACCAGCGAGTTTCCTCCAATGCCCACCAGTAAACACAAGTAAACGCCCCAAACCAGCACTACTTGATGACTATCAATGCTGGACAGTCGAAGCTAGACATTTTCCTTTGGGCTACAGGCGCGAGTGTCCACTATTTTCCTAAACCGGCAGTGCCCCTAATAGCAACCTTAGTTTTCGGCGGAAGGGGTGTCCATTAGCGATTCAGTTCTGCCTTTGTGCCATAGTTACACCGGGTAATACCGGTATACCGGCCCTGCTAGTAAGACATAAATACTAGTACATTTAAAATAGAAACATCGAAAACATGTAATTAAAAACACTTCCTTGCAAAAATAGTAAATGTACCTCTAGTGCGAAATAAAATTATGTCTATCTTAATCTCTTTCTATTAACTCTAAGAAATTTGATGAAAGTAAGATCCTGGGCAACATCCGATTGCCATGGTAGCATGTAATATAATGTTATGGTCTACATCAAACATTCAACGAAAATCATTTCACCAACAGATAAAGATCGGATAAATATTCAACTGTGTAGAATGTGAATATGATGTACCGGATATCCGGTAGCAACACATACGGAGTCAAAAGAAATAGGTGAGGAAAACGTTTATATTTTTATATGATGAAAAAGATTTTTATCATTGAATACAGTAAAAGCACAATGATAACCAGTCAACACCTGATGTTCTGTGTTTTGTTGTCGAAACCATGTTAAAAATTGTGTAGGCGACTAAGCCTTAATTTCTGAACATTATGGAAAATGATGGAGTATTGTTGCCAAATCTGGGCAAGAGCTGCCAGAAAGATCTTATCCTGCCTTGACAGAGTTCAAAATAGACTTCGTAGCCTAGTTGAGAATGCCCTTTTCTCTACCCTGCAACCTTTCTCACAGAAGAGACGTTGGGAACCTCTCTTCTGTATTGTTATTTTCATGGAAAGTACTCGTCTGAGCAGCAATCTATGGTCTCCCTCGCCAAACTTTGACGAGAAACACCCGTCTAGCTAGAAACGCTACTCTTTATCTGTGCCTATACCTAAACGTAAAGTCCATGAATAAAGCTTCTTTTTAAGAACTTCACGTCTGTAGAACTCTCTTCCGTGTTCCTTCTTTTCAGCTGACTAAAAATAGTCATCTTCAAGTCCAACGTAAACAAGTTCTTGAGCCGTTCCCCTTAAATAATCCAATTTACCAAATTTACACTACTAACGATCATTATATTGTCTCATTGACTACAGCACACTCGTTAACCCTTATCCTCGAGTGGGCCCTGGGACTTGATAAGTGGTTTTAAAAACTGTAATATCAATCGTGTATATTAAATGTACTATGAGACCTATATATTTGGACTTGATATATTACTGACTCCTATCTTCTTTTTTGAAATTTCTCTCACTGACGTGATATTGATAGTTCTAATCTGTTCTATAAATTATATCAGAATTGTTTATTTCTTATACCTTATTGTAATATAGCATTTTCTTCAAGTAGAGTCTTACATCAAGTGACTTCATGCCTTGTCCTGGGCGATTTTCACAAAGCTGAGTTTTATTAATCTTGTGGTTTACGGTTAGATGAATTAAACTTGTGGTTTACAGTCAGATTTTGATATGTTAGTAGCCCTTTTTCCGGATAAAAACCGATCAAAATGTTTTCCACGTGTCGGAATATCTTATATACCAAATTTCATGTCGGTATATAAAACATCTCTTGAGGTTGAGAATTGTTCTCTCTCTCTCTCTCACACACTTTCTCACACACATATCTATCTAGCCATCTATCTATCTATTTATCTACCTATCCATCTATCTATCTATCCATATATATATATATATATATATATATATATAAGTTTGTGTGTGTATGTTTGTGTAAGAATGTAATATAATATCAAACATTTTAATTTTTAATAACGTGAAAACAGTAATTAGTTTATTAATACAATTCTAACAAGAGCTTGTCCTGACAAAGTACAGGAAAATGTCAAATAATGCTAGTCTATTGTTTATCAGTATCATATATATATATATATATATATATATATATATATATATATATGTATATATATACACATATATATATAGAGAGAGATAAATAGCTAGATAGATAGATAGATGTATAAATATATGTATATATATATAAATACATGTGTGTATGTAGGTGTGTGTGTGTCTGTTTATAAATGATAGTGAGAGAAAAGAAAAGAAGAAGGGTAGTACTAAAAATGAGTAGAAATAACGCTCGCATGTGTCATTGATAAGGCTGACTGGGTTTAAAAACGCGTCGTGTATGAGTTCATCATTTTCCTATGATGTGATGGCCCATTCCCACGGACGAACCGAGTCGTCTAATGTTTCTGCTTGGTTAACAGACTGTTCACGGCGTTATCGTTACATCGGCTTTTCGGGTGTTCTCGCACACCTTGTTCGACCGTCGTTGTGGTAGCCTACAACGAGAGAAGCACTGACTCGAAGCGACTCCATATATTTGTACTTATTGCAAGAGTTAGAAGCGTAGACTGCTCAATATTAGTTGCTTTTCATTATTTTGATGATTTCTGAATAAACATTGAAGTGGGCTGGAGAAAGTTTACAAATCACTTAAACTGACATTTTCACAGAACGTTTTTTTTAATATACAAAACGGTATTACAGTTCTGAATTTTGTAGATGACGTATGAATATCAATATACCAATACCGTAATATCTTTAACGTACGTACCTACGTCACGGTTTCCCGTTTATAGGTCATTCAACGGGGGGTCCTATTAATTATGTCCGTAATATGTTATCACATTATATTCTTCTATTTAATAAATAGGATTTTCCGATTACCGCCGACGCAATATAAAAAAAAATAATGATGTCGGTTTTAGGCCGTATAATAAGATAAAACGTACTTTCTTGCTCTTCTGGCTAGGATCAAAGGTTTTTCTGGCTAGGATCAAAGATTTTTCTGGCTAGGATCAAGGGTTTTCTGGCTAGGATCAAAGGTTTTTTGGCTAGGATCAAAAGTTTTTCTGGCTAGGATCAAAGGTTTTTCTGGTAAGGATCAAAGGTTTTTTTCTGGCTAGGATCAAAGGTTCTCCTAGCTAGGATCAAAGGTTTTTATCCAAAAATGGTAAAAGGATATTGTGATCCTAGCCAGAAGCCTTTGATCCTAGCCAGAAAACTTTTGATCCTAGCCTGATAAACATTTGATCCTAGCCAAAGGTTTTTCTAGCTAGGATCAAAGGTTTTTCTGGCTAGGATCAAAAGTTTTTCTGGCTAGGATCAAAGGTTTTTCTGGCTAGGATCAAAGGTTCTGGCTAGAATCAAAGGTTCTTCTTGCTAGGATCAAAGGTTTTTCTGGCGAGGATCAAAGGTTCTTCTTGCTAGGATCAAAGGTTTTTATCCAAAAATGGTAAAAGGATATTGTGGGATTTCCGTTCGTATAGTATACCATAGAAATTAAAACATACAATTATGAGGATATTGCAGATAAACCGTAATAACCAGATATATTCTGACACTGCGTTAACCAGATTACTTAGATATATACTTTTATAGTTTTAACAAAAGGGCAACGATAATATCGCGGGGTCTCTATTCACATTAAACGTACACAGAATACTCAGATGAAAAACGGCGCTGTTATTTATTTAGTAAGTTAATTGGTATATTTAACCAGTGTATCAATCCTTTTGGGCTATTTAATGCAGTAAAATGGCGTGGTTTTGTTTATTTACTGTCTGCTATTTTCCAGAGTTTGTTGGTACTGAAACCTTAGTGGAAATACTGCTATTTGATGTGTATTAGGTATATATTTCATTTTTTGATATTCTTACGACTATACTTCGTTGTGTAACTTTCTTTCTTTTAGGAATTTTAAGATTTGTAGCGAACTTTATTAAAACGTCTTCCAGATTGTTTTCCTAATAGGGTTCTATTCGAATGTGATTGAAATCTATGAACTTGATTATGTTTTGGTTCACTGTGGATGTTTCTTTGCATAGTTGATGGTTCTAACATAAGTATAGATTGTCCAAGAAATCACTGATCGGTTTAGAACGTAAATAGATTCTTTATTTTTGATGATATTTTTCTGTAATTTTAACACAATCTGACTAAGACGTAGGAATGTGAAAAAGTAGAAAAAATCGTTATGTATGAAAAGTAATGTTATATTTAAACATTTTTGGCCATGATCAGCTTCGCTTATTTATGCTTTTTCCAAAACATTAATCATGACAGATTGCAGAATTTTTGGATTGCGATGTAACTCCCTTATATCATTCCTGATGTTTACATTCAATATTTGCAGGGTTTTGGGTGTAACGGTTTTAGGTCTGCCATCTCGCGAAACGAAATTAATGAGTTAAATCGCAACCCAGATATTTTGCAATCTGTCATGAATAATGTTTTGGAAAGAGCACAAATATGCGAAAATGAAAATGGACAACATTTAAAAGACATTATTTCTCATGAATAAACATTGTTTACATTTTGCATTTAAAAAGTCAGATTGCTTTAAAATTACAGAAAGCTACCGCCCAAAATAAAGAACCAATTTAAGTTCAAAACACTTCAGTCACTTTTTGAACACCCTGTATGGATAAAGTTTAGTTCCTTTGAAACTCATCTACACCTTTGATTTGTTTTAGTGTTGCGGTATAACAACACACGTACATCATCAAACAAGACCACTCCTACCTTATTCATTTGCCAGAGTTTTTTTTTACCAAAAGGGTCGCAGCTTATCAAAGATCAAAGGCAATTCGCGGATAAATATTAATGAGTGCCAGATAGCCGGTGAGACAATGCCGTGATGAACCGTAATGATTAATCTCTAGTACAGTTTAATTACACTGTGCAACACTAAAAAAAGTACAGGATATCTGCAACAACTTTTGTGTACCTAGTAACGTGGAAATTTTATTTCTGGCTTTCTTTTTGTTGAATTATGTATAATTTGTGCAAAATTGCCACAGTCGTAAATTTCAGTAAAAAACGTCAAAAATGGGTTACTGACGACTTTGCAGTCACATATTATGTGTATTAAACTATAAATCTTAAGAGAAAAACACAGTTTAATATACACATATTATGTACATTATTTGTTAAATCATTTATTTGAATCATTTTTTTGCTAAAGTCAGCCGAAATGAGCTATTTTTCCAGATTCAAGAGAGCAAGATGACAGAGCTAGCTTGGTTAGCATATTTCTAGACCAAGGGCTAATGTTTTCAAAAGTAAAAACATAATGCTGTAGCACATGGTTTGATGTTCACCACCTTCCGAAAAGCCATGCTATTCGTCAAGAAAGGCTAAAAAAATCAAGGAAAAGAAGATAAAACCTGCCTCAGAACCGTATTTGTAGGGCACGGGAAAAAATCTGAGGGTTAAAAATAGATATCCATTTAATAAAGTATTTTTTAACTAAAAACTACAATAAAAACCGGATTATTGTGTATTTTAATGTTTTAAACATAAAGGGGCATTTTATACATTCTTTTCTAAAAAGTTACTAAATTAAATGCAAAAAATAGAAATGAAATTTTATCAACCCCTTACCCTATGTACGAAAGAATATAATAACTTGCTAGTGGGCGTTTATAATGGCTTAACATGTTCGCATTATGGAATCCTTATTTTTCTTTATAAAACAATTTTCTTTTTCTCTTGTCTTTATTCTTTAGATGCAGTATATGCATTGACGATGACTTCAAGACAGTGCAAAAATGCTCCAAGCAAATTCTGCTACATATGTGGCGAATTAACATTTGCTAAAGAAAGGCGCAGCATTACCAGCCATATCAAAAAATTGTACAAGGCGTACTTTCATTTTGATATAGGAGACCAAGACAAGTCATGGCCTCCTCATGCCTGTTGTCTTACATGTGTGAAAACATTGAGCGCATGGTATGCAAAAAAGAATGTTCACATGAAGTTTGGTGTGCCAATCATTTGGCGAGAGCAGAAAGATCATTCTAATGATTGCTATTTTTGTCAGCAAGATTATACGGGCTGTACAACAGCAAAAAAAAAAAAAGAAACACATTGTTTACCCAAATTTGCAATCAGCAATGCGCCTAGTTGAGCACTCAAAAGAATTACCTGTACCAAAACCCCCTGATCAGGAAATGTGGAGTTCAAGCAGTGGGGATGAACATTACAGTGATGAAATTTTCTAATTCAGAAAGCAATAATAAACCAATACTATTTTCTTAAGATGCTCTAAATGACTTATGCAGAGATCTTTATTTAACCGAAGACAAAAGTGAACTTCTTGTATCAAGGCTTAAAGAACGAAATCTTCTTAGAAAAGGTGTGAAAATAACATTGTACAGAAAACGTGCACAAAACTTGCATGTTTTGTTCACTTTGACGGATGATTTATGCTTCTGCAATGACATTGTTGGACTTTTTGAACAGCTGGAAATACAATATGATAACACCAACTGGCGACTTTCCTTACATGCATCCAAGGAAAGCATAAAAGCTGTTTTGCTTCACAATTGGAACACCCTGCCATCTGTTCCTATAGCTTACAGCACAGCCATGAAAGAATCATATAAAAATTTAAAAACAATTTTAGCAAGCATACGTTATGAAGTCCATAAATGGCATGTTTGTGCAGATTTCAAGGTTATAGCCATGCTCACTGGCCTTCAGCCAGGTTATACAAATTTTGTTGCTTCTTGTGCTTATGGGACTCTAGAGCAAGAGCTGAACCCTATGTACGCAAGCACTGGCCTGCTAGAGATGAAATTGAGCAAGGAAAACATAACATCAAACACAATCCACTTCTGCAAAGTGATAGAATCCATTTACCACCTTTGCATATTAAACTCGGTTTGTTCAAGCAGTTTGTGAAAGCACTAGACAAGGATTCATTGGCATTTACATATCTTGCAGAAAAGTTTCCTTCATTAAGTCGAGCTAAAATAAAAGAAGGTATCTTCATAGGTCCCAAAATTCGAAAAATTGTTCTTGATGAAACTTTTAACACACATCTCACGAGAAAAGAAAAATGTGCCTTTGAGACATTCAAGAAAGTTTGTGATAACTTCCTGGGAAAACATCGTTCAGAAGACTATGTGCAAGTTGTGAATGATCTATTGCATCATTTTCATGATATGGGATGTAACATGTCTCTAAAAGTTCATGTGCTCCATTCTCATTTGGATTTTTTTGCTGAGAATCTTGGCCATGTGATGAAGATGGGGAAAGGTTCCATCAAGATATTTCATTAATAGAAAAACGTTTTAAAGGAAAATGGAACGCTGGTATGTTGGCAGACTACTGCTGGAATTTAAAAAAGGATGATGACACTCGACACAAGAGAGTTAAGAGGACAAATGTTGTTTAAACTGGTGAATTCGGTGGGGTTTTTTTTCAAAACAATTAATAATAAAGTAGATGAAAATGGTACCTAATCCAGAGAAATAAATGTCAGATTTGGAATCAGCATACTTTTCTTACACCAAAACAGATCTTATATGTCTTGTACTTTTTTTTCAATTCAAATTTGTTGCACAGTGTTATTTAAGAGGATGGTTACACAAAAAAATTGTCTGCAATACTCAGAAATTATCATGTTATTGCCGGCTGGGTAGTAGTCCCGCAGTATTGTTTTCCGCCTACGGGTAGTTCTAGGAAAGAACTTTGCCAATGGGATTTTCGTTTAGTTTTAGGCACTAATAGAACGTAAGGGAAATTGTTGGGAGTTGTTTTAGCTTGACGACTGTTTATTGCGAACCTTTTATAAAAGAGGTATTTAGATAAAAAGGTCGATCGATCACCTGTCATTAAAATAACGGTAGAGGAATGAGAAATGAGAACAGGTACCCCCAATAGATTTTGCAGGGGAGTTCCTGTCCTGTCAATGACAGAAAGGGTAAGCTTTGCAGCTCCTGAACTCTTTCGACAGTACTCAAGGTGAAGGCGTGTTCGACATTTAAACGGATAGAAATCGCATTGAGAATGCTATTCGGCTTGCTTCCTAGTACTTATATAAAAAAATAGTACTTCCATGTTCTACGGTCGAGTTGTATACGACCACCCCCATAAGACAGGATTTGGCGTGTCTAACGATGTCGGTTTGTTAACATTTAGCAACACTGTCAAATGTATAGAGAAGCTTCAGGGAAACTAACACTCATCTTAATGTTAATCACAAAGTAAGCCTTGGCTTTATTTGTGAAAACCTCATCAGTTGGCAATCAAAATGTTATCCGTTAGTAGCTACATTCCATGAATGATGTTTCTTACATCGAGGTGAGAGATTGCTGTCTTTCGGGCTTGATGTTGTTATTTTTTTTTTAATTTTCTCTCTTTAAAGATTCTAGCGCTAGGTATGGGGTAACCAAACCAGCTGCCAATATTGCCCTGCTTTTTATTGAAACAAATCGAGAGCTCTTTAATATTCCCCTTATTCCCTTAAGTGCAATTATCTGGATGTCTTTTGAAGTTGGTTCTCCAGGAATATTAGTTATGTAAGACTCCCGGTTTTTCTTCATAAGCCCTGTGGCACCTACAATAACTGGTATGATTGATACCTCCCTAAGAGTCCAGTTTCTTTTCATATCATACAAGAGACCTTGATATTTAGTCTCTTCCTCCCTTTCAACTCTGTTCAGACCTCCATCATTAAAGATCCTCACTTCAACCAAGGTTGCAACTCGCTCTGACTTATTCCATATAACTATGTCAGGTTTCACGGCAGCATTTTCAAGGTAGGTGGCTGTAGGATTACATGGTCGTAATATATGGTATATAAGTCATTTCCAACTGTTCTTTCAGGTTGATGTTCCCAGGACTTGGTGCTGTACTGGTCACTTCTTTTTTTTTTTTTCATTTTTCTTCCTATGAAGATTGTAATGCTGGGTATAGGGCAGCTAAACCAGCTGTCAACATTGCCCCGCTTTTTATTGAAACCAACCGAGAGCTTTTTTTAGTATCCTCCCTGTTCCCTTAAGTGCAATTGTCTGGATCTCTTTTGCACTTGGTTCATTAGGAATATTAGTTAGGTATGACTTCAGTTATTTAGAGTGTGTATTATGGTGCGACGTTAAGTGTTCTTTTAATAAACATCATCATAAAATTGTAATTCAATTTATCGTGTAAATGCTAATATATAGGGACTAATGTAATACTATTAAAGGATGGTGCTTTCCTACTGAGTTTTACATTTCCTAACCAAATAGAAACATGTTGCTCGTTGACAAAAATAAATATGCATAACACATATCACTAAGATATAATATAATAACATGGGAAAATATCTTTTTAAAAAATATTTTGCATATTTCGATAAAGCATTAAATGTAAAAGACATTCGGAATTAGTTCAAAGCGGATTTGTTTTATATATTATTTATTTATTGGAATCCTTTGTGATGAAACTCGGTGAAACAACAACAATTATGAAGAGAATACAATATGAAGAAAATAAATAAATACATATACAACCTTGTTTTTTAACATATTTTTATAAGTATTTTGTTATGAAAATATTTTTATAAGTATTTTGTTATGAAAATGGTGTTAAGTGGACTTGCTGGTGTAAGAAAGAACAATCTAGTAATGTCAGTTAATTCCACTACACCAGTTTAAATTTAAAAAAAATGCCAACATATTTTTTGAATAATATTCTTACACTTCTTTTGATTCAAGGTTGTGTATTTTTGTAAATCTATATATCTATAAAAGTGAACGTGTCTGTGTGTCTGTCTGTGTGTCTATGTGTGTACATTTCCCTACGCAATAACTCTGTCAATTTAAGTCTACAGATTGGAAATTTGGTATACAGGGTACTGAGATTTGGGAAAATCTTTGTGATCAGTTTTTGGCAAGAAATTTGGTTGTTAACGGGTCGAAGTTCAACGATTTGACATTTAAGAACTCTGCCAAATTCCTCCGACAATTTTGGGTCTAAGCACTTGAAATTTTAGATATCCGTTCCGTGGACATGGATCTAACTTAATAACTTGATTTGACTCCAAAACAATAAATGTTAAGGTTTCATAATAGGGGTCAAAGTTTTAAAAAATTGACCGCTTTTTTTTGTGCTCAACATACACCCCAAACGTGCGGGCAACTCCGGGCTGAAATACTAGTAAGTATATAAGTATATAAATAAATAAATAAATAAATACTTCGGATAAAGACCGTTTCCCAGTGTCGTAATAACCTCCCACCGTCGACATACATACAGTAGTAATCCATTGTATCTTCAGACTTAATAGAAACCACGACTCAGCTCTTGAAATTGGTGATGTGTTGTCCAGTTTCCCGCCTTACAGCACTGTATTATTAATGCAAAACATTCATTGGCAATTATATATTCCGGGTGTACGTAAATGTTATTGTTAGCCATGAGCGTATTTGGAATTGTACAGATTTAATCATAAAATAATTGAATCATCAAAGATCGACCCGAACACGACAATTAACTGGATCAGATACCCTTGTTCAAGGCCTGTCTCTACCCAAACACCACTACTAAGACATCCACAATTATTCTAGTTCGAACTATTTTCAAACCACTCCAACTCTTCCCTCAACCGTTCTGGTGCCTAGTATGATATCTGCTCTGAGCGGGGTTTGCTGGTTTTCACCAAAAGGGGTAGGTTCTAAGCTAAATATAAACTACACAATGTTTTTGTTGTATATAATATGCTTTTTAGTATTACATAGAGACAAATAATACTTATCGTTTAATACTGTTAAAAAATAGGCGCTTACCGATATATTGGTTATTACAATATTGAGAGGTGACGGTGACGAGATGCCTCGGACTACGAGCTTGAAATTAAAAAAAAAAATTAACCACCTGAGATTAAAACGTTCTGGAAACAAGGCAAATCATTGCAGTTGAGATACGAGAACGCAACGGTGACATTTTTCACGCTCACAATTTATTCCAAGGTAAGCGTTGAATTTATATATATATATATATATATGTATATATATATATGTGTGTGTATGTGTGTATGTATATACATATGTGTGTGTGCGTGTATATATATATATATATATATATATATATATATATATATATATATATATATATATATATATATATCTTTATTACACCTGGCAACAGCTGTTTCATAGCTTTTACAAGATGACTGATCAGCTTGTATGATTTTTATTTCTTTTTATCGGATAAATATTGTCTAGAACGTATTACTCTTTATGAAGCAGCTGTTACGAGATAAAGTGTTCGTTTACACAACAGACACACATACCCTAACACCACCTCTCTCTCTGTCTCTGTCTCTGTCTCTGTCTGTCTGTCTCTCTCTCTCTCTCTCTCTCTCTCTCTCTCTCTCTCTCTATATATATATATATATATATATATATATATATATATATATATATATATGCTGTGATTTTATATATGGATATTAAATTATAATTGATTACTCTAAATATCTGATTATTATATATATATATATATATATATATATATATATATATATACATATATCTGGTAAACATGTTGTTATCTTACCGTTTATTTTTTCAGCATGTTAAAAGGATCAATTCTTGTTCAAGTCTTTAACGTGCTGAAAGCGATAAACAGGAAGGTGGGGGACATCTTGGAATTTAAAATGTAGATTTCTCATTGATTTATATATGCTCTGTAGTTATATTTAACATAGATCGAGCTTATTGGATAAAATTATTGGTATAAATAAAGATAAAAATTTAATTGAAAAAGCATATTATCTCATAAACACACACGCACACACACAAACGCAAACACACACACACACACGCACACACACACACACACACATATATATATATATATATATATGTTTAATCAATGATATTTCACTTTTTTATTCCTACAAATCTATTAATTTATGAAGCTTGATATAACTACCGAACATATAACAAAACTCTATATTCCAAATTTCAAGACATTTATTTATTTATTATCTTACCTTTTATTTACTTACGCATGTTGACATGCACAGTCCTTCACAGCACCTGTTTCGAAACACAAAATCATTCATATAATTATTATGTCAATTATTGAATTCATTTCGCCCTTAACTCATCAGAAGAAAAAGTACTTATCAATTTTAGAAGAACATAAAAACATGGCCATAAAATCCGAAAATTGTGAGGGAAGCTCAAACCATTTTTTCATTGTGTATACTAAAAAAAAAAAGGGGAAGCTCAAACCATTTTTTTAATTTTGTATATTATATATATATATATATATATATATATATATATATATATATATATATATATATATATATAAGAGCAAATAGTAAATAATACATGTTAAAACACTTTAAAAAGAGTTAAAACATATTTACTTTAAAAAGGAAACACTTAATAAATGGGTAGTTCTTAATACGCAGAGTTTCGAAGAAAAACTTTCCTTCTCATCAGAGGGTAGGAGTTAGCAAAATGTGGGATCGGATTTTGCTTGCAAAAGTATTTGATGAACCTGCAACTTACTTGATAACAAAAAGTGAAGCAGGGGAATTAGGGTGAAGAAAAAGGTGATTTCATATATATATATATATATATATATATATATATATATATATATATATATATATGTCGGTACATGTGTGGCATGTGTGTTGGTATGCATATATGCATATGCATTTAATAATCGAGAGACTGTTTGCTGTATCACAGTTTTTCAATGGGGATATCCTAGCACTTATCCATTGTCAGCGACCTGCAACTATCTAATTGATAGTAATTTGCTCTCATCACTCTCTTTATCGAAACCTTGACCATTACCCCCTCCCTCTCTCTCTCTCTCTCTCTCTCTCTCTTCCGTCCAGTCTTAAAATGAAGCTAAATATAATATCTTTATCAATGCAGAATTCATATTTATTAGTGATCCAATACTTTATTGATTATTATATCTTACCTAGTATATATTAGTGATTCCGAAAGTAAAAAAGAAAAATGTCTTGGGTGCCATCTGTGAGATAAGAAAACAAAATATGTAACTCTCGAGCCTGATTCTGTACCGTCTGAGCCACTAACAGATGGATATTAACACTCAAAAATATACCGACATTAACGTATAAATGTATATTTTGGCAGGCGTGGAGAAACTGTTTAAGATGACTTACGTCTGCCACGTTTAAAAGTAATCAATTTCAGACTTCTTAGCAGCTATTTACACTGGCTAGCAAACAAATTGAATTCGCTCCATAGGATTGACTTCCCTATATATCAAGGTTCAAGTTTTCATTCAACAAAAAAGATCGCCTAGCTTCGTATATATATATATATATATATATATATATATATATATATATATATATATATATATATATATATATATATATACATGTATATATACATGTAAATGTATGTATATATATATATGTATATATGTATATATGTATATATATATATATATATATATATATATATATATATATATATGTTTGTGTCATGTCCAGGAAACATACATCGAAAATTTAAAGTGTTTAGACCCAAAATTGGCGGAGGCGTATGGTAGAGTCTGTAATTGACAAGTCTTTTAACTTTGACTCCTTGACACCCAAATTTTCGCCCTGTCTGATTATTTATTATGTAAAATCTCAAATGTTTAGACACAAAATTGGCTGAATAGTTTGTTAGAAGGCGCAAAAGATAAAACCTGTTGAATTTGGACCCCCTTAGCAGCCAAATTCTCTGCTAAAACCGATTCAAACTTTGCCCTATGTCTGAATACATGTCATGTAAAATTTCAAAAGTTTAGACCAATATTTGGAGACTTCACAGGTAAAGTCTTTTTTAAAATTTGACTCCAATTTTGACACCTTAACATTTTTTTTTTTTTGCTCAAATCAAATGTTTGATCCATGTCCAATTAATCTACATCTAAATTTTCAAGTGGTTAAACCCAAAATTGGCGCAGGAGTTTGGTAAAGATGTCAAAGGTAAAATCCTTGATCTTTGACCCCCTGATATCCGAATTTGTGGCCGCAAACCAATTAAAAAGAGTGTTCTCAATACCCTTTATGTTAAACTCTCGAGTTTGTAGACTGAAAATTGACAGAGTAGTTTGGTAGGAAATGTAAACAGACAGACAGACACACACATAGACAATTTCACTTATATATAGGATGAAACACTAGTGTCTCTAGGTATTTAATTATTATAGTAAAAAAAATAATCATGACAGCCCCTTTAAGAAATTCATTTCCTATCGTTGAGCACTTTCAGTTGAATTAAAAGTCGGTCAATTTAGCTCTTATGCATAGATCATCGTATAACGATTAGATCACTGTCTGACTGACGTAATGAACATTTAAATTAAAATGTTTAAAATTCAACGCTATTTCACACGGTTAATGGTAGCCGAATGGATACGGTCTCCGCTAATAGAGCCAGAGATGTCGCGGGGTTCGAATCGTTCGGCTGGTGTTAATCGTGACACCCTGCACTGAAGAATCCCGAAAGGATGAAACACTAGTGTCTGTAGGTATTTAATTATTATAGTAAAAAAATAATTATATATATATATATATATAAAGAGATAGATAGATAGATATAATTACATGGCGACCCGATGTTGCTTGGAATTAAATGAGGATCAACGAAGGTTCCACGCTTCCAATATTTTCTTGTAGTCGAGATTGGTTAAACCCTCATTTTTCACTCAAATCGATTGATAACCTACTCAGATCAGGGACCCACTAAAGGGCAATGTGGGGAGTGTTGTATATGCCGTGACTTAGTACAAAATATATTGTAATCTATATTGCTATGTATAGTGCGTACTGTTATTTTTATAAAATTATTTCAGTTAGAATTACTTTAAAATGAAAAAAATAAAGTATTAGGGTTCAGTTGTGCTCTACACGGAAATAATCATTTCGAACGCTTCTCTTACTAAACGAATAGCCTATTGTTGAGTTTATAAATCGGACCTTCTTGCCTGTGCAATGTTAAAACTTCTCAAATGGACTTGTTTTGTTTTGCTCCAAATGGGAATGTTCTTTTTTTTTTAATCGTATATTTTCGGTCACCGATATTAGATACTTATGTGAGAAAAACAAACTAATAACACTGACAGACAAAAATATCGGGCCAATCCTTTCGGGTTCGATAGGAAACGAACTCACACACGCACAGACAAAGTGCTTTTGTATATATATATATATATATATATATATATATATATATATATATATATATATATATATATACAATTATGTATGTGTGTGTGTGCGTCTGTGTGTGTGTGTAAGAGGGAGAAGGAAGGATTGGTGGGTGTGGGAACAATTTTTTATCACGTCTCCAGTCAAAAAAAGTGTTCAACTTATGATCCGCGTAATGCGTTTATTGGAGCATGCATTTTCTTTTAATGTTATGGAAACTTGAGCGTGATATTCGTAGGGCGTGTGTGCGTACGTATTAGCGTGATCGTACGTATTTGAACTACAAAATGAGTGTGCGCACATCAGGTACACAGATTGAGGAGAACATGTAATTTTATTGAGTTAATGTTCCCAGTGTCTTTAAGTATAAATTGTGTGGTTATTTGACACACCCCCTCTTTCTTTCTCTTTCTGTATCTCTCTCTCTTTCTCTCTCTCTCTCACACACACACATATATGCATATATATATGTACATACATACATATATAAGTAAATATATGAATTTACAATGGAAAAGAATGAAAAATACTAGATGATTCATGTGTTTTATTGAAAGGAGTATTTTCAAATGTGAAGGATATCTCTTAAGCTTCCAGTTATTGTTACCTTATTCTATTTATTTAATTCGTAAATTAGTTCATCAGGAGAGGATATGCATTGTTTCGGGGCCAACCTCTGCACATCAATTTTTGTGTATTCTCTACTCATTAACTAACATTACATTGAACCTGAACTATAGTATCCCACATAAAAAGCAGCCTAAAATTAAATTACGAATGGAGTAATTGCAATACTGACAAAACGATCCATATTTCTATCCTGAATATCTGACACTAACTGAAAGCTAAATGGGTATATTTCACATTTTAAAAAAGTTGTTTGAATTGAAATTAGTGAACAAACGAATTAACGAGCATGTGGTTTCTTCCTTTCAATGTTTAATTCATATCATCTGATTTTGTAATATTTTTATTATCATAGATATACATAGTTGAAGTTTTACGTATTAGAACAATCGAAAAATGCAGTAATTGCAGTTATATTTACCATGTTTACTTACATGAAGAAATGCAGCTTAAATACACAATACATACGCATACTCCTTTCTGTGTGTTTTTTGTATATTGATAGTGACCCCTTTTTTAGTCGAGTGCAAGCGAATCTATAAGTCACTCCGTCGGTCGGTTGGTTGGTCGGTCTGTCCGTAACACTTTTGTGTTTGGCCTTTTTGGTTAAGATCAAAGGTCTGTTGTTAATACATTTTTAAGCTTTTCTTGGCCATTTGGCCAACATCAAAGTGTAGTATCTGTTCTTACTACATGCTGTACTTATTGTAATATAAAGTGGGGGATCAATTTAATGTAAAATGATCACCCACTTTACAACCAGTCAGACTCAAAGCCATTCAAGTCATTCTCCAGATAATTCAAGTTGTTTTTGAAGGATTCCAATTATTTTTTAAGCATTCAAGTCAGTCTTAAGGTCACTCAATTCATCCTTAAGTCCATTAAAGCCATTCTAAGTCATTTACTTTTTTATTTATTAGAGTCATTTCAGTCCATTTTTCGATCATTTTAGTTTATCTTTAAGAATTTCATGTCAATCCTACATTCACGAATTCATTCATTACACGAGAGCATGCGACTAATGGATATCGGTCTTTTTTCTATTTATCAAAAAGAAAGTACAACTTTGTTATATATTATTCGTGGAATTGCATTCATCTGCAAAAGATCTACCTAATTTGCATATTCTTTGAAACATTTATTTTAATTAATTCCTTACTATTTTTTCGGTCTCCTTATGGGATGATCACCTTTAGTATACTATTACGTGTAATTATATGCATGCAAATATTCTACATGATTTATACTTGCGTAATATTTGCGTAAAATGTTTACAGTAAGCACAAACATTTTACTATATATATTTATGCATGCATATATATATATATATATATATATATATATATATATATATTGTTGTAAAGATTTTGCCTACCAAAATTAGTTTTTTGGTCTACAGACATGAGACTTAATATATAAAAACCCAAGCAAAACTTCATATTTGAGTTTTACCCGGGAAAAATCGGTGCAAAAGTGTAAAACTTACAGAAATGAAATTTGCTAGTTGAAGATCGATCTACGGCATTACGAATATGCATGCGTAACGTAATCGGTACTCGTTTATGTTTTAATTCTTCTCCTTGAAGCAAACACATCTTCATGGCTCAGGCATTAACATCAAAGGAAAACGTAAATCGTAAGCTAAACTTTTGTGGTTTGGGTTGTCGGTGGTGGCACACGAACCATTTTTTTCGTACGCTTTTTAAATGATTACTATGTATTGGGTTCAATATAATATGATAATAAATACGAACCCTGCATTAATTAAAATATCATATTTAAGCGTGTTTTACAACCACCAGGAAATTCCGACTAGTCTTTAGTATATATATATATATATATATATATATATATATATATATATATATATATATATATATATACTAGAATAAAATTATCTAATAATCAACTGGTATGGAAACCTATGATTATAAGTCTTACAAGATATTACTGGCAGTAATATTCTATAAGTACTATCCCACCTAAATAA
>NC_136498.1:24685227-24760227 GCF_053919585.1 Euprymna scolopes | reverse complement strand
CGTTTTGCTACAAACTTCTCATGCAATATTCGATCGAATTCAACTTGCTTTGGTCTGCGAAGAGTTCTTTTTTGACATTTTTTTTTCTATTTGAAGAGAAAGGAGCAACCTTCACTATTTCCTACTTTTTCTTTTTGATGTAAAAATGTGTTCCTCTTCCAATCTTATAATCTCTCAATATTTTCAACTCCAGCATCGACTTTTTCTATAATTTGACGTTTTTCGAGTGAAGTCGCTTGTTTTCTTTTAGAGTTGCAAGCCATTGTGCTGGGTTGTTTTACACTATTTTACATATAGCAATCTGAAAAATAATTCATAGTTAGTGTAAATTAATTATCAATAGCTAATCTACATTAATTACATAGTACCAATATTAAGATTTCTGCGCAATATCTGACTAAACCATGTAAACAGTTTTACTGCAACTCCGCATCAAATATGCTAATAAAATTTCAATGACGAGACAATTCAAGTTTAGAGAAAGTTCAGGTTTAGAAGAAGTCCAAATGAGAGGAAGTCCAACTTTAGAGGAAGTTCAAATTAAAGGAGTTTTACTGTATAGTAATTAGAGACTGTGTGGAACGATAAACTTGTCGTTCTAGAAAAGACATGATTTCATTTTCCGCTTGATTAAAACGGTTTTCGTTTCTTTGCTGCAGACTATCTACTAAATGGCTAAACGCGTAAAAATCCCAAGAGCGATAAAAGTCCTCTATCATGTTTGAAAGTGACATTACGTTTAACGAGCGAGATCGGAGATGCGCCGCTGTACAACTTATGCTCTTTACTGATCCCAGTTATAACAACAGGATCATATTTTCACGAAAAACAAGGGCGTGCTTAGGGTGATAAAAACAAAATTTTCAGCCATGGTTATGCTCTTTGGTGCGTTTTCAAGGGAAGACCCAATCATGCCGCCTAACATCTACAAAGTCGATTTGAAAGTCAACATCAAAGTGAACCTGGATTGGTTGAAGAGTGTGGTGATGCTCTGGTTCAATCAGGTGGCCGCTAGTAAACGAAGAGACCCGGACTTGATTTCATAAGGAGTGCTACGACTTTGTACCCATCTTTCACTGGCCATCCTCCAGCCCGACATGAACCCGCTGGATTACTTAGTTTCGTCATACGTCGAGCACCAACATGACCTGCCACGATAATAAAGCACGTCTGATCGACGCGAGTATTCGGTGAGCTCCCGCCAACGCTTATGGAACGAGACATTCACCCAGTTTCCGACCCGTATCCATGCGGTGATTAAGGCTAAAGGCGGCTACATCGAATAGATGCTTACTCTACTACATAATCAATTGAATAACCTGAATTCATTTTTTTCTAATATAAGTTTTTAAATAAAGCTGGCGTCGTTTTCTTTAAAGTGACACTTTTATCGTTCCACCCTGTACATAAGATTTATTATATATCATAAGAGTTATTATTATTATTATTATTATTATTATTATTATTATTATTATTATTATTATTATTATTATTCACTAGGAGTAGTCACACAGATTTCTCTTTAAGAGCAACTTGTGGCATTCTCCGGAGTCTTCCTAGATTTCCAGTTTTCTCCACCTCTGTCGATAACCATTGCAGATGGATTTGCGTTATCGTAGCAGCTGCCTACCATTGATTTCTTATTGACGGGGACCATTAGTCTTCCTTATAATTTGAGTGGCAACAGTGATCTTCGCACTTGTCCAGTAATGCTTTCTCTCCTCCATCCTTTTTGACCTTCCTCGCTTTGTGGTATGGTGTTAGTTTTTGGTCACACACACACACACACACACACACACACACACACACACATTTCTATTTTTTCTTTTTCCGTGTTATGCTCTATTGTGTTTTACATCTGTATCATTTTCTGCATGTCCAGTTTCTGTCTGTAGTTCATGTGAGTTAGTTTCCGCATTCAAGGGTTTTCCTTAATATTTCAGCAGTTTTCATCATTGTTATCCGTTGAATTTTATTAGCCATCTCACTGATTCCGGTCTCTCCCATTCTCTTTTTCAAAGTTTTTCGGTATTGTTACTAGCACTCTTACTATTAGCAGTGTTGTCCTGGATTTTTTCATCTTCCGTATTCCTTTAATCTCTCTGGTCAGTTCAATGTATTTGCTTCGATTCTGCGTCTTCTGGATGGTCTGCTGGGACAGCAAAATCTACACTCTGGCAGGTCTTTTCCTTCTTGAAAACTAGTATGACATCCGACCGTCTTGCTTGGATGGGTTTACTAGTTTGTATACCTATGCCCAATAGGAGTTTTATGATGATGATGGTCATCACTATTATTATTATTATTATTATTATTATTATTATTATTATTATTATTATTATTATACGTGGTTAATATAGTTTTTGATTGCCTCTAATAATCTACATCGATTATTGTTATACGTCTTATAAACATCAAGATAACGAACCAATGTTTATAGAAACTTTTAAATATGTTATCTTTGTCAATACCTTTTTAAGTCCTTTTTTCCTAGGCTAGAAACTGGGGGTATGAAATCTATTAATTATAAAGTAATACAAGCTGTCCTTAAAAATTATAGCTCCACACACACACACACACACACACACACACACACACACACACACACCCACACACATATATAAATATATATATAATTATATATATATATGTGTGTGTGTGTGTGTGTGCTTGTGTTTTTGTATGTGCGTGTGTGTGTTTGTGTATGTATGTGTGTGTGTGTGCGGTGTGTTCGTGCTGTGTGCGTTATTATCATTAGCAATCGATAGCAATTGCTATATTGCCGTCATAAAATGTTGTATCTCAACACTTGATGTCAACACAATTATAACAACAAATGAGCGACAGAAAATGAATGACAGGAATAATAATTTTAAATATTCTTTTAAGAAACGAAGTCATTAAGATTCCCTCTTGTTTTCAGGATGTTCCGAAAAGCAAAGGAAATTATTAATATCTCCTGTTGCCGGGATGTGCTGGAATTAAAAGTTTGTTTGTAATGTCACCTATGTTACGAAGCATCGGAGCCCGAAAGAAGGCTGGGGGGCGGGTAAAATTGTCCTGGTTGTCATCTACAATTAATACGCAATAACAATACATTCTTATTGCGTATTAATTGTAGATGCCAGCTTTGGCACAAACAAGAAGAATGCAGTATTAGCAGAATGATTCTATGAGTCGTATACTAATGCTGCAAGCTAGCGGGCTGCTGCTGCTGCTATGTCGATGACAGAGACGTCGTCGTCAGGGACGAAGTGAGAAAGCGTAGTTCACGACACACTCTGACTTCGTCGCTCACCAACTCCTGCTGTCAGTACCGATGGTGCAGGCGTAGTTTTAGACAAACTGTTTGTATTGTAGTCGAAAAAAGGTCCCCCTTTTGGTATCAATCGCTAATAATAATAATAATAATAATAATAATAATAGCATTATATATATATATATATATATATATATAATATCGTGCATTTTATCCGCCTTTCTCTTTAAGTTTTCGTATACATTTTTTGAAAATCCTTTCACACAAAGCGTGTAACTGCTTAAATAAAGGAGCTAACAAAAACAAAAGATGATTATCACAAAGATAGAGGATGCTTATTCGCCTTAGTCTTGAAAAGACCAACGGTAAATTAGACAAAAAACAGTCAGCAGGTAAAGAGTTCAACACACCTGCTGTTCTTGGAAAAATTTGTCAGAACATGAAGATGTATCAGAATGAAATACAAACACAGTGAATAGAATGAAACTACCATACCAACTAGTGAAATAAGCTGGAAAATTTGTCATTAAATATAAAATGTGTATCGACGTAGTCTGTTTAAATGTAGTCCAGAAGTCGATATTGCTATTCTTAAATTTTGAATAACTTTTCGTCTGTCTGTCATGCTTAAGTCTTAAGACTTAAGGATGTGCTTTAGGCGACTGAACAGAAAATACTGATATTATTAATATCAGTATTTTTCTGTTCAGTCGCCTAAAGCACATCCTCCCAGGCTTTATCTTCGGCTGCTTTAAGAATCGGCTAGTTTATTGCTATTGCCTAAGGCGTCTCTACCGTGGAATGCCGACGTTGTGCTGAAGAGTTTATTTTAGGTAAGACTGCAGTTATTCTAATACGCTAGTTTCAATCTACGTAATACATTCACAAATAAAACTCGTCGAACTGAAACCACTGTCAGTATTTATTTTTTACTCCACTTCTGTGCCTCTAAAATTAAACGAAACTTCCGTGACCAAAGTTTCTTTCGTAGAACTATTTTTAATGTGGAACACAATACTGTGGGACTGCTTTCCAATCGACAACAATATTGTAATTTTCAAGCTCACTGTTAATCAATTCTTTTTTGATAATACCACTTTGTCAAATTTCTAACATCATTAATAATTATCAGTTGTTTTGTCACAATATATCTGACACTCAAAAATCTTTATCCTTAAGTTGTCTTTTACGCTCGTTAACTGTTTTCGCTTATTACAAAAATAAAAGCAAACACACTTGAGCTCGCCTCTGACCTTCTCCACAAAACACGGATACCTATAAAACAATCATTCATCTTTTATGACGTCACATTAGTCTTGGTAACTTCCACTCATCGTTTTTGACGTCACGCTGTATTTGGAAAAAATAATGCATCATTTATGAAAGCATCCCTTCTCAATTCTTAAATTATAACGTTATTATTTAGAAGCACGTTCTTTTTTTTACAAAGGTATCACCAATTATTAAGGCCAAGAGACCACTTGAGGATACGGGTTAAAGAGTGTACAGTAGACAATTGGACAATAAAGTAATCGTTAGCAATGGAAATTCGGTAAATTTGTTAACTTATATGGAACAGCTAATCCAAAACTTGTTTACGTTAGACTTTAAGACAACCATATTATAGTCAGCTGGAAAGCAGGGAAACGGAAGAAATTCCATAGGTGTACAGTTCTTAGAAAGAAGCATTGTTACGGGAATCTACGTTTAGGTTTAGGCACAGATAAAGAATGGGTGAAAGTATTGACAGTGTTTTCTGCTAGACGAGTGTTTATTATTATTCGGCGATGGGGGCATCAAAGATTGGAGCTCAGTCGAGCACTTGCCATGAAAATAACAATAAAAGAGAAAAACTCGCAAATCCCTTCTGTGAAAAAGAGGTCGCAGGGAAGAAGGAAGGACATCCACTACGAGACTACGAAGTCTATTTTGAACTCTATCAAGACAGGATGAATTCTTTCTAGCAGCTCCTGCTCAGATGTGGCAACAATACTCCATTCTTGGACGTACTTGGCTCTTATATAGGTAGAGGATTGCATCAGCAATGAGATATCTACTGGATTGATAGAAGGACCCCACCATTTTTCCAGGGCCCTTGGCAACGGATTTAATGTATGTGTTTCTATTTCAGATCAGGAGTAAAGGTGAATCCCAGAAGCTTGTAAAAACAGGAAGTCTCCCAAAGACGAGAGCAATTTATTTCAGTTTATGCCAGATGGGGATTAGAGCGTTGATGATGTAAAGATAAAAGCTTGGTTTTAGATGCATTAAAAGTAACCAGCTACCTCTTTCCCCATTGTACTACTTGCTCAAGATCAGAGGAGAGAGAATCGAAGAGAACTTGGTCGTTTACGGTCTTAGATGTGCTACCATAGATAGTAGTGCCATCAGCATAAATGTCTAGGAATAATGTAAGGATGTGATTTGGGAGATCATTAAGGTAGATCTAACGAACGACTTTATTAGAATTCCAACTGTAATTCTTATAAAAATGTAATTTTGAAATTTGAGATATGTGACGACATTTTCATTCAATTGTAAACTTTTTCCTGTTCAAACCAACAGCGGAGTCATATAAACGAAGGACGTATCTAATAAGATACTGTTTTTATCTGCTTAACAACAATATTATTTGGGAAAATGCTATCGGTAATAAATATGAAACATTGAACCAAAATTACATGGGGGTCTCTAAATAAAATTTATTAACTCGGGTAACGCCGGAACACGGGTCAGTTGCATAATACTTTTCTCTAGCGTAAAAATCAATAAAACAGGAAAGGCGCACAGTGAACGGATTTAGAGAAAACCTGTGAGCATGCGAAAATCTTTGCAGATCTTTTCTGAGTTGATAGACGACAGTTATTAAAGACGTAAATGATGACGTCTCATTAATATCGGCATCAGTTATGATGTCATGAGCCGATGATGTCATTAATTGTGCCCATGTACACACACAAAAGATCGACAATGTTTTAGTTGCATATCAGAGACCCCAAACAAAATACCTATTGTTTTCCATACAAATGATCGAAAACAAGGCGATTTTTAATATGAATGGGGCTCTTCAGCTGGACTTAAAGGCATAAAAGAATTAAATTAAGTTATTGTACTATTTCTCTAGGATGGAAATATTTTAGAGTAATGTTGAAGGTTTCATCTTTCAACAATTAGTAATAAATTAACTCTTTCTCAAAGATAACAGATTAAATCGGTGTAGGTTGACCTCGTACCTCTATATACCAAAAGCTTGTGCGGACAAAAGAAAAAAGAGGTTGCAATTCTTTTTACAGATTGCGCGAAGAATTAATAATATATGCTCAGTCTGTTAAATCCAAAGTAGCTGAGCAGCGGCTTGGTTCCCACCAGTTCTGGCAAATAGCAAACAGGATCTAGAACAGAAGCGTACGTTCTATCCCAACTATCATCAATGGACCTGAGGTCATCTCGTCAGCATCAGACAAGGCCAGACTATTTGCCAAGAACTTTGCTCCAAATGCTACCCTATGCGACAATGGCCCTCAACTCCCTGTATTTCCTCCTATAACAGACAACACGCTATACAACTTAAAAATATCTGTGCGTGAGGTCGCCACGCTAAACAAGAATCTTCATTCCAGTAAAGCAACCGGCCCTGACGACATTCCAGTTATAGTGCTGAAAAGCTCCAACCAGAACTTGCCCCCATACTTAGAAAACTGTTTAAGCGTTGCCTTAAGGAGAAGTGCTTTCCAACATCCTGGAAAATCTCATCCGTGTGCCTTGTATTAAAGAATTCAGGTGAAAAGTCATCTCCCTCTCAGTACAGACCAATAAGTCTCCTATATGTCATGAATAAATTGTTGGAATCCATATTAAATAAAGAAGTAGTAAACCACCTCAACAGAAACAACCTTATTTGTGACATGCAATATGGTTTCCGCTCTGCAAGATTAGCATTAGTGAATCCTTTGACATAGGTTTCCTTTCCAGGGCAATTGCTCTTGACGTATCGATGGCCTTCGATAAGGTATTGAATAAGGGTCTATTTCACAAGACTTTTAGCTACGGTATTACTGGAAATGTTTTCTCAATCATTAAATCATTTCTCTCTGATAGGTTCATTAGAGTAGTGGTTTATGGGCAGAAATAAGAGCCCTACAGTATTAATGCTGGAGTCCCCTGAGGTCCATCCTGGGCCTAACTCTCTTCCTGATCTACATAAATGATCTCCCAAAACACATACTTAAACCATTCGTTGACATCTATGCCGATGACACGACCATCTATGACAACAAATGAAAGGCCGTAAATGACAAAGCTCTCTCTAATTCTCTCACCTCTGATCTTAAGCGCGTGGTATAATGGGGAAAGAGGTGGCTGGTCACTTTTAATGCATCCAAAACCAAGCTTCTATCTTTACATCATCAACGCTCTGATCCCCATCTGGCATCAATTGAAATGGATGACTCTCGTCTTGGTGAGGCTTCATGTTTTGACAAGCTTCTGGGTTGGACCTTTACTCCTGATCTGAAATGGAACACGTACATCAGGTCTGTTGCCAGGGACGCTGGGAAAATGGTGAGATCCTTCTACCGGTTCAGAAGATATCTCACTACTGATGCAATTCTCTATATGTATAAAAGCCAAGTACGTCCAAGGATGGAGTACTGCTGCCACATCTGGGCAGGAGCTGCTAAATCAGCCTATCCTGCCTTGACATAGTACAAAATAGACTTCGTTGTTTGGTGGTGATGCTCTTTTCTCTTCCCTGCATCCTCTCTCCCAAAGAAGAGACGTTGCGAGCCTGTCTTTGTTTTATCGTTATTTCCATAGAAAGTGCTCGTCTGAGCTCAAATCTCTCGTCCCCCTCGCCAATCTTTCAAGATAAACACTCGTCTTGCTAAAACAACTGTCAATAATGTTCCCCACTCTTTATCTGTGCCTAAATCCAAACGTATATTTCATGAGCAGAGCTTCTTTCTCAGAAGTGCACGATTATGGAACTCTCTTCCGTTCGCCTGATTCCTACCTGACTACAACTTGGGTGTCTTCAAATCCAACATAAACAAATTCCTGACAAACCGCCCCTTAAGTAAGACACTATATCAAATCTCCAATACTAATGATTACTACAATCCTATCTCACTGATTATGGTGCACGCAATAACCCTTATCCCTGAGTGGCCACCGGGCCTTGATAAGTGGTGACCCCCATGTATAAAATAAATAAATAAAATAAATAAAACATGTTTTATAGACTCGTGTTCTGACGTCACATTCTTAATAATGCGATAACAGTGACGTCACAAGTAGCTTTAAGGCGAATATCCCAAAAAGAACAATCGAGGACATCTGTTTGTATTTTTAAGAGAAGAATATATTTAAGCTAAATTTCAAAATTGTAAAATAAGCCTTGACCACATGAAATGAAGATGCAATCATTGGCATCTACAAGCGTTAACAAATTTTCAACTTGGTTTAATTAAGCTTAAAGGATCGTTATTTTTTTTAGAACTAAACACGAACTTAAATATTAACAACAACAGAATTGAAACGAAAACCGATCCATCATTTATTTTTAAAAAGATACTTCCATAATGGCTTCGATTACCAGCATCACATTTGATGTTTTAGATGCCTTCTTTTGTGTTTCTTTTATCGTCCGCGTGTACCGCTGGTTCGCAGACACATTTCTGCCGCAATTCATGACAGCCACCCAATGCTTGTACCAACGCTTAAAGGACTATTCTCTCCCGGCTGACCAGAGTGCGCAGAGTGGGCACATGTCTTCTATGGAAAGTGCACGAGAGGAAAGTGAATTGTCTTGGAGATTGCCCTCTTGTTATCAAAGGGGTCATACAAAGAGTGGAAGATCTGTTAACCGGACAACTTTGGACGATGAGGAACCAGTGTTCTGCTCAGGAATTGACTCAAATCCAGATCAAACGGATTCCACCGGACTCGCAGAACAGAAGTCACCAAAGACAGTGCATATTACTATAAAGGGAGAGCCATTCTTAACTATTCAAACCAAGAGAAAAAATCAGCAGAAAGGTTTGCGTAAGTATGGATTTCCCTGCGTATTTACCTAACATTTGATAGTGTTATAACTGAAGATATCTATATACGAAATTCGAATGTAATGATATCCACTTACACGTATGAATTATTTTGTAATTGAAATATTTCAGATGAATTCAAATATAGCGTTTCTAGCGATTTTAAACTGATATTATTATTCTATTGGCGTTTCCTTTGAAGTTTATATATATCAACATTTTCAAGTATTCATAAATTACATTTAACATCCCAATGAAAGCATTGACGATGATACTTACGAGCTTTAAAAGGCGAACCATTAAAGGGTATATATAGTTTTATTAAAAATATTTAAAATATCCCCTCTTAACCTCACCTTTCCATCCGATTTTATTTTATTTTATTTCATTTTTATTTTAATCTTACTTTGTTTATCAACATTAAAATATTAACTATTTTCCTTCATATTTTAAATATTTTCCAAATACATCTGTCTTACTAAAAAAAATGCTAATTTTATTTTTGGTGTTTTTAAAACCCCAACCAATAGGGTTGCTGATGAGGAGACTTTGTTTAAAAAAAAACAAATCATGACATTATTGTCCAAGACTTATTGTCAATCTCAATAAAAACATCGTTTCCGAAACGATCGTACAATTTATTGAATTTGTTTGTTCTTCCTTGTGAATCCGATTTTTAATTTTTAATTTTAATTATAACTTATCAATTACATTACTCAATATTAAAATAGTTCTAGGATATATGCTTATCGAGCTTATATATCTACATTACAACGGACATTGTTTTCTGTTATTTTATTTGTATTAATGTACTAATACATTAAAATAAACACGGCTTTTTAGAATGTTTTCTAATCCCCTTAATATATATATATATGTATACTAGCAAAAGTACCCGTCGTGTACTGTGTTCAAAAATTAGCTTCGAATTTGGGGGTATCACAACCAAAGCAAACTATGATGAAAGAAAAAATAAGATAGATAAACCCCATAATTTATTATACCATACCTGTTCACACTGAAACACTTATCAGAATATTCAGTAGATCTATATTAAAAAACCTTGTTAAATTTTGTGTCATATTTCCATTCTATGGAGGTCAGGCGCGAACGAACACCCCATAATTTTATTATACCATATTTCTTCAAACTGAAACATAATTATCTAAGTATACTTACGCCGATAGATATGGAAAGTCTTTATTAACGTTTGTGCCTATTTCCATTCTATGGAGGCCAGGTGCGAACGCAGACCCCACAATTTTATTATACCATCCCTATTTAAGTTAAAACATACTTATCAAATAATTCTTATGTACATCTATATCAAAATTACTTGTAAACGTTTTTTTTTTAATTTAATTAATTTTTTATTTATTTTTTTTAATTTAATTAATTTTTTATTTCCATACTTTGTGGACCAGGCGCGAACGCAGACCCCACAAATTTTATGAACCACCGTTCTTCCAGATCAAACATACCCATTCCTGTGTCTAGATACATCTTCTATCATTGTATGTAATCAGTTTTTTTTTTAAATAGTCAATCATATAGGAGCCTATTCGTGACCAGGAACACACACACACACATTTAGCTTTATATTATATATATATATATATATATATATATATTCTCAGTTTTTGCATTCTCATTATGCGGTGCGTGTTCATGGTGACACTCACAAAAAGAGGGGGCAGTATCTCACAATTATTACTATTATTATTACTATTATTATTATTATTATTATTATTATTATTATTATTATTATTATTATTATTATTATTATTGGCTCACAAGGAGCTATCACACAGGTCATCAAAAATCCCTACTTAAAAACACCCTGAGGTGGTCCCTGTAAGCTGAGTGATAGCAGGTATCCCCAGATTTCCAGTACTCTCCAATTCTTTCGATACCATTTGAAAATGAATTTGCATTATAAAATTAGTTGCAAATTTTTCCCTTTGTGGGCATTAACAATAACACTGGTTCTTATATTAAAATGTCGTATCCATGAACGAACACAATATTATGATTCAAAATAGCAGTTCCTAATCACACTCTCATATGTACTAAATTTTAGGAGCGTACTCTCAAATTGAAAGCCACTCAGGCACGTGCCTTTTTCTTTTGTTTTTTCTCGTTTAATGTCCTTTTAAAAATTTCTCTCCTTCCATTTACATGCAAACCGTAGCCACGCAAAATAAAAGATTTTAAAAAATTACACTCCTTACAAACACGTGCAGACCGCAGCCATGTGGATAGTTTTCAGAAGCATGCCTCGCCGCATGTCCGGGGTATTCTTGCCGGGTTTTCTTCTTTGAAGGAGGCTCCAAAATTCCTTGTCTGCGCCGGACAATGAATCTGCATCCACTTTCCAGGTCGTTGGAACTAAAAAGAGACGAAAATTCGCGCTGGGCTCGTGACGTCATCAAGAAGCTAGCATTCCGCTTTTTTTTCAAATTATAGTGAGTTTTTTCAAATTAAAGTGAGTTTCATACAAGCCCAAAATATACGAAAGTAAGAATCATAAAGGATACGAAATACAAAAAAAAAAAACATATAAGAACCAGAATATAAATAATAAATGTAAACAGGGGGGTGCACTATTATTGGTACAACAAAAAATCCAACAGTCCCGCTAGTTGTTGTTGTTGTTGTTATTATTATTATTATTATTATTATTATTATTATTATTATTACCAGCGCTTACTTTCTCTTTAGTTTTGAACTTTCTTAAAAAATAATATCTGAGGATGTATAACAATGTAATGAAAAAAAATTGATTTGAATATATTATAGATCTACTCAATCATAAGCGAGATGCATCAAAGTAATCCAATATGTGCGTGATGTAAAGATATCATTTTATAAATAAAATAAGTTTAGCAAAAATTTAAGTTAATTTCAAGGATATTACAACGTCTTTTTTTTCTGTGGAAAGACAATTTACGAATCATCACCACAATTCAGACTCCAAATATAATAAATATCCAGTGTAAGGGTAGCTGCGAGTGTAATTTTGAGCCAAGAATTGCGCTAGGTGTATCAGAAATTTGGAGGAAGTTTTGACATCCCTAACGCAAAACTGCGAATAGAATATTTAAAAATCTCTTAATTTCTCTTTTTAAAGTGGGTCGTTTATTTCTGTATAGAATATACATCCAAAATAAACTATTAAAGTTGTTTAAAAAATAATAGAAATATATATATATATATATATATATATATATATATATTTCTTTTTAAAGTGTTTACAAAATGTTTACAAAATGCCGGTGCGTCTTCATACAGCCACTTTTTTACGTAATGAAATCAATTGAATTTTACGAGTTAAATATTTTTCAACTTTTAAAATTTAAAAATCTATCAAAATTTGTATACTGGTTTCATTTTTACGATATTTCCGGGGTCAATGTGAAATTTTATGATCTTTCCAATAAATCAAATATAATATTTTAGACAAACGTTTTTTTTTTTTAATTCACCCTCCCTCATTTTGAAATGTCTATTAAAATTTTAATAATTAATTTATGTACCAAAGTTTTGAATATCACAAATATAAGATAAAAGATCAATAAATAATATATTCAAATTTAAAACACAAAAACAGAATATGTTTTTGAAATTTACCTGTAAAACATTTTTTAAAACCACGTTGATTTTTTTAAAAATGAAAGCTGATGTTATGCTTATATCGTCAAGTAAATACCGGACGTTGACTGCAAATATTTCCATTTCATTCAATGCTTTCTTTTTTCAGATATTTAAATAAAAATCAGACGATAAATAAGTATTAAAATATATCAATCAAAAACTCGTGTATTTCATTAAGAGAATTAAAAAAAAATTGGTGAACTGGATTTTTTGTTTTAGGGGAAAAACTCAAAAGTGAATGCGTGTTTCTCTTTAACTACAGAGGACGAAAAATGCTAATGTTGATTAACACATACAATACAAAAATTGACATTATTTATGTCCCTTTGACGAATTCATATTTGATAAATTTCATAGTTCAGGAGAAGCTCTTTTAAACTTGGTGCAAAACACGCTACGAAAATGCGACTTTCTTAAAAAAATCCTTTTATTTAAAAAATACATGGAATTTAAAATATAAATATGGATAAATTCTGCACAATAAAGAATGGATCTAAACATTCAATAGTATTTTTTTATAGGTAAGTGACTTTTTGGAATTTATATCGATTTTTTTTATAATCGACGTCAGTAAAATTTTGTTTATTTTCTAATCATCTTTTAAAAGAAAACATTTAAAAAACAAATATTGCATAATTTGCTATTAAATCTGTTATTTTTTTTAAATTTTGGTCTTTGCTCCTTTAATTAAAAAAAAATAGGGTGTGATTTACATTTTTCAAGTAGTTATAATCTTCGAAAAGATAGTAAGTTGAATTATTAGTTCTTATCACATTTTTTAATGACCGCTTCTGATACACCCAGAACTGCGCAATCTCCAATCGTACCCCTTCAAAATAAAATTGTTTTAGTCAAGGAGGAAGCAGTTCGGGGAGCTAAATAATGTCGAGATAATCTGAATCACTTGCAGCACCTGGTATTCCCAAAGGGTCGCCATTTTGGTACTAACCAGGCTCAACGTCGCTTAACGAGTGATCTAACGCAGAACAGTTATCCAGCCTGCTTACGCCATATCAAATGTAATGATACGCTACTTTTATTCTAAGATATTTCAATTATACAATAATATAACGGATATAATAAGCGTGAACGATGTTTTGTTGTTGTTTGTAAACTTTTAAATGTTGGATCAAATGTAGTCCAGACAATTTAAAGCAACGCACCCACACAGACAAACGCCCCCCATATATATATATATATATATATATATATATATATATATATATATATATATATATATATATTGACCCGGAAAAGGCACATTGCCACTCTGGTGTAGGAGGCTACTATCAGGGGTAACAGCTACTGGGGTACTATTTAGGGAGTTGGGCAGCAAGATATCGGTGCACGTTACAATTAAACTTCTACATGTCCGTACAGTTGGGGAAGCAGGAACCTGGAATGGAATTCCAAAGTCTGGAGGTTCTGGGGACAAAACTACTGAAGTAGAAAGCTCTTTTACATCTCGGGGTCTCTACTGTGTGGGGGTTTAATTTAGCTGCCTGTCGGGTTTGTCGAGGGTGTTTACATCGTGAGGGCAAAAGTGCTTGTGTGGAAGAGGCAGAGGAATGCAACATTTCGTCGATGGGCCAGAGGCTGAAGATTAGATGACAGTTCAGGACTTATCAGATTGGCGACTCTCTTTTTGACCTTGTCTAGGAACGTGAGACTAGTAGCAGATGCACCAGCCCAAATATGACAACAATACTCCATACAAAGCGAATGGGGACCTTATAGAGGTACAGGATACTTTCACGTGTTTCTAGCACGGAAGAGAGAGCCTACCTTCTTCGCAGCGGTCCTGGCAATGATTTCAATGTAATTGTTCCAACTTATGTTTCCTGTGAAAGTTAGACCAAGGAGTTTTAAGACGTACTTTCAGATGAAGAGTCATTGGCAATTGCTATTGGTGGGAGAAAAAGTTTCTTGTAATTATTGAAGAAAACAAGTTTAGTCTTGGCAGCATTGAATGTGACCATCCATTTTTATCCCATTCCACAACAGATTGGAGATCATCCTCTAGTGTTTCTGCCATTTCTTTAGATATATGTTCATTTGTTTTCCTGGCATGCCTGTTATAGAGTGTGGTGTCATCAGCATATATACCCATCTCACAGACAATTTTGTCGGGGAGGTCATTTATGAATATTAGGAATAACAAAGGTCCAAGGATTGGCCTCGGAGGTACTCTGGCATTTACATCATATTATTTAGATGTACGACCATCGAGGACAACCTTGATTTTTCTCTTATCTAAGAATGATTTTATATATATATATATATATATATATATATATATATATATATATATATATATACTAGCAAAAGTACCCGTCGTTGACTGGATCCAAAAAGAGCCTACAGAAAATGGACTCTGATTTATGAAAGTATCATAGGTTATGAAAATGAAGGGTTGAAAAGAGATAGCTTCGAATTTGGGGGTATCAAAACCAAAGAAAAATATAATGACAGTAAAAATAAAATAGATACACCCCATAATTTATTATACCATACCTGTTCATACTGAAACACTTATCACAATAAAAGACCTTGTTAAACTTTGTGACATATTTCCATTCTATGGAGGTCAGGCGCGAACGAACACATTATTATACCATATGTCTTCAAACTGAAACATTATTATTAAAGTATACTTACGCAGATAGATATGAAAAGTCTTTATTAAAGTTTGTTCCTATTTCCATTCTATGGAGGCGAGGCGCGAACGAAGACGTCACAATTTTATTTTACTATCCCTATTTAAGTTAAAACATACTTATCAAAGTATTCTTATGTACATTTATATCAAAAACATTTGTAAACGTTTTTTTTTTTTTAATTTTTTATTTCCATAATTTGTGGACCAGGCACGTACGCAGACCCCACAATTTTAATGAATCATCATTATGCCAGATCAAACATACCCATTCCTGTGTCTCGATACATCCTCTATAATTATATGCAATCAGTTTTCAATAATAGTCAACCATATAGGAGCCTGTTCGTGACCAGACACACACACAGACATTCAGCTTTATATATATATATATATATATATATATATATATATATATATATATGTGTGTGTGTGTGTGTGTGTGTGTGTGTGTGTGTGTGTGTGTGTGTTATAAAACTAACAACTTGGAAAATCTCTTCGGTTTCGATACGTGAAAACACAGCAAAGAAGGAAACTCTGACTCGCAAAAGGTGTATGGGCAGAAACGCCGGCATTCCCGAGTAGTAGCGTGTCAGGCGATTAAGAATAAACAAACCCCTTTCTCTTAGTAGAGATGCAACGGGTAGGAGGATGGACATAAAATATCTTACCGTGTTATTGACAATTTTAAAGATAGTATATGGAATGATTGTAATATCTTTTTCCAATTTATACTTCGATTGATCGTCCCAAAACGTACAATGCATCTACGTTGGTTCGATGTGCAGAAATTCTTGTTTTCTTTGTTTTTCTTTCTTGACAATATACTTTTAGGAATGCGTCCTGACAAAATTACTACATTGTCTCTCAGAGAAAGCTGACAGGCTGCCGGACAGATTTTGCGAGGGAGAGTGCCCCTCCTCGTTGGGTTTTTACTTACTGAAACCGTGGACATTCTTCACTTCTATCGTTACGTGTATTGGGAGTCAACACTAATTGAGGATGTATTAATGACTTTACCGTAGCCACTGAAAAAAGAGCGGCAGATTTATGAGCTCAGTCTTATAATTATCACTATATCGCCGCTTAGTACACCCTCAATACGGCTTACTGGCAAAATATTTGGGGCATACTTTTATTCATCTGTTATCTACAAGTTGTTAAGAGCGGTCAGCATAAACACGACTTCGACTGACGTAGACCACTCGAAGGCCCTCCTTGAAGGTGAATTATTTCATGAATGCACTTAGCATTTCAAACATAGAATCTTAAACAAACGATTGGCGACGATTTTTAAAGCCTCCCCATCTAAACTGGCGCCATTTCGTTGCTATTGGCTTTATTGTCCCTGATTTAATTTTATGTTTATTTTACAACCTGACTCTGACTATTAAACAAACATCAATACACCACACAGGATATACACACGCACGTGTATATAAATATGTGGCTATAGTTGTCTTCTACATATATAAATATATATATACGTATATATATATATATATATATATATATATATATATATATATATATATATATATATATAGTCATCCACATACAGTACTGTTTCGCTGTTTCACAGCTCATCAGTGCGGTTAGACAAGCAACTACCTCGAAACTCGATCGCCCAACACACAGTCGGAGCTTCTAACCGTTGCGCTATACGGCTGCTGCTATGCAGGCAGTGAATTAACAATGTTTTGACATTACGCACACACACACACACATATATATATATGTATGTATGTGTGTGTGTGTGTGTGTTTGTGTGTATTAGGTCAGAATATCTGTTGTACATAAATAATCCCTCAGTACAATATTTCCTTTTCCACAAGCGCCGGGTGTAGTTCGGCGAATAATCGAAGGTTAGCAGCGATAAGGCTGGCTTTGATGTTCTGGGATGTGATGTTGGTGATATTCTCAACGTATGACCAAAGGTACGTCTGAAGTAGTCCAGCAGGTTCATATCGCGAGAGGAGGTTAGCAGTTAGAGAAGGGTACAAATTCCAAGCATTCCTTCTGAAACCAAGTACGACCATAACTCTTTAGACTTGTGGGCTGGCCACACCTAGGATCTTCCAGAACTCATCTGATTGCACCAAGGAATCATGACACTTTTCAACATATCCAGATACACTTTAGTGCTGACTTTCAAGCCGACTTCGAAGATGTGAGGTGGCATGACGTTAGATTGTTCATTCTCTTATTTATATTATTCAATTTATATCCGGCTTTGCATACCTTTGGTATATTGTTAAGGGGGATCATGTATATAATAAACAGTAGCGGTGCTAGGGAATTCCTATGGAATATAGCTTATTGCATTTTTATCTTACTTTTGTATTGTTACACAGTTCTCAGGGCAATATTCACACTCACATTAGTTTTTCAGTCAAATTGATATTTTCTAGTAGATCCCTACACATTGTGGTAGTCATACTTACGGGATACTATTGTACGATTATTATTATTATTATTATTATTATTATTATTATTATTATTATTATTATTATTCGCATTTTTTGTCTGGCTGTTGGCATTACTGATAGGCGGATCAAAACAAATGAACATAGGCTATCAACATTTTTTTCTCAGTCTTCCACCACTTTCCTGAAGATTCTAGTGGTTTCCAACGAGGCAGTGTTTTGAAGAACTCCAACATCACAATGAGTCCCAATTTTCTCAATCCACTTGTTAAATCCTTTTCTTACACCTCGCAGAACGCCTATCACAAGTGGTAGAGCGTCTAACTTCAACTTCCACAATCTCTTTATCCTTTTCAAGTCTTGATATTTTTCGACATTCCTTTTTTCTTTTTCCTCCACATTCACATAAGCTGGTAGTGCTATATCAATCATCATTGCCTTGTGTTCCTTTTTTTGCCAACAAGATTAAATCTAGTCACCTTGCTTCAACCATATTATCAAATTGGATATTCATATTCCGCAATAATTCCACTCTCCATTATACTTTCTGGAATATGCTCGTACCATTTTTCACTGCATTTCAACCGTCTTTTCTTGCATATATCCTAATGGACTTCTATCGCAATATTATCATGCCGTTTCTTGTATTCCTTTTGAGTTGATTTTTCACAACTACTGACGAGGTGTTGTACATTCTCACCTTTCTGTCCGCACAGTCGGCATTAGGACTTTCTGCTGTTTTATCAATTCGATACTTTACATATCTTATCTTGAGCGCTTGTTTCTGCACGGGAGATATTATGGTTGCTGTTCTAACCTTTAAGTCACATGTTCATAACCATCGCCAGGTTTTTCCGTTGTCTACTGTCTCTGGTAGATCTCTATTGAACTAGCTATATTTTTTGCTCAATCCACTTGTCTTTGATTTCTTGTTTAATGATTGCCTTATATAACTTATTATTTATTACTTGTTTCTTACCAGTTCAAATTTTGACACGCCTTTTATTAAGCTTTTTCTTTACAGTTTGAGACATAAATGTCAGACTATATTCTTCTTTTTCACATAATTCTACACTTAATAGTGTATTTTAGTTTTACATATAACTTCTCGACATTTCTTATTGGCTGAAGAGTTCCATTTATTGTCATCGTGTTCTTTGTCTTTCTGTCCATATTTTTCAGCACAATTTTATATCCATTGAATAATATCCGCCCCATATCGAAATATAGCTACTGCCTATGTGGTTCTTCCATTCAATATTGACCAACGAACCAACCGTAGTTTATTTACTTCATTTCAGTTTCTTTGATTTTATCTAATTCTACAATTCTTAAGTGGATGTATCTTTCTACTGAAACCGTAACAGTAAACGTATAGTAAGACTAAATAAATGATAATAAACTCATTCGTTAAAAGGTTACACTACTCCAACCTTTTTTTATCATTTCCCCATTCGAAAGTGTTACTCCTTTATCTTCAACAATTTTCCCTTTTCCAATTTCAATGCATCACACTTTTTCATGCTAAAATTTCATTCCTCTGTTAATTACTGAACATTTGAACAGTTCTGACAAACATATTCAGCTTGTATTTGTGTTTTGTTTGCACACAACGTTATGCAATCCATAAATAATAAAAGATTTACCCGGTACTCCTGCTTTCTCCTTACGTAACACGCATGTACCTTTAGTCATATGAACGACAATGGTACCATACCTAAAACAAACAACAATGGCGACAAGCTGTCGCTCTGAAAAATCCATCTTTTCACATTTGATTTAGATACACTTTCTATGGTGTCATGCTTCTTTCCAATAAATCTTGTATATTTGCACCTATACCAAATATTTCCATAGATTCGTCCAACCAGATAATATGCTTTGCGGTAATCTAGCTATAGCATGCACAGATTTGTGGAGCTTCTCGCACAGTTCCGAAGTATTTTCCTATATATAAGAAATTGATCTTTAGTTCCTCTACTGCCTCGTCTACATCGTTTTTCTTCCTCCAGTAAGATCTCTTGCTGTTCCAGATATTTATAAACCTCATCTGCCAAATGTCTGTCAGCAGTTCCCGCATCAGTGGAAGGCAAATGATTATTATTATTATTATTATTATTGTTATTATTGTTATTATTATTATTATTATTATTATTATTATTATTATTATTATTATTATTATTATTATTATTGAAGCATGCTATGTATTTGTTTTTCGTCACTTTTATTTAATTTCTGTGTTTCTTCTTCTACTTTCTCAGTTTGATGGAACGCCCGGAAGTAAAAGAAAATGGCTGCTTTCGTGTGATTTGAACCAAGAAAAGGAATATACTCTCCAGATTTATGTGATAACAAAATTATTTTTCTTCGACACATTTTTAACTTTTATTTATAAATTTACTTGAAACAAATAAAAAAAAAACAACTATTGTTGTGTTGTCTACATTAAAAGCAAACGGAATAGAAAATACAAGATTAAATAAACAAACATTTTAAATAATTTTATTCAATAAATTTCTATCTATCTATATATCTAGAAAAGTGAAAATGTATGTCTTTTTGTGTGTGTGTACATTTCCCTACCAAACTACTCTGTCAATTTTGTCAAAAGACTCGAGATTTGACATAAGGAGTATTGAGATTTGGAAAAAAAAATTTAATCCGTTTTTTGGCCTGAAATTTGGCTGTTAAGTGGCCAAAGTTCAACAGTTTGACCTTTGAAAGCTCTACCGAACTCCTCCGACAATTTTGGGTCTAAACACTTCAGATTTTCAATATAGGTTACTTGGACAACGGTCTAAATTTACAATTTCATTTCAACCCAAAACAATAAATAATAAGGGGTCTAAATTGGGGCTAAAGTTTAAAGAGATTTTACCTCTGCGATCTCTACCAAATTTTTCGGCCTATTCTTTGCCTTAACATTTGAAATTTCACAAAAAGTATATTTAGAAATGTGGATGGCTTTTTAATCGGTTTTTCGCCGAGAATATGGCTGCCAAGTGGTCAAAGGTCAAAGGATTTGACATTTTCGGTCTCTAGCAAACTATTCAGCCAATTTTGGGTCTAAACATTTGAATTTTTTCGTAAAGGGTATTCAGACATGCAGCCAGTTTTTTAATCTATTTTTGAACGAAAATTTGGCTGACAAGAGGTCAAAGTTGAAAGAGTTGACCTTTAGGTCTAAAACAATTGAAATGTTAGATGTACGTTTCCCGACGATGAGTCAAACTTTTAGTATATATAGACATATGCACATAAAGTTATTAACCGTACATAGGGTCTGAGCAAAGCCGGGCTTAAATAATAAAATAAAGCGAAATATTAGTCAACCAGATGACGTTTCTATGCAATCTCGTTTTTTTATTTTATTTCTTTATTTTTTCCCGTTTTATCTCTAAACATTCTCTTCATTACTAAAAATGACTTACAATTAAGCGTGGTGTTACACTCGTCACAAATGAAAAAACAAATAAAAATAATCTGATTCGGCATTTATTGTTTTAGCAAAAGGCATTTATTATCGTCACTTTCCAAACAAGGCCTGCTTCTTATTTTTTTTATATTGTTCATTTGATCAGTAAGGAGATCAACAAAACGCCGCCGTCTCGCTCGACTCAAGTTTACATGTCTCTCGCCACCACCACGAGACCAAACGTCCATTTCGCCTGTCTCGCACTTTTCTTCTCTTCAAACACCGGCTATCATTTTTTCTCTTTTTTGTGATACAAGACTTCGCACACTTGCTAATTTGCACAGTGCTCAATATCAGTCGCTAGTCATCTATCCTTCGACTGCTGCAGCTCTCGTACGCGCTCTGTACAAAAATAAATATTAGGTTGGTTGCAAAGTTTGGTAGGTTTTATAAGTGGTGATTAATACAGTTCATTTTCTAGGCTCGATTAGAAAATCTAAAAAATATCTCCGATTTATCTGGTTCTCAAATGGCAATCATTTCTGGTTACAGTTTGTCACATGGTCATTTTTCATCATTTTTAGCCGACAAGATCAAGTAGTACGTTTCACCGAAAATCTTTCCTTTTTGAATTGAGCAAACAATTTCCGGCCCAACATCCTCGTCATCCATATCATATGCATCTACGCGATTTCCTACAGTGTATTTTGTTTGTTTTGTTTTCTGTAGTAAAATAAAGTATCAGATGCCGGTAGTGCTCTGCTTTCTTCTCCATTTCAAGTCCTAAAATAAAATAAAAATTCACAAAATTATATATATATATGTATATATATACACACATATATATATACATATATATGTATACATCTATCTATCTATCTATCTATCTCTCTCTCTCTCTCTCTCTATATATATATATATATATATATATATATATATATATATAAAAATGTAAAGTTGGTTCGTTCTAAACAAATAAAACCCTATTTCTAAGTTACCAATTTATTTGAAATTTTACGACAACCCATCTTTAGAGTCGAGGTATGTTTTTATGTTATTGAAATAAATTTACCTCGCGATTTATTAAAATTAAAATATTAAATAAAATAAATATATTTTTTTTACTGCGAATCTGTTCTGTTGATAAAACTGAACTTCCGGTTCGATTCATTTCACAGCCACAAATTGACGAAAGATTTCATTTTCTGTTAACTCGATAAGTAAAAAAAAAAAAAAAAAAAAACTTACTCATGCAGAGAGTGATCCGTGCTGAAATAATAATGTTATTATTTAAAAAGCCATTCTTAACATGGGGAAGGGAGGGTGTTTTGTACCTATTCTGTACTTTAACCTTACAATTGAATAAAAACATATTAAACTTTAAACGTGGAAAACGATTTTTTAAAAATAGCGCGGATCACTCTCTGCATTAGCACACACAAACACAAAAAAAATAATAATCCCATATTTTAAAACTTTAAATTCATTTATGTACTTATGTTTTTTAAATTTTATTTATGTTAAGGCTTCACTCATGAAACATTACGTTTTAATTGTTTAGTTTATTTTCACGGCATTGTTTACATAAAAAAGTTTGTTTTAACTTTTTCTAAACTGTTTCATTTTTACGACATGCCTCAACGTATTATAAACACCCTACGCCCCCATGTTAAAAAAACAAAAAAAAAAACGCCCTTCCATAAACCTCGAAAGCCGTTCTTAACATGGGGAAGTTAGGGTGTTTATAATATGCTGGGGCGAGTCGTAAAATTAACGAAGTTGCACATTTACAAACATTTATTTATTTATTTATTTATTTATTTTGAAAAAAGTTTTACTTTTTATGAATATTAAAAGAAAAATGGGTACTCATGCAGAGAGTGATCCAATCCATGCTGAAATAATAACGTTCTTATTTAAAAAGCCATTCTTAACATGGGGGAGGGTGTTTTGTACCTATTCTGTACTTTAACCTTGCAATTGATTAAAAAAAAAACACGATTTAAAAAATAGCGCAGATCACTCTCTGCACCGAAAAAAGTTACTAAACATTTATTAATAATTTCTCACTTTTTACAAACATTTGATTTTAAATTTCTTTTTAAATGACGACTTTTATCGACTTTTTTTTAAATATCCCCCATGGTGTTTATTCCGAAATCCGTTGTTAACATGGAGAGGTTGGGGGTGTTTATTCTGAAAGCCGTTCTTAACATTTGTGGAGGTGGATCTAATGTAAAAAAAAAATAAATAAATAAATTTAAAAAAAAAACTAAATCATTTACTAATAACTTCTCACTTTTACAAATATTTTTTAATTTACATGCGCAGATGAACAAATTGTTGAATAGTGCGAAAAGAAAACATTTAGGTCCACTTCCACAATTTTCTTTTTTAAATGACGACTTTTATTGATAAATAAATTTACTTCTCCGCAACTTTTATTGATAAATAAATCTACTTCTCTGCCACGGGCACTGAACCCCTCCTTTTTTTTTAATAGTATTTTGCTGACAACAAATATCAGTTAAATTTTGTAAATAGTCCCCCCCTCCAAAAGTGGTGATTATAAGGTGGACCTAATCTAAAAAAAAAAACAAGTTGTTTATGCGCACATAAGCAACTATTTTTTTATTAACTTTTTTTAAAAATTTTTAATTTAAAAATTAGTAAATTTCAATGAATAGAATAATAAATCATTTATCATTAATATGTGTTTTTGGTTTTGTGTTGAATGAAACTTTTTTTTTCATTACAACAATAATGAACCAATTTAAATCTTCCGGCATGCGTTTAAGGGTTACGAAATTATCAACAAATCGTTTAGTTACTAAGCCAACGTCAGTAAATAAAAAAAATGTTACGTGCGCATGCATTAGCCTTAACTGGGGGGGGGCTAAGGGAGCGACCATTAAATAATTATGCTGGTCGCCATGGAACTCAACGCCCAAGGAGTACCTAAAGTGGCACTTATGTTACCGTGCTATTTTTTAAAATAGTATTTTCCTGTTAAATTCAAATTTTACAATATGTTTTTCTTTTATTAATTTGTTAAGTGAAAGTACAGATAACCCGGTCGGTTTCTAATGCGAGGAAAATCTAGCCCTCCCCCCCCAAAAAAGGGGTACTCTGGATAAAAACAAAACATTAAAATTGCCTCAATCTCGAAAGATTTCTTCTCTACTGAACGAAGAAAAAAACGGTGAAGTGTAGTTCACCTTCTGTTTCTCTCCCCCTCTCTCAATATCTCTCTCTATCCATCTCTCCCTTTCCCTCTCTCAATCTATCTTTCTCTCTATATCACCCTCTTCATCTCTCTTTGAGCCCCTTTCTCTCTCTAACTCCCTCTATCTCTCTCCTTTCCTCTGTTTAATCCCTCCCTGTTTCTAACACTCCAACTCTCTCTCTCTGCTTATCTATCAATCCCTTTATCTCTCTATTTTCCTCTCACTGTCTCTTTTCTATCTATATATCTTCCTCTCTATCTGTCCATCTCTAATCCCTCATCCTATTTTAGTCTCCTAAATTAATTACAGTGAATAAGGTATTGTCAAAACATGGATAAATCCTATTTTAATCACCTAATTTACTGACTGTGAGAATAGAAGTTATTTGGAAATTACTGCTACCTTGAACAGCACCAGAAGTAACTGGTAAAACCTTTCTAATTAAATTGATTTTGGCAGCCATTTGGTAACAAAATGACATAGCCTTAGCCCTTGCTGCATGAGGAGTACCTGCGACCTTGCTGCCAAGTAGAAGAATTATTTATTCTACTTTAAAACATTCAACTTTTCAAAAATCTCATCTTCGACATCTCCAAAACATCCAATATGGGGAAAAATATTGCAGAAATGCAAACTTATTGTTTAGGATGAATGCACAATGGTACGCAAAAAATCACTTGAGGCTCTTGGTCGATCCTTGCAAGATTTGCGTGGCAATGTCAGACCATTTGGGAATGAAGTAATATTGCTTGCAGGAGATTTCAGACAAATGTTACCTGTTATTCTTCAATCAACACCAGCAGATGAAATAAATGCTTGCCTCAAATACTCTACTTTTTTGTTCCCTGTGAAGACATTAAACTTAACTCAAAATATGCATGTACAGTTGCAGACTGTTCGATCCGCACAAAAACTTTTGCATCACTTGTGGGAAATTGGGTACAAAAAGTGCCAGCTGATCAGAGTTAAGGGCAAAATTCTTTGATTTTAACTTCTGTAATTTCTGTAATTTTATTTCCTCAAAAGAATAGTTAGTTTAAAAGGTTTTTGCAGATATTCAAAATATAAGAATTCCATTTGACTGAGTGAATGAGCTATTCTTGCAGGTCAATACAAAGATGCCCATGAACTTAACGCTATAATTAAATGTAAAATTCCAAGTGAGGTAGTCAAATACAAATCCATCGACACTGTTGTGAAAGCAGATAAAGTGGTTAATTATCCAACAGTTATATTTGCCAGGGATGCCACCGCATGTATTGTAACTGAAATTTGGTGTACTAATTATCATGTTGTGAAATATAAACCAATCCAAGCTTTGCAATGGCACATAGCTTGCAGTAAAAAAAATAACAAACAATATCATAGAAACAGCAATCTTAACAGGACCTTTCACAGATGAATATATCTTCATTCCATGCATTCCTATGATTCCACCGGATACATCATTACACTTTAGCAAATTGCACTTTCCAATTTTATTGTCATTTGCAATAACCATCAACAAAGCACAGGGAACAATCTTTACAATTGTGGGCCTTACAGTTACACACTGACTGTTTTTTCACATGGACAATTTATGTTACATATTCAAGAGTCACCAAGCCGGAAAATCTCTATATCAGCTAAGAAAATGGAACAACAAAAACTGTGTACCCATGTAAAATGGAAATTTAAACCTATAAGAAACATGCTTTTTCTCATTTTAGAACTTTTTCCATTGCGCCAATTTGAGCCACAGCAACGCGTGGCAGGGTACAGCTAGTATATATATATATATATATATATATATATATATATATATATATATATATATATATATATATAGGAAACCTCGTCCCCGGAAAACCGGAACACGGAAAACCCGTACCCAGAAAACTCGTCCCTTTTTTCTAGGTAGAAAAACTGGTCACTTATTGAATAAATATAATGACAACTGGACTACTACTCTCACACTCAAAATGCATCACTAAATTGCCTCGAAATACAGGGACGTGACAGGGACGTGTTTTAGGCTACGGTTATATGTTGTTGGTGTGGTTTCAAGTGAGAGCCATATCATGCCACCTCACATATTCGTAGTCGTTTAGAGGGTCAATCCGAAAGTGTGCCTGTATGTGTTGAAGAGTGTGGTGATCCTCTGGTGCAATCAGATAGTGCTGGCTAACCTTGGATTTGGCAACAGGACTCGGTGCCGGCATAAAGTCCAAAGGGATTCAAGTTTGGCTTCAGAAAGAGTGCTACGACTTTATAGTCTTATTTTACTGGTCCTTCTCAGACCTGAATCCGCTGGACTTCTTCGTTTGGTCATACGACGAGAACATCACCAACATGACCTCTCAAAACACCAAAGCTGCCTAGTAGCTTTCTTGCACCTTCTCACAGAAAAGACGTTGTAGGATTGTCTTTACTCCATCGTTTTTTTTTTATTGCAAGTGCTTGGCTGACGCCAATCTGTCGTTTCCTTCTGCAAAAATTTCACAAGAAACACTCGACTTTCTACAACCGCTATAAACGATTTACGCCAATCTCTAACGATGCTTTAATCCAAACTCAGATTCCATTCAAAAAGCTTGTTTCCCAAAAATGCTCACCGGTTGAACACTGTTCTGCTAGCCTGCTTCGCAGTTGAATACAACATGGTAGTCTCCAAATCCAATCTAAACAAGTTATTGTTTTTCTTCGATATCTATATTGCTAGAGATATCTATCTATCGATATCTCTATTTTAAGAACTGCTTCTAAAAATTATCGGGTTCTTACGGGAGGGGCCGCGTGAAGGGTTACTTTTTAAATTACAGGTTTTCGGCGGAGAAAACAGGACGCGAACTTAGTATATCCAGGTCGTCAGTACATTTTATTAACCACCGATGATGATGATGATGATGATGATGATGATGATGGCCATCCCCACTGCAAGGATAACTCTCCATGCATTTATTTTTTACTCTTACTCTACTTTTACTCTACTCCCTCCTTTTCTCTTCCTCGAATCATGTAAAATATGTTGGAAAACGGATGAGTTTTTGCAAATTTAAATGTAGATCAGTTGAGTTAACAAACTTAGTCTGCAGAATAGAATGTATACAAACGTGTAAGAAAGTCATACGGATAAACCTGAAAGAAGAGAAATAAATAAAGACCTATACTAATGTACGTTATTTTGGAGGGCAAATTCTCAAAAAGCACCCAAACACATGCAAGTCCCTAAAACCGATGTTAAACCACTGATGATGATGATGATGATGATGATGATGGTGGTGGTGGTGATTTCTCCGTCGTTTTCCATTTGCCCTTCCTGGACTCATGTAAAGCCAACACAAACAAAAAAACGCAAGATTACCACGTGTTTTGTATTACATAGACGCGTTTACGGAATGCGCTTGATACTTTTGTCTACGATGCGGATTAGACTCGAACGTAAACGAGCTAACGTCTAGAATGAAAAAAACTCTGTGAAATCTGATCCGCTATTGAAATTGGTTAACAGTCTGTAGACATGCCGGCATTGCACAGACAGGAATCATTGGATGCGATATGCACACTCGACCAACAAAATGAAGATTAATGATGTTTTATAGACTCCTGAGAATTTCGAAAACTGTAAGGGAATTGTTCTCGAATAAAGATCCGGTCGTTAGCGTTGCTTGACAGTTTTTTTTTTACTTTTAAGATAATTACTCTTACTTTATAAACTGACAGAAAGAAATCTCTATGTAACATATCAATCTTTCTATATAAAAAGGTAAAATCGTTTTTCCCTTATTTTATTGACCATTATACCTTTTGAAAAAGCAAATATATCTGCGCTTATCGGTTCCCTCTACCAGTTTGGGCACTGTATGTTTCCAAGCATTTCTTTTTTTTTTTTTACATTTTTCCCTACTGATCAGTTTCAGTCGGAGGTAATTTTACTTGACGCTAATATTTAAAAGGTTCTTTCACTTTTCTGTTTGACACTAAAATAAAAATTATTTATTTTAACAAAATTGTGGCTTTAGTAAAGGGTCCTTTCGAAAGACGCGGACAACAGAAATAACAGATTGTACAAAAATAAAAAAATAAATGCAAAGAAATGTTTTCGGTATTTCCACTATTAGTCACTGTGTGGTCTCGTATTATGTCATGATATTTTTTTCCACGTGAGTATTAACTGCGTCGGTTTTATAATGCTTAGCAGATTTAATGGGTACATCCCTATGACACACACTCCCAAGCCGTTTACTCCACATAGAGTATTTAGTAATTATTATTTTCTTTTTGGATCGACGGTTAAAGAACAATATACATTATCCCTAAATAACCTTTTCCTTCTCGATTAGTGTCATTCTGGATCTTCTTGTGTTTGGTCCGATGCCGAGTGTCGTATATCAGCTCAATGACGTTTTCTACCTTGTGGTGTAAGAGAGGGACGGTATATCTTTTACAGCAGTCACATTTTCCGAGCCAGAACGTCTTCCGTTTTTTGGCTATCATTGTGTCCCATATATTTTATTTCTTCGATGAGAAATCAAATTTTCTTCTTTTGATTTAAATTCAAAATCTTCTACTCATGAGAATACATTATGGAGTATTTCTTCGTCCTAAAATTACACCAGGGTCAATTAAAACGCATATATACGTTAAAGCAACATTTTTATAGGAAGCACGTTTGATTAAAACACATTGATCATTACTGCTTTTACTAGAGTGATAGCATATATTAAAATGATTTGAAACTTTTTATTTGATGTTCTATTAAATATATCAATTTTATATTCTATATTTGGATTATGTAAGCCATCACCTGACTTACATAGCAGAACATTAAAACATCGGATTGAACAAAAATATAACATCTTTTAAGTTTTATTTTAATTAAAATTATTTTATTTTAGTAACATCTATATGCCGCTAATAATTTGTTTCAAGAGAAAATGTACTATATTCATAATCAATACAACGAAACACGTGTAAGACACAGACAAAAATATGCGGATTCATTTCGGACTAAATGATTGAATGATTAAAAACAAATGAATTAAATATAATCGTAATATGAAAAAAAGCATGTTTGTGCTGTTTCTTCGTACATGAAATGTAATTAAATATACACTGATGGTGTATGTGTATCGCCGTGGAGTCGACAATCTGTAACAACTTGGACTATATTGTAAGGAACGTATACTATGAGAACCCTGAATATATATATATATATATATATATATATATAGATAGATAGATGTATATGTATGTATATATATGTGTATATATATATTTTATTTATATATATATATATATATATATATATATATATATATATATATATATATATATATAACAGTAGGAGATAATTTCGGGAAGAAAAGATTAATAGAAAACTTTTCAAACTGGAAAGTCTAGAATTATGAATATAGAGAAATATATTTATAGAACAACAGCCGTAACCAGATATTAAAAGGCTCAATATCAGTGATAGAGCCTAGTATAAGTAAAATACGTAATAATACGTAGAATTACATTTACAATATTTTATTCAAAACAAGTAATACGAGATAAATGTGAAAAAAATCCTTATTCCATGGAGTTTCAAAGATAGGCCTTTCTCCTCAGAGAGGAAAATAGCAAAAGGAATATATAGCTATATAACTAAACATATATTTTTTGATGGTTAGCGCAATTTTGGAAAACGGTGGAGATAAAAAAAAATGTTTTCAAGAGGAAATAAAAGTTTACAGGAAAATGAAAAAGAATGCACGGCATAATTTTGGTTGCCAATATCCAATGTGAAGAAAAGGTATTGAGTATGGCCATTAGGAAAATCCGAGAAAAAATCAGTAAGATGTCCTTTGGAATTTCTTTAATAGAATGTCGAGAGATAAAGAAAAATGAAATGTACTTGAAGACGAGTCTTGTATTGAGATATGGAGGGAAATCTGTTCAATGGACAATGATGTTAATGCGTAGAAGAGCACGTGGGGGCTTGCTGTTAAAAATATAGAATTACAATTGGAAAGGAGATGAAAGAAAATAGATATGGAATCGAACGCCATTGAAGATCACCCCTTCTATCGCCAGTTAAATCATAAAATGGAGAATGGTTGGAAAATATATATAAAAGACAGATAGAGGAAGAGATAAATAAGGTCGTGGTTGGGGGGAAGTTTTAACATCACTCTAGTTAATGCAGGCTTTTAAAAGGAAATAGGTGGGGCAGAAAGAGGGGGGGTTAGGATTATGTCCAGTAACTTGGTATAAAGGAATATAGTTTAAAGAGTGTGGAGGGGCGGTAAAAGGTGAAAAAATAATTAAAAATTAGGTGAATAGGTGTATAGAATCAGAACGATGTACAATTAAGATATATATTGGTAAATAGATTTAGTTAAAGGTGATAATTTAGGAATACTCTGTGTATGAAAAAAAAGTTAAAATTGATAAAAAAAAAGTATTGATAAAGTAAAGACTGAAAAAGTGTATGATATTCAGATTTGTGTGGATTTAGTTAGAGGAAAAAATATGATTAAATGAGTATGATATTCTTGGAGTGGTTTTAAGGAAGGGGGTAGCGCAAATGAAGATGAGTGAAGGCTTAAATCGGGAAGAAATGTTAGTGACGATATAGAGGGATAGATGGTAATTCACATTAACGTATGGCGAGGGGGAAAATAATCAGAAAAGCAAAATTGAGGATTAAGGTTATTAAAAAGGACCAGGAGGTAATAAATTATATGGGACAAAACAATGAAAGGAATAGACTTTTTTTATAGAATAGAGTGGTCGAAAATAGAGCGGTATAGAATGAAGGTGTCGATGAGAATTGTCTAATGCATAAGAAGTAAACAGTGCTGAGGCAATAAAACGGGTTTTTTTTTTAGAGTTGGAGGGGTTGTAAAAAATGCTAGGCGCTGATGCTTTGTAAGGAAGTTTGAAATAAATGGTAAATGTCTACTAAAAGGAAGAAAATAGAACTATTACTTTATACCAAATACCTGGACATCTGGCTAAGGATCCGCCGCGGTGCACCGGGAGGAAGATTCACATGCGTCCCCTCAATAAATAAATCCACAATAAATTGTAGTCTGCATTGCGCTGTAGAGAACCTAATTTTGAATTTGTCAAATTATTTTATATATAACATCTTCAATAAAAGTTTAAAATGCAAATACCATCTACTAATTGGTTTTATATACCGGGCCTTTCTGCTTGTGTACTAATAAACATTTCCAAATGCACTTGTGATGTAAGGCTCTACAATGTGGTATCTTTAGTCCTAATCGCACTCCCTCCTTTAATTAGATTGTTTTCGGTTATCGATTTCCGATACTTATCAGACCATTTTGAGAGAAAACCTACGTAAGAACACTCCTAGATACTACAAGGACTTTCGTTTTAAATTTCGAAAAATCCGCCCAGGTTTTTAGCTCATAGGGAACGAACACATTTACTTTTATATAATAATAGATAATTAGATATGATATATATATATATATATATATATATATATATATATATATATATATATATATATATATATATATATATATATATATATATACAACTACTTAATTTACTCACATAAAATTAATATACGAAAGTATGGATTTATGCGTAAACTTTAAGTGTTTACTTAAATTTTTACTTTTATTTGGTTTTGTTTAAAGTAAAATCTTCCATTGCTGCTAATAATGATAAAATAATAAACATGTATTGCTAGTATTATTTCAATCGATAGATCATTCTCCGCAAGTGTGCTTTGGCGCTTAGAGGAACACTTGCATATTTAACATGTGTTTTTTTTTTTTTTTTTACGAAAATCGAGGAAAATAACAATCTTATAGTTAAATAAATAGAGATTCATAAAAAAAATCGTAATTGGTAACTGTATCGGAATCGGGAATTTAGCACCGGAAAACTTGTCTCCGGAAAACTAGCACCCGGAAAACTCGACCCCGGAAAACTCGACCCCGGAAAACTCGTCCCCTTTTGCTGGGTAGGAAAACGTGTCCCTTATTGAATAAATATCGATTAAAATCGATTTTATGACCGTTCTTGAAGGAGATATTATTTTTAAAAGAGAATACACATCCCATGATATAATAATATATTTTTAAAATATTTTTAATTGTTTACTCTTGTTTTAAATTTTTTTTTTTTTAAGTTTTAGTTTTCTAGCTAGCTTTGAAAGTTTTTGGTGTTTCAACTTATTTTTTAGTTAAAAAAAAAAGTGATGTCAAGTGTTACTTATGAACAAAAATGTCCGACATAGGAGGATCACTTCTTAGGAGTCTCAATAATTGCTCAAAAATAGAAAATTAAAGAAAATATTAAGGTAGATATAGTTTTGAAACGAGCCGCCCCCTCCAAAAGAAAGTAAATTTGTATATTTTTAGGTAATAATGCACATCCTATAATTTAAAAAAATATATTTTTACTTGTTTACTGTTTAAAAAAATTAAATTTATTTTTTTAAGTTTCGTTGTCTACCTAGCTTTATAAGTTTTTGGTGTTTAAACTTATTTTAAAGAGTTTATTTAGTTAAAAAGAAATAACAAGTAATGTCGGTCGCACTCGACATTGCTTAGTAAATAATTTTGAAAAAAAAATGTCCGAAAATTAAAAAAAATACTGAGGTAGATATAGAAACTGAACGAAGACACGAAAAACAAAACCATATATGTATTTAAAAAATACTTTAGTTTTTAACATTTTTCGTGTGATTACGAAACAAACAACAACAAAGAAAACACTTTTCGTATTAGCAAATAATAAAACAAATATTTTATTAGAAAAACTGATACTTCACGAGAAACTTGGACCTTGCATAAACGGTGTTTTTATTTAATTGCTCCTCCAAAGCGCATGCACAAAAGGTCATAGGTGTATTTAATCCCGAAAACCTTTTGAAGGTACTATTTGAAGCCAAAAAAGGGGAGGGGGTCAAAAACATTATTTGAATATCTATGAACAAATAATTTAGCAAAAAAAAAAAATAGTGAAGAAAATAAGAAAAAATTAAAATAAAATGAAATAAAAATAAAATAAAAATAAAATAAAAACAAGTACTAAATAAAAGTATAAATGAAATTCACACAAAGAGAAAAATATTCAAAAAATGAAATAAATATACGCGCGATTAAAAAAAAAGTCACTAAGAAAGTGAAAGAAAACGCTTTGAGGGAGCAATCATTAAATAAAGCACTATTGATGCACGGTTCATATTCCTCGTGAATTACCGAAACATTAATTTAGTTTTAACACATTTATTGTAAACGAAATAACACTTCTCTGTATACGCACGGCGGTCATCTTGTCTAAACTGTCGCCATGTGGCGCGTCTCTATCAAAAAACATTTAAATTATTAATTTTGTTTGTTGACTCTTCAAAGTTCCTTTAATTCAAAAAGATGTTTCATTTAATTATTTATTTGTTCGAAAAAAAAAAGAAGAAATTGGATTTATCGCGCCCTGAAAATAACCGCCGTCTGCATAAGTGCCCCCGAAATGACATTTAAACGATACCCTCCCCATGTTAGGAATGACTTTCGAAATAATAACTTTATTATTTCAGCGCGGTACAAAAATTACATAAGACCGTGTTTTCTTTTTTGTTGTTTTGCAATAACACAAGAATTATTTAAACTGAATTAATTCTTCTAAATAAAATAATTGCTTTCTTTGAATAAACGTATTTTCTTTCTTTATTTTTGTTTCGTAATGACACAAAAAGTGTTAAAACTAGAGTATTTTTTAAAATAAATATTTGGTTTTGTTTTTCGTATCTTGACTCCGTGGTCAAGTTTATTTTTTTTAAAGCAAGAGTTTAAAATACTTTTTTAAAATATTATGGGGGTGCATAGTCTTTTTTTAAAAACAATATCTCTCTAAAGAACGATAATAAATGTGTTTTCAATCGAGAATGTATTCAATAAGAGACCAGTTTTCCTACCTAGCAAAAAGGGGGGAGTTTTCCGGGTACGGACTTTCCGGAGATGAGTTTTCCGGATGCGGACTTTCCGGAGACGAGTTTTCCGGAGACGAGTTTTCCGGACACCCATATATATATATATATATATATATATATATATATATATATATATATATATATATATATATATGTGTGTGTGTGTGTGTGTGTGTGTGTATAAAAATGAAAATAAAAATACCAGCGGAGGTTTACGTTATGCTTTGAGAAAAATAGAAAGACCGAATGAAATTATTAAAATAATCAACGTTTCGTCTTTATTTCAGAGGACATCTTCAGGATATTGAAAATGCAAGAAAAGAAAAAGTCATAGAACATACGAAAAAGAGAACAGTTTTTGAATCCTACCAATGTCGGGAAGGACAAACATATGTATGCGTATGGGTAGGATTCAAAAACTGTTTCTCTTTTTCGTACGATCTATGACTTTTTCTTTTCTTGCATTTTTACTTCAATATCCTGAAGATGTCCTCTGAAATAAGGACGAAACGTTGATTATTTTAATAATTTCATTCGGTCTTTCTAATTTTCTCAATATATATATATATATATATATATATATATATATATATATATATATATATATATATATTAATTAGATGTCATCATATCCTAATTAAATGGTCCTGGATATGAATTCAACTAACTTTAATTAACCAATTAAAATTAAATGGTCCTGGATATGAATTTAACTCTGACCAGAAGTGATAGTACCTGTTATAGTCCCAACTATGGGTAAAATAGAAACCGACTTGAAAACAACAATATATTCTATTAAAAAAAAAATTCTTCAAAATCTTTTGATTCGGCATTAAATAACCTGAAAAGGGTTGCAACGCCGTAAAACAAAAACAACCAACCAACCTAATTAAATGAGTTCAGCTTTTAATATTCTAATGAAATGTTTTCGGCTTTATTCTGCATCAAATGCTAAATAAAAGGATGGGTTTTACAGATGTTAATGACTTGATTTGCACATCCCGCTTTTATTATTTTTATCCTAATAACTTTTTCTTTCTATTTGGTGCCGGCGGGATACTTAATATAAAAAGAGACGCCATCATGTCCATTCTTGTCTCCCTTTATTAAGTGTTTTATTCTCTGTTTTCGGTGGTAAGGAGAGAAAATATCTACTTTATTGTTGTTTGGCAGTAGGATTAGCGCCGTGCCTCATATATAAATGTATCGGCTCCACAGCAATCCTCGCCCGGTGTTTGTAGAGTATATTCCTTCCCGACGGCTCACTGTTGCAAGGCAATTCTAAAGTGCGCAGAAATATTTGTCTCTCCCTCTTTGTTACTCACTACTGATATATCTCCATAGCTTGATTTTTTCTTTTTTTTCTCTTGCTCTGTTTTTTTTTTATAGATATTTCTATTTATCAATAGTTTCCTCTCTCATCCCTCTCTAGTTCTTTTACAGACATCTTCTACCCCTCTCTTTCTCTATGGTTTTCTCTGTCGCTCACACTTTTCTCTGTTTCTCTATGTCGATCTCTCTTTCTCTCATGTGTACATCTTTTAGGATATTGTTCTTGCATAATGAGAATGTTGTCTTGTCGGTGGGGCATTAGAATACGCCGACTGCCCCCCCCCGCAGAGGGGAAAAGTCCCTCAATGGGGGTCTTGGATATGGCCTTAAACTATATATCCAGTGGTGAGGCCCCAGCTTGTGGGCTTTGGGGAGTGTGGAGCCACCCTTTAATTACCATTGCTCCCAGGTCCACTCTGACCCGGAGTGGTAGTACCTGTTAGGGTCCTAACTATGGGTTAAATAGAAACCGACGTGAAAACAACAAATATATTCTATCAAAAAAATTGTTCTTCAAAATCTTTGGATTCGGCATTAAATAACCCGAAAAGGGTTGATATGCCGTAAAACAAAAACCAACCAACCAAACCAACCATAATGAGAATGATAAATCACTGCATATATATTGTTATTCTACTCTCTTGGGGTTTTCACACAAGTCATCGTCAATAATTGCGCATTGAAAATAACCTGACAACACATCTGCATCAATTTCCAACATTTTATATCTCGCTCAGTAAATTATTGTCAGTTATCGCAACTGACGTATACCATTGTATTTCACTAACAATTAGCATTTGCGATTAGGGTAGAAAAGGTCCTAATGTTATTTGCACTTTTCTAGTGGATGTATAGTTAGCGCCTTGTGATACTAGATCAGGTTGTATGAAGATACTGGCTTCCTAATCAAAAATGCACCAAACATTAGTTCTAATATTTTCTTTCCGTATTGCAAAACATGTTCTGCAAAATCAAAAACCAAAAACAATTTTCTTCTACAAAACAACCAAATTAAACACCATGACTAATATTTTTACATATAAAGAACTTGAAGCATAAATGTTTGTCAAGATCGTTGTATTCGGAATTAAATAAGCTAAAAAGAGTTGATATGACGTAAAACAAAAAAAAAACTAGTTTATTCCCTGGGTATTTGAGCATTATTATGTTTGTTATTTCCTTTATTCTGTACTCGCTCGGAATTTTTTACATTAAATTGCTTTCCGCATAGTTACACATTTACACATAATGTCGACTTTTACTTTTAAGTAAATCAAACTTCTTCAGAAATAAGTACAGGTCTAAAATAAATTACCTGTGAGGTAAGATTCTAATTTGATGCCATTTTTTTTTTTTTTTTTTTTTTTTTTTTTGTCTGTGCGACAATGGCGTTTTCAATCTAATTTGGTGCAGCGTTTGCTGTAGCTATAAAGTCGACGTTTGATTGGCCTCTCAAGATGCAGGCCTTGGCAGGTGTTAAGGAGGCCCAGGTTTGCCTAGATATCAGCCCCCCCCCCATTAGCGGTGCAGACAAAGTCCAACGAAAAATAAGTCAGAGATCGCGTGGCTGCAGAATTTATTAAAAATGTATTGCTGTGTTTCAACATCCGCCCATCGAGACTTTACACAAGATTTTTCTCAGCGTTTACTTTTTTAACATTTGCCTCCGTGACATCCACAATGTAGTAGAACTATTTGCTTACAGCTGCTGAAAATTTTCAAATATTTTCAATTTTGATGAAAATAATGGAGACCTTCATGGCAGTTATGGTTGTATCAAAATGAAAGCGAAATCCTTAAGGGATTCTTTTTAAAAAAGCCGAGTGAAAGACACGTGTATTTCATAACGGATTTCTTATTACTGATGTATTACTGATGAGGAAAAGCCAGATAAAGTAAATTAATGCTACATTATCATATCAACTAAACTTCACACTTTAGTCATCCTTTTGCTTTTCTAGGCATTGTCTTTCCTTCGCTTTCCCTATTTATATACTTAAATTAAATTATATATAGTCTGCAATACGACCTCTTCATGTCTAGCAACTGTGTCCCAAAATGTATGAGTGCACCATATACATGCAAATGTATCAACTCATAATCATGTCAAAATTTTTAATAGTACTAAATCCACAAATGCAATAGCATATGCATATAGCTTTAATCTCATCAGTGTTTTAGTTTTTACTTTCTCTTAGGACTGTATTGCTTTTTGTGGCTTCGCATTTAGCTGATATTTTGTTTTGCTATTTAATTCATTCAGGGGTTCTTCTCTTAGTGTACGGTATTTCAATGTTCTTTGCTCCAATGGAGAATATTGAATAACACCTAAGGGTTAGAGGTAACCTCAAAAAGGAATTCAAGGAAAACATAAATGTTTTCTGTTTTGCATTGCGAGACTTCAAGCAGGAAAGGAAGGAGAGTGTGCACCATGTAACTAGCTTCTGTCGTTTATGCCGTCTGGTCGAAAAACATCTGAGCAACTCCATCTACGTTTCCTTAACGTCTTTCTCAAAAAAATATATGATGTAAATCCAGGGGAGGTGGACCTACTACAACTCTAGAGGATCATAGTTCAGCCTTGCAGATGCAAAGTCATCATTTATTCAAAAATGACTGAGACTCTCTGTTTATTTCGAAATAGATTATTAGATTAACCAGACCTTGGAGATCTGAAAAATACATTAGAATCTTTTTAGGCCATTCGTAACTAAAGAAGACTGATTTTCATAAACAGATGCTTTTTGGGAATGTAGAACAATTATTTAGATTGGCATAATGTAAAGTACCCCTAAGAATTTTAGACTTTTTCTTCGCCCTCTCTCTTTCTCTTTCTGTCTCTGTCTCTGTCTCTCCCCCCCTCTCTCTCTCTCTCTCTCTCTCTCTCTCTCTCTCTCTCTTCCGACACTTTCCGTTCTCTGTAAAGCATTCTTTAGGCTTCACCACCCTCATTCTGCTGCAGATGGAGGTGTTTCTTTTCATTTTTTTTTTTTTTTTGCTCCCGCTTCCAATTAAAAACATTCTACCGGATATGTTGCATTTGGGGCTCGTTTAGACATCGGCGCCAAGCTATAAAATGATCTTGTCTCGTGTACTTGAACCACCCTGGTCGTCAGTTCACCCGTATTCCCCTCATTCTAACTGTAGAATTGAGCATAGAAAATGTTCGTGTTGTAGAGGTTCCGCTCAAACTCACACGATGTTAAAAGATCGTCAGATTATTTAAATGATCTAAAGACCAAATGATATAACATGCGTGTCTTGATTATGTGCGTGTTTTGTTGTTTGCCTGTATATATTTCTTGTCTATTTGTTGCTTGCTTGTCAGTTTAATTCTGTGATTGTTTACTTGTTTGCTTGTTTATTTATTTGTTTGCTTATTTTTGCTCGTTTGTTTGTTTATGTGTTATTGTTTATTTCGTTTTTGAGTCTTTGTCTGTTTATTTATTGATTTATTTGTTTAATGGATTCTGTTTGCTTGTCTGTTAATTCCTTTGTTTTTTTCATTTGTTGTCTTTTTGCTTTGTTTTATTATTATGTTGTCTGTTTGCTTGTCTGCCCTTTCCTTTTTTACTTTTATTTGTTGTCTGTTTGCTTGTCTGTGTATTGCTTTAGTTGTTAAATGTTTCCTGTTTTCTAGTCTGTTTATTTCTTTGTCATTTTGTTTGTTGTTTGTTTTTTACTATTTATTTTGTTTGTTTCCTTGTCTATTTATTTGTTGTCTGTTTGCTAGTTTATTTATTTGTTTGTCTGTTAATTTTTTGTCCGTAGCTTTGTTTATATCTTTGTCTTGTTATGTGTTGTGTGTTTGCCTGTTTGTTTATTCCCTCTCTTGTACTTTGTTGTCTGTTAATTTTTTGTCTTATTTGTTGTCTGTTTGCTTGTCTGTTTATTTTTGTCTTGTTATTTGTTGTGTGTTTGCTTGTCTTTTTATTTTGAGGCTGGCCAGTACACGATGGCTGACCATTTGTATGAGTTTGGTTTTTAATGTGTATGTGTGTGGGGGTCAGGCTCCCCAAAATGGGGGGGGGGCAATTTAAAGCAGAATAAAAAAAATATTTCAGCGCGTTTAGTCCACCGTAGTCGAAAGGCGGCAAATATTTTCAAACGGGATCGAAAAAATGATGATATTTTTAACACAAAGGGCACAATATTTATCGATTTTTTTTGTATCGTTTCTTCAAAGAATTCACTGTTTAATAATGATGATGCATTATTCGGCTCGCTAAAAAAATTGTTAATTTATTTATCAAAAATTTTCAAATGACTTTTTTCGTATAAATATTTAAAGAATTTTTTTTGTTATGCTTAACTTAAATTAATTATTTTACTTAACATAGTCACCGAATTTCACGCTTCAAAACTCAAAAGCGGAATAATTAAACACAATCGAAGTTCTGATATCCAGACGTCAAAATAAGGTATGCAAACAAGTTTTTTGTTTTTTTTTTTAATCTATAATCCGGTCTCTTACAACAACACAATAGGTTTTGTTCAGTTTCAGATGATTATTTTAAGTAAGTTTGGAACCTACTCCAAACAAGGAGCGGTGTGTAAGCAAAACAATATCTATATAAACATCGTTTATGAAAAATAAGTACACGTTTATAAAGTTCATTCTTCTCTTAATAATCGCTGGAAATTTCGTATTGATTGAATAATTACCTGATTTTTGGTAGATTTTTAAAAAGACAATCCGTCAAAAAGTACCTACGCCCTCCCTCAGTTTTGGCGGTGCCTATCTTATTATGTGTTGTGTGTTTGTCTAATATCTGTTGTGTGTTTGTTTGTCTGTTTATTCTTGGTGTTGTTATTTTTTTCTGTTTGCTTGTCTGTTTATTGCTTTGTATTGTTATTTATTGTGTGTTTGCTTGTCTGTTTATTATTTGTCTTGTTATTTGTCGTCTGTTTTCTTGTCTCTTTGTCTTGTTATTTGTTGTCTGTTTTCTTGTCTCTTTGTCTTGTTATTTTTGTCTGTTTTCTTGTCTCTTTATTCTTTGTCTTGTTATTAGTTGTCTGTTTATTTCTTTGTCTATTTGTTCGTTACTTGTTTACCTGTCACTCAATTTCTTTGCCTTATAGTTGTTTCTTACTAATTGTTTTTGCAAATTTATTTCTTGTCTGTTGGCTTGTCTGTTGCTGTTGTTAATTATCAAAAATAAAATATCGATTTTAAACTACCAGTGTAACTAAATTCCGTAGATCAAACCCACACACATATAAGTGTATTTTCTAGATTTGCGAAAATATATACACTTAATAAATGCCATTTTTGGTAATAAAATCATCTTTGTAATTTAATGTATGGATATTGTCAAAGAAATAGAACGGAAAGCAATAATTGTATCAAGATCGGAAATGTAGTAAAAGATAAGTATTCGTATCGGAATTGACAAACATATTTGAATCGCATAGTCATTACCTTCAAGCCTAAATATAATATTCATGCAGATTACGTGTTTATTATTATAAAGACAATTTTTATCGATTATTTTATTAAACCTAATATATAATAGTGAGAAAAAATTCTGTCTCTATATGTATATGTATATGTATATGTATGTATATATATATATATATATATATATATATATGAGAAGGTAATTTTAAAATGTTCATTCTGTTGAAACTACATCAGGCAGTAAATACAAACCCTCGTGCTTTGTAACATCTGTGTTGAAGAAATTTATATTGGTCCTATTTTCCTATATTTGTTTTAAATTATGGCAAGAATTGTAGAATATGGACTATTTTAGAACCAGACAAAATTCTTAATTAATGAGATTTAGTGTTTCTTACTTTGAATTTATTATTTTTAGTGTTTTATTTATTACTAAATCTCAAGTAATTTGGAAGATGTTTTACATTTACACTAAATTCAAAACTAACGTAGAACGTTTCGTATTTTGTGATTTAATATGCGCATATTCGAAATAATAGCAGCGATTGATGAAAACCGGTATTCTTTTTGTTTGTGCTGAAGACCCTTTACTAGTTGGCCAGTTGTTTACAAATGTCAAGAGTGTACGGATCTTCTCTTATATCGGATAATGGCACGATATACAACGAGCGAAACCGAATAGTCGCCTCTGTACCACTCAGGATCCTTACTGATCTGAGATGATAACAAAACCGTTGCCAGCACTTTAAAAGTGCGAATCCGTAGGGTCCTACGCTTAGGAACACAGTTACATGTATCGGACGACACTTTAGAGGTGATGGAGCTGAATACCGAAGACAATGCTAAGAATCCTCAGGCAAAGGATTTCATCTAAGAGGTAAACAAAACGGCATGTTGACAGAGGGTTAGGCGTCCCACATAATTTATGCATGTGTGAAGGAGGCCTTAAAGTTTAGTTCATACGAGCGCCAAATAAGCCAGAACTTTACTGAGAAGACAAACACCTTCAGGCTAATCAAGTCCGTCAGGTGGCTTAACAAATTGAAGCATCACAAAAAGCCAAAAAATGCCCTGGTTCTTTCAGACGAAAAGAATTTCTGCCAGGACCAAGTGCACAACAGGCAGAATTATCGCTGGAGTTCAACAAATAACAGCAACATGTCCAGGGTGATGAAAACAAAGTTTAAGAACACGGCTATCGTCTTTGAATAGTTTCAAGTGCGAGCCACCTCATGTCACATCACATCTTTGAAGTTGGCTTGAAAGTCAACACCACAATGTACGTGGATGTGCTGAAGCATGTGATGATTACCTGCTTCAAAAAAGTAGCCGCTGGGAAACCCAGGGTGTGGCAGCAGGAATCAACGCTGGCCCACGAGTCTAACGAGACCAAGGCTTGGTTTCAAAAGGAGTATTACGAGTATTTACCCTTTTTATCACTTGCCCCTCCCACTCTGACCTGAAAACGGTGGGTTACATCGTTTACATTGAAATTATCACCAATATGACAGGTCAAAAGCCAGCCTGAACGCAAAATAATTGCAGAGTTCTTGTGGAAAATGTATGCTCCCAGTTCTGGACTGATACTGAGGCAGTAATCGAGGCAGGAGGCGGCTACTTTGCCTCCATGTCAGTTGTGTTACATGATCAAGTTACCTGAATTGTTTTTTTTTTTACTAAATGTTTTAAAATAAAGCGTTAGGTTTGTTTTCTTTAGTGCATCAATTTTGTTGTCCACTCTGTGCGTACATATATATATATATATATATATATATATATATATATATATGCTGTGTGTGTGTGTGTGTGTGTGTGTGTGTGTGTGTGTGTGTGTGTGTGTGTGTGTGTGACTTTACGTGGTGCCCGTTTTTGTTTAAAGTGCTTCAAACCTTTAGGATTTATGAAAATACTTACACGTACATAAATATATATAATATAATGTATATACACATAAATATATGCTGTGCGTGTGTGTGTGTGTGTGTGTGTGTGTGTGTGTGTGTGTGTGTGTGTGTTGTAATTGTACGGGGTGCCCGTTTTTGTGTAAAGTGCTTCAAACCTTTAGGATTTATGAAAATACTTACACGTAAATATATATATATATAATATAATGTATACACACACATATATATATATATATAGAGAGAGAGAGAGAGAGAGAGAGAGAGAGAGAGTGAGTGAGAGAGATTAAATGAAGAGTATTGTTTAATATTTTCTAATACCTGCCGAACGTAAGGTTAGAGGTGAGTGACATGTGTGCCAAAGTCGTGTCGACTGCACCACCAAAAAAGATTGACTTGCTGTCTTATCATAAAACCGGAAGTTGAAGCGACCCAAGCCAAAACAAACATGTGTCATATTATATGTTAGATGTGTCCACGTAATTTAAATAACGCCTCGTCTGTTGGCCTCTCACGGGTAATTTTTTATTTCTTTTTAACTTTAATCGAATAGAATAGTTTATATATATATATATATATATATATATATATATATATATATATATATATATATATATATATATATATATATATATAAACGGGTTTTCATAACGGGTTTTTAGCAGTCAGTTACGGCAGAAAAGTATAAGTCACTATACGAATTGAATACAAAAAGTAAAAACACATCACAAAACTATTATGTTCGTAGATCGAAAATTTCATTAAATGCAAAATAAAAACATTTGTAATTTGAATGATTAACTCTCCTCTACCATATATATATATATATATATATATATATATATATATATATATATATATAATTATATATACCGAACTTAGGAAAGCATTTCATCCAAGGCATGAAAATTGATAAACAATTTTTTTCTACTATAGGCTTTAAAAATAAAGGTTCAAGATTCAATTTGAAATTTATTTATCCTCCAAGTGTCCTTTTATACATATTACAAAGTAAGGTATAAAAATGTATTACTGTACTTTGTAAAATGTATAAAAGTGCATTTTAAAGATAAATAAATTACAAATTGGATCTTGTGCCTTTATTTTTAAAGCCTGTAGTAAAAACATTTTGTTTAACAATTTTCATGCTTTGGATGAAATGCTTTTCTAACTGGTATCGTATCTTTTTATGTTTATATTTTATTTAATTTATTAATTTGGCTTTTAAAAAATGAATGTGGTTTTGCATATATGTATAAAAACTCTGCTACTCTCTATTTCAGGTAGTATTTCTCCTCACACCACAACTCATTTTTGAAACCACCTCTTTGTATTATTACAGGTCTGAATATTCTCTCTGTTTGAGTTTGTATTTCTCATCACACCACAACTCATTTTTTGCAAACCCTCTTTGTCATATATGTCTGAATAATAAGAAAATCTTAATTTTTTAACAATTACATTTTTTAAACTTCTTTCAGAACAGAAAATCTTTACAATTTAATAAGGAATATATTTCATATCGGGTTCTTTAAAAATATTCAGTAGATAACGAGAAAAATAGAGATGAAAATTTCAAAAGGACTGTATAACTGGTTACGCTCAATAGCAGTCCTCGCCAGCTAAGGTCTTTGTTATTGTTATTCTATTATTAATATTATTTAAAACATTTTGTGTCTGCTCTTTCCCGCGAGGACTAATATATATATATATATATATATATATATATATATATATATATATATATATATATATATATATATACTTTCTTGCTAAGTCTATATATACACACATGCATACAAAAACATATGTATGTGCAATTGTACACACAAATATATATATATATATATATATACATATATTTATGATAATAAACGTATGCCAACGATATGAATTTCAACTCATCTTTTCATAATTTTAACTTTAATTTATACTTACTCTTTTATTTACTTTTACATTTATTTTATTAGAAAGATTTTCCACATAGTGGTCTATTAATAAATTGCAATTTTTAAAATGTTAAGATTTAAAATATGATTGAATTTACACACACGTACACACACACGTACATACACACACACACACACACACACACACACATATATATATATATAATGTTGCTGATTACTCATCAATACAACATAGTACGAACGGTTTCAAATATCTTCAGTTGATAATTATAACGCAATACTCTATTCATGTATGTATATATATATATATATATATATATATATATATATATATAACGAGCGAACGTATAAGAACATCTTAATTGCAGCAAATTCTCACAACAACAGGAGAATTTTTCTGGAAAAAAGTATTGAAGAAAAAGTCATACCTGCATGCATACCTAATTTTTTTTTAAACATCCGACCATATTTTCCCGGATTACATTGAAAAATATCTTCGGTCATCTATAGTATATTTAAAGCACCAAAGCTCTCATCTTTTTCGGAAAGCCAGGACATTCATTACTGAATATCAACAGAATTAAAAGAAAACGCCCAGATCAACTAAGAACGTTAACAGATCTATCAAAAAATTAAACACGCGCCACACTTTTAAATTGGAAAACAAACTTGCGCAATTGATAAAAAACAGCAAATGGAAAACTTTAGGACGTACACACCTTATTTTAAACCTTACTTCAAAACCACTCTCGGATATTGAAACTGAAGCTCTCAGCTTCGGTCTTAAATTCGCTACCGGCAAACATTCGAAAATCACCCCTAACACAACCCTAAAAAATTATAGACAAGATGCCTCGGATTTTATTAAGGGCTTCATACAAGGGATAATAGCGTTAACAACTACCCAACCTCAAGAATCAGCACTACCAAAGAGATACATTGATGCCTTAAAACTTTTAACAAAAATAAAGACATCATCATTTCAAAAGCCGATAAAAAAGGCGGTATAGTTATAATAGATAAAGACATATATCTAAAGAAAGTGCACACACTATTGGCAGACGGAGATATATATATATATATACTCCGATAGATTTAAAATCAATACAAAAAGATTTCGAAACTTTTAATAAATCCGTAAAACAACTTATCGGAAATTATAAAAAAATGGATAAATAACGTAGAATACCACCCCGCTATTCCTGTATTATACGGCCTCCCCAAAACACATAAAGAAAACGTCCCTATGAGACCTATAGTATCTAACATCGGAAGCGTCACCCATAAATTAGCACGAGCTATTGCCCAAATTTTAACTTCACTAATGGGCACCATCAGCACTTCGCATATCAAAAACTCGGTGATCTCCTAAATAGAATAAAAAATATGGACATAGAAAATAAAACCATGCATAGCTTAGACATAATTTCCCTCTACACCAATATTCCAATCAAAAAATGCCTCAATCTTCTTCACAAGTACCTAATAAAAATTAAAGCCGACCTACCTTTTTCCTCAAATACACTAATACAAATCATAACACTCATCACCGATAGAACCTACTTTCAGTTTAATAACTCTTATTACAGACAGAAATTTGGACTCCCTATGGGTAACCCCCTTATTGGTGTACTAGCCTGCATATTCTTAGAATTCTTAGAAACCAACTCTTTTAAATACAAAATTCCTAACAACTCCATATATTTTAGATATATAGATGATATTCTTATTTTCCTACCTAAATCACACACAAATAGAAAAAATTAGAAATAAATAAAATTCAGTAGAACCATCTATAAAATTTAAACATGAATCCGAACAAGACAACTCCCTAGCTTTTCTAGACATACTCCTCATCGGATCAGAAACCGATCTGAGTTTAAAAGTACATAGAAAGACCACAAGCAAAAACGATTATATTCACTACTACTCGCACCACAATGATAAAATAAAGAATGTCATGATTATTGGTTTTTTCTTGCGTGCCTTTAGAATATGCAGCCCCCAATATCTTAATGATGAATTTCAATACATTGCGAATGTTTTAAAAAAAACTACAGTACCCATCCTATTTCATTTCTTATGCAAAGAAAAAATCTACGAAAATACACTATAATATAAACAGACAGAAAATAAAACAAATACCTCACTACTAAACAGACATCTTTTCATTCCCACCCACACCAAAAATACAAAACTCTACGACACTCTTAATAGACTTGGTTTTCACTTGATACAAACAACTTCCTCAACAATAAAACAGACATTAAAAACTACCAAGCACTCTCCCAAAACCCTCACATCCGACGCCGGTATATATTCCATCCCATGTAACAACTGTCAACAAGCGTACATAGGTGAAACACAGCGAACATTGAAATTAAGACTTTATGAACACAGAAGAGATATAAGGAATGGTAACGCCCTAAATGCACTCTTTTGCCATTGTGCAGAACACGATCACTCGTTTAATTTAGATCATGCGAAAATTATTAAATACGTAATAGATGGAGCTAAAAGAAGACTTTTAGAATCAGGACTAATATTAAATACGAATACTATTACGCAAAGAAAAGGCTTCTACCATTTAGCCCCTAGCATAGGGAAAATAATAATCAGAGAACAAAATATCAAAACAGATCCTGGCTAACCGTTTTTCCTTAAACATTTCAACAAAATGATTAAGTTTACAGAAGAAAAAAATGTACGTATTTACTTAACGCATTTTTAAAACTGAATATATAGACATTGACCAACCCAACCTTCCCAGACGCACACATATGTTTGTCCTTCCCGACATGGGTAGGATTCAAAAACGGTTTCTCTTTTTCGTATGATCTATGACTTTTTCTTTTCTTGCATTTTTACTTCAATATCCTGAAGATATCCTCTGAAAAAGGACGAAACGTTGATTATTTTAATAATTTCATTCGGCTTTTCTATTTTTCTCAAAACACACACACACACACACACACACACACACACACACACATATATATATATATATATATATATATATATATATATATAATGGTTGCATCAAGTAGTTTTGTAGGTGTAAATCCAATAAACATACGCGATTATTTAGGAGGGCTCAATGCAGGAAATGGCTGATATATATTCTGTTTCTTATACAAAAACCTTTGGTTACATATATGTATGTTTTAGTGGAATCCCAATTCAAGGAAGACACCTCACCACACCACTGGGAGACAAATTACACATTAAAAATTATGACAAAAACAAAATATGTGTGTATGTACGTGTATGCATGTTTTTGTAAATGAATAAGTGAACATTTATAAAAATAATACTGAATGCATGTAATATCATGTTTTGTATACATTATTTCGCTAAAAAATGTAAACGTTTTCGAAAGCTGAATAAGATGTTATGAATTTAATTATGAATTCCCCCCCTTATCTGGAGTTTCAATTCTTCAATTGGCAATGGAGTTACTTAACTTTATAGTGACGACCGTAAAATAAACACTAAATTATATATATATATATATATATATATATATATATATATATATATATATATATATATATATATATATTCGTTGGTTGGTTGGTTGGTTGGTTGGTTGTTTTTTATAGCATATCAACCCTTTTCAGGTTATTTAATGTCGAATCCAGTGCTGTTGAAGAATTTTTTTTAATAGAATATATTTGTTGTTTTCAAGTCGGTTTCTATTTAACCCAGAACAGGTACTACCACTCCGGGTCAGAGTGGACCTGTGAGCAATTTCAATTAAAGGGTGGCTCCACACTCCCCAAAGCCCGCAAGCTAGGGCCTCACAACTATATATATATATATATATATATATATATATATATATATATATATATATATATATATATATATACCTCAACACATAGCTTCTCTATATCTCATTCCTTATCACAGTCGGTTATGTTTCCAACTCGTTTACCTGGCCAGCAAGAGTAACACGCATCACTTTTTGATCTCTTTCTGACCATAGTTCCTGATGATTGTGTTACGATGCCAACATCCCATTTTGGAATGCTGATCATGTAGTGATAATAGTTGAAATCACCCTAAACACTAGAGCCAAAATACAAGAGCCTTTGCTCAAAACAACAAGATATTATAAAAAGTCCGACTGGAAAGCCATCAGGGATCTAATTAGAGACGCCCCAGTGCGAAATATCTTTTCACTTCCTGCTGAAAAGTGCTCAAATGAGACCACTGAATGGTTCAAAACAGCAATTGAAGCACATGTCCCCACGCGGATATTTTATAGCAAGCCCCACTCTCCCCACTGGTTTACTTTTACATGTGCAGCTGCCATCGCGCAAAGGCAGCATGCATACCACAGATTTAACTGACATAAATCTAGTTCAAACAGACAGAAGTATATCGAAGCCAGAAGTAACTGTAAGAAAGAAATAGCGACAGCTAAGAGAGAATTTACTGAAACCACCAAAAAACGCATCGAAGCTCAGAAATTAGGAACCCGTGACTTCTGGAAAATCTACAACAATGTAGTAAATAATGGACAATCAACAATTCCCTCATTAATCAACAATCATGAGATCACCGAGAAGGCTAGCATACTTGCCAGTCGGTTTGTCTTCAACTACACACTAGACCCTGCAAACCACCCTCTCCCAGATTTTCTTTTGCGGACAGATGCCACACTTGACGTTCTGAAGATCAGCCCTTCTCAGGTGCATGCCATTATAAAAAATCTTTACACTGCAAAAGCATGTGGACCTGATCTCATCCCGGCTGTGCTATTAGAAAAGTGCTCCGCCGAAGTAGCTCCAATCCTCTCCAAACTTTACAACAAATGGCTTAATGAATCTTGCTTTCCTGCCTGCTGGAAAACTGTTTCTGTTGTACTAGTTTTCAAGAATTCTTGCGAATTTTTGCCAAAATATTTGGTCCATAATTAACCAAGCTCTAGTCCATCACCTTACAGATGCTAAACTTCTTACTTACGAACAATATGGATTTAGGCAAGCCCGTTCCACAGCAGACATTCCAACTGTAATCCCCGAGCGTATATACCATTCACTTGACAAAGCAGAGAAGGGTAAAGTGGTAGCTCTAGATATATCTAAGGCTTTTGACAGGGTATGGCACGAAGATCTTCTCAGTAAAATAAAATCATACGGTATCACTGGAAGAATACTTAACATAATTAAATCCTTCTTAGATAAGAGAAAAATCCAGGTTGTCCTCGATGGCCGTACATCTAAACAATATGATATAAATGCGGGAGGGCCTCAGGGGTCTATCGTTGGACCTCTGTTATTCCTAATATTCATAAATTACCTCCCTGACAAAATTGTCTGTGAGATAGCTATATATGCTGATGACACATGCTCTATAGCAGGAAAACAAATGAACACATATCTAAAGAAATGCCAAAAACACTAGAGGATGACCTCCAATCTGTAGTGGAATGGGGACAAAAATGGATGGTCACATTCAATGCTGCCAAGACTAAACTTGTTTACTTCAATAATAAAAAGAAACCTTCTCTATCACCAATAGCAATGGCCAAATACTCTTTATCTGAAAGCACATCTTTGAAACTTCTCGGCCTAACGTTTACAGGAAACATTAGTTGGAACAATTACACTGAGAACATTGCCAGGACTGCTGCGAAAAAGGTATGCTCTCTCTACCGTTCTAGGAAGCTACTGACCCCTGAAAGTATCCTGTACCTCTATAAGGCCACCGTTTGCTCATGTATGGAGTATTGTTGTCATATTTGGACCGGTGCATCTGCACTAGTCTCTCACTCCTAGACAAGGTTCAAAAGAGTTGCCAACCTGAAATATCATCAAAGCCTCAGCCTCTGACCCATCGACGTAATGTAGCATCCCTCTGCCTGTTCTACAAGTATTTTAACGATGTATGTTCGGACAAGCTGCAAGCACTTTTACCCCCTCTATGTAAAAACCCCCGACAAACCCGACAAACAGTACAATCCCACCCCTTCCCAGTAGAGATTCCTAAATATAACAGAGCCTTCTACGCTAGTAGTTTCTTCCCCAGAACCGCTAGACTTTGGAACTCGCTGCTAGGTTCCTGCTTCCCTAACAGTACTGACATGCTGAAGTTCAAGTGTAACGTGAACCGACATTTTGCTGCCATATCCCCACCTAGCATCCCTGTAACCTGTGTCTCTAATAGTAGCCCCCTACATCAAATGTGCCTTATTTGTGGTGATAATGTAATTATGTATATATATATATATATATATATATATATATATATATATATATATATAAATATATATATATATATATACATATGCATATCGATTTCTTCAAATAATTGTTCTTAATAAATATATATATATATATATAATATATATATGTATAATTATATGAATAATTTTTATATTTACACTAACATTAGTTATGCCTATAAGTGTAATAAAAATTATGATAATAATGGTGATAATGAAAAATGATAATGATGGTAATGTTACCGATAGTAATGTATAATAACTAATAACTACTACTATTACACTACTACTACTACTACTAATAATAATAATAATAACAATAATAATAATAATAAAATTAATAAAAATATAAATAATATAATTTTACGAACCAATCTCTATTCATACACAGTCATACGTATACACACATCTGAATAATACTAATAATAATGATAGTAAAAATGATAATAATAATAATAATAATAATAATAATAATAATAATAATAACATACGAAACTACAGTAATCCAGGATTTCCTATGAAAACTAGCATTGTTTCGAGAACTGTTACATGATAAGGGCTGTCCCCTTTTCATGTAAGTATAAAAATAGAGAGATTACTTAAAATGTGAACCGACATTTTGCTGCCATATCCCCACCTAGCATCCCTGTAACCTGTGTCTCTAATAGTACCCCCCTACATCAAATGTGCCTTGTTTGTGGTGATAATGTAATTATGTATATATATATATATATATATATATATATATATATATATATATATATATATATATAAATATATATATATACATATGCATATCGATTTCTTCAAATAATTGTTCTTAATAAATATATATATATATAATATATATATATGTATAATTATATGAATAATTTTTATATTTACACTAACATTAGTTATGTCTATAAGTGTAATAAAAATTATGATAATAATGGTGATAATGAAAATGATAATGATGGTAATGTATAATAACTAATAACTACTACTATTACACTACTACTACTACTACTACTACTAATAACAATAATAATAATAATAATAATAATAATAATAATAATAATAAAATTAATAATAATATAAATAATATCATTTTACGAACCAATCTCTATTCATACACAGTCATACGTATACACACATCTGAATAATACTAATAATAATGATAGTAAAAATGATAATAATAATAATAATAATAATAATAATAATAATAATAATAATAATAATAATAATAATAATAATATACGAAACTACAGTAATCCAGGATTTCCTATGAAAACTAGCATTGTTTCGAGAACTGTTACATGATAAGGGCTGTCCCCTTTTCATGTAAGTATAAAAATAGAGAGATTACTTAAAATGAAAATAAAATGAGAGAAAGCAGAAATCGAACCCTGGACATAAGTTTTAAAGAACAATAGGTTTAAATAGAATGTCCAGTAAATTGTTAATTCTGATGAAATAAATAATAAATAAACTATTCAATTGCTAGAAAGAATGTGGATAATAAAATATGGGTTAAATAAAGTAGATATGTAGGTTGAATTCCTTTGTAAAAACATCAAACAAAAAATAGGTTATTGGGAAATCATATGTCGGAAACGTGCAAAGTCGCGCATGTTGAAACACGTGAATTTTGCTCACGTGGCCGGGATGCATGGATTTCTCAATATAGGAAGTGAGAGTTAGTTAGTTAGAGAAACAGTCAGTGAGAAACTCAGAGAGGGTCTGGGAATTCGAACGTCTAGGAAGCGAGATGATCACTTTGAAACTAAAATGTGAAGCTTTGAATTCTTGATGATGAAAACCCCGGCCGGTCGTGAAGAAATAAACCCATTATGTGTTTTGATAAAACGTCGTCTTTGTGTTTGTGATTCTTACAAAAAGGTAAAGTGAATTGTTATTATATGTCTGTGTTATAAAATGTCGTGACTTACACATCTCATATCCACAATGTGAATCTACATCTCATATCTACACGAAGACTGTCTGAAGACTGTCTACACAATGTCTGAATACTATCCTTTCACTCTAAGAGCTTTCTTCTTCTACACGTCTAAGGAATGAACATTTAATTTATAAGAATCGTAATAACATGAACAATCTCTCTAAGTCTCTTACAACAACATCTCTTTATCTCTAAGACTCTCTTTTAATGACACCCCTATATATAACAGAACGAATTAAGGACTAATGTGTTTTCATGTAAGATTAGTAGTTTAATTTTATAGCATTTTATCTCATACTAGCAGGCCGCCCGACTTTCCCGGTTGTAATATACGCTTTAACATGATATGTTTTATTAATGCAGATTTCGTATTATTAATGATTTAAAAAGGTTAAAAATATCACTCGTGCGCCACCACCCAGAATCGAAACCAAAGCGTTTAGTTTACAATTTACTTTTTCCTTTCACGTTCATAGCTGAGCGATGAAAATATGCTAAAAATTGAAACATGAACTTTAAACTATTACGTTACACATGCATATTCGTAATGCCGTCGTTTGAACTTCACCTGGCAAATTCCACTGTTTTAATTTTCACTCTTTTGCACCGATGATTGAATATAATTACACGTAATAGTTAATTAAAGATGATCATCCCATGAAAAAACGAAAAAAAACTAATGGCGAATAAATTAAAATGAATGTTTAAAAGAATATGCTAATTAGCTAGATTTTTTGCAGATGAATGCAATTCCACGACCAATATATAACAAAGTTGTACTTTCCTTTTAAATAATAGAAAAAGGGTTTTTTAATATTTTTTTACATAGGCATCACCACTTATCAAAGCCCAGATGTCACTCGAGGATAAGGGTTAAAGAGTGTACCGTAGTCAATTGGAAAATATAGTAATCGTTAGTAATAGAAATGTGGTAAATTTGTTAACGGCTCATCAAGATTTATTTTACGGTGGCGGCACTGTAGGATCTTGATGATGGAGAGGCTATGTACTGGCAGGGAAGACTTATGCACAGCTGGTCCCTTTTCACCACGAGGTAAGCCAGCAGTGTTAGCTGGAAGTGAGAACGCATGCAAGCATGAACTTAGCACTAACTTATACCTAACACACTAGACGCATCCAATCCCACTTTTGGATTAAGAATCCGAACACACAAAAGGAGCTTGTCAAAACATGAAGCCCTCGCAAGACGAAAGCCGTTCAATTCAATTGATGCCAGATGGGCATCAGAGAAATGATGATGTAAAGACAGAAGCCTGATTTTAGATGCATTAAAGCCATCTCTTTCTCCATTGTACCACGAACTCAAGATCAGAGGAGAGAGAATCAGAAAGTACTTGGTCGTTTACGGTCTTTGATGTGCTTCCATAGATGGTAGTGTCATCAGCATTAATATGAATGCACAAAAACTTATAAGAGTATATATTAAATATTATTTATTTTCTTAGACATGCATTTTCATCTGTAATGACTAACTTGGAATCATAGAAGAAACACATGCGTGGTCCCCTCTTGTCCAAAAAAATTGAACACAATATCAATTATAAATGTGTTAATATCGCTAAGAAAACGATATACATGACTGCTCTACGCAACAGTGGGCTAAAGTACAGTAATTCAGTATTTCCCATACAAAATAGCGAAGTTTCTCGAATGAATCACAGTCCAATGTCTTCTCATGCAATTTTATATATTTTACTTAGAACGTGAGATATCTTCCAAAACCCCTAAAAAGAGACCAGGAGAAATGATACTAATTATAGTACTTTGTGTTTTTTTGTTTGTTTGTAATGTATTTTAATGTTAGCTCATATCTTTTCAGGTACATATAACAGTGCACCCTGTCGCTGAACTGGATTATAAGTAAACCCCATCCTCATAATAAAACCACAATTAAAGCAATTCTAGACTTAAACATGCCACAAACACCTCAACCTGAAAATGTCTCAAACAAATAAAGCACAACGTAGGATTCAGAAGGAAAGTCTTAGTGGCATGAGTAACAAGCTCTCCCTAGGTTGCCAGCATTGAAAACCCGGGCGTCATATAAATGTTTGTTCTTTTAATTTCAGGATCGAAAATATCACAGACACCGAATAGATAAGTAACATTTCTAATCGTAGAAAATAGAAGAATACAGATTATAAACAGGGCTACAAAGCCAAAGAAAGAAATTGATGACAAAAGAGAGTTAACTAGGAATAGAATGCTATTACAGTAGACACCCTAAAAACCAGTAATATCCGGAACGTATACAAAGTTATCAGTATGTCTGTTGACAGCCATACAAACGGAACAAATAATTGCTAACCAAGCGAAATATATTCTGAAGCAAGGTTATCTTTTAAATTTAGAACTACTGAAAATACATAGACTAGGAAACAACTCTTAATGAAGTGCCACACTTAAAAGACCTGTACAAGAACTGCAGGACTTCAACGATGCAACGCTACTATTCGTTTAAGTTAACAAGCCAAGAGAAACCAGTCTTCGAACCTGGTCCACTGTGCTGACTCTATGATTGTTGATTGGTACTTCCTCTCTACTTTGCTCGTAACACATGAAAAAAGTATGTAAAAAGGTCACACGTGAGAAGTACGGCTTTGAAACACGTGGTCTTGTTCAAGATCATACGGATTGAGAAAAATTACAGCACACATGATCAACCACGGAATTATAAAAAAAACCTGCTGAACTGTCAAACGATCATGGGGGTTGGGGATTTAAATTGCGTAAAAGGAAAAATGAAATACTTAGCTAGGTGATTGAATCAGCAACCCAAAATCAAAATATTTAAAAAAATGTCAAGTTCCGATTTACCTAGGATTCGGGATATAATGGTCTAATCGATATGCTACGCAATATTTTATTTTATTCACGAATATATCCTCATATTGTTTTTATTTTTTATTTTGCTTATATAAATATATATTGAATGTCCCTGTCAGCTTTGTAATTAAATGAATAATCACTCCTGGTTAAGCGACGGGGCAATTATTAGTCATAATTTTGCATGTCGGAACTCTGTTAGTCGTTTGGCATATGTTCCGAGTTAATTGTTGTTTGGCCTCCATGATATCTATCGATGCATCTAAGTAAAGCATCGCAATTTTTCAATATTTCACCATATATATATATATATATATATATATATATATATATATATATATATATATATATATAATTATTAATGATAATAATTATGAAAGTCTAATAATTATTAAATATTATATCCATCTATCCGATTGAAAAAAGCTTATTTAAAAGATTACCTTTCCGTTCGTCTACAATACAGGCCAATTTAAAATCAGCTTCAGCTCTTTTCAGTCATCTTAGCGTGAGTTGAATTCGGCGCACCGCATGAAGGTTGATATGCCACAGTTTCATATCGTAGCTCAGTAAAAAACGCGCTTCTTTAAGTGTGTGTATAAGCGTCGGTTAATGCATACAATGTTTATATGAAAACTGTTTTGTTGCGCGTGGGTTTTGTTTCCTCCCAATACTGTTTTATTCTCCTTTTCCTTAATTACCCACTTTCATTACAATCTTTTTTTTTTGTCTTTGAGAGAGCGCAAGAGAAGGAGAGCGCAATAGAAAGTGTGCGAGAATTTGGGTACGGATTTTTCTGTAAAGACTTTTCAGCCATCTCTTTTACGTTGAAATTTGATAGAGGACGGAGTGTTAACTGACTCTATGATAAATCTAAAAAATATGGGGATAATATCGCCCTTTCTGTATTATATGATATGATTTTCCATTCTAATACTCACCGCCATTTTAACTGCAGTTATCCAGCGATGAACTATGGCTCTGCATGAGCGTCTGTAGCGTGCATTGTCGTATGGTTTGATCCAAACCTAAAGCCTCTTATATTTTTTTAACTAAAAATATAGCGACGACGACGAAAGGGACACCATTAATTCGAGCGACTTATTCTGCTCCAGCTTTAATTTCTCAATGCCCTTTTGCTAAGATTTAATCGATGCATATCTGGTTCTGGCAAGTTTTAGTTTTTTGATTATCACACCGTTAATATCTGTAACAGAGAGATAAAGTTTTCAGGCCATGAATGCATAAGTTCAGCCATCATAACAATGCAATTTGGTATCCTCTCTGAATATTTGGCGAAATAAAAAATAGAAAGCGTTACTTTTTAAATTCCTCTTATATATATATATATATATATATATATATATATATATATATATATATATATATATATATATATATTCTTGTGACATGTTTATGCTTTAGATGAAATTGTGGTTAGTGTTCTGGATTTTGAACTTGGCAAAATAAATGGGGCAGATTACCATTATCTTCCCAAGCGCACTGGCATCTGTCTCGCCTGTTTGCATCTAACCGTTGTCCTTAGATCATCCGCATAGCTGCAGTTGAATAACGTTACTCTTAATCCATAGAACGGGTGATCTGCTAGAGATTCATCCTTCTCCAGTAGGTAATTCTACTTCTGCAGTAGGTATCTCACTGCCAATGCAATAGAGGCAGGTGCACTCTAAAATGAAGTACTATTGCTACATCTGGGCAGGACCTGCTCGCTGCGCCCTATCTAGTCTTGGTAGAGTTCAAAATGGATTTTGAAACCGAGGTGATATCCTTTTTTTCTTCCCTGCAACCTCTTTCTAACAACAGAGACGTTGCGAGTCTCTTTCTGCATTATCATTACTTTTATTGCAAATGCTCAACCTAACACTCATCTTTGGTCCACCCTTGCCAAACTTTCACAAAATATACTCAATTGCTACAGGCAGGATATGCGATTTTCCCCACTCTCGAGCTATACCTAAATCTAAACGTAGATTTCATGAACAAACCGTGTTTCCCAGAACTGTCGGCCTCTAGAACACTGTTCCCTTGGCCGGTTTCCCGATTAAATACGCCCTGGTAGACTTAAATCCTATGTAAATCAATTCTTGTAGAGCCGTCCCCGTAAATAATTAAATGCTAAAGACAATTAATTATTACTGCAATACCACTTTACATTTATCAACCCTAATCCTCGAGTGGTCCTCGCTCCTTGACTAGTAATGACTCTTAAGTAAAAAAATAATTATAATAAATATATGAATATTAGTTGCCTGGAAAAGCAACAAGGGAGACAAACAAAGCAAAACATCCCTAACAAATTTCATTCCACAGCAGCCAAACTAAAGCTGTTTTGCCAGGACACTATATATACACAGATGTAAGCAAATTTAGGCATATTTTATTGGTTTGAATATATTGGTTGTTTTTTACCAACTGTCATAAAATTTTAATCATAGAATCGTATTATAATCTTCAAAACACCTGCAAATTTTAATATATTTTTTGATCCATACTACTAAAAATATGAGCATATTAATATTCAATTTGGCTACCTATATATATACACATATATATATGTATATAAGTATAACTATATACGGTTGATATGTAGTTTGCGTGAAGCATTGTGTGGGATAGGTGTGTAGTAGAGATTTAGAAGGCTGTCACAATGCGAGGAATGAAATATATCGTTGTTGGTAAGAGAAGACGAGAACAAGTGGCGATTTACAATTCAATAAGTACATACATATATTTTATATGTATATTAAATATATGTATGTACTAAATTTCTACTACATAAATATATACATATATATAGATAAAGAGAGATAGAGAGATAGAGAATATATATATATATATGTGTGTGTGTGTGTGTGTGTGTGTGTGTGCACCACATTTTGGCAATTTTATATGTTCCAAATCCCAGCGACTTTTAATCAGCATTTAATAAATAAAAGCACGTTGAAAAAGTAATGACCGGAATGTCCTTGTGGGATATGTGACTTTTTCCAATAAGGTCACACATTAAGAAGATCATCCATCTTACAGAGCCTACTTTTCTCATAGAATGTTTCAATCATAGTCATTTGTTTTCCTAGTTTTGCGTACGAATTTCAAAATCTCTAATATTTCTCAAAATATCTGGACTTGATGGAGAGGAGTCAAAATCTTGCTGTTAAGGTTTTCAGTTACCTTAAATAACCGCAAGAGAAAATACTGGAGATATTCATAATCGTACCTTATTTCAAAATAAAATGGGAGATATGACATATGATGAAATATTTCGAAACAAGTCTCCCCTTGCCGTTATTTCCTATCATTTGAAAACATACCACCAAGTGTTATTCTTCGCTCCATTATTTCAGAGATTTTGGGGATGTGTATATATATATATATATATATATATATATATATATATATATATATATATATATATATATCCCCAAAACCTCTGAAGGAAATAGACGGGGCATATATATATATATATATATATATATATATAGAGAGAGAGAGAGAGAGAGAGAGAGAGAGAGAGCGAGAGAGGAGAAAGAGAGAGAGAGAGAGAGAGAAAGAGAAATAAAGAGGAACAAAACTATTTCTGTGTTCATCAACGTTTCGAAGAAGTTTCGAAATAAAGACGATACCTTGATGAACGCACAACTCGGTTAGTTCCTTTTTATTTCTCTATAATGTCGGAAGACTATTTCTATTTTTCTCACCACACACACACACACACACACACACACACACACACACACACACACACACACACACACACACATATATATTATATTTATATGGTGCCCGGAAACTCGTCCCGGGAAAACTCGTCTCCGGAAAACCCGTACCCGGAAAACTCGTACCCGGAAAACTCGTACCCGGAAAATTCGTACCCGGAAAAATCCCTTCTTTTTGCTAGGTAGGAAAACTGGTCCCTTATTAAATAAATATCGATTGAAAACACGTTTTATTACCGTTCTTGAAGGAGATATTGTTTTTAAAAGAGACTATGCACCCCCATAATATTTTTTAACATTATTTTTAACTCTTGCTTAACAAAAATAAACTTGGTCACGGAGTCTAGATACGAAAAACGAAACCAAATATTTATTTAAAAATACTCTAGTTTTAACACTTTTTGTGTCATTACGAAACAAAAATAAAGACAGAAAACACGTATTATCAAAGAAAGCAATTATTTTATTTAGAAGAATTAATTCAGTTTAAATAATTCGTGTCTTATTACAAAACAACAAAAAAGAAAACACGGTCTTATGTAATTTTGGTACCGCGCTGAAATAATAACGTTATTATTTCAAAAGCAATTCTTAACATTGGGATGGGTGGTATCGTGTAAAAGTCATTTCGGGGGCACTTGAGCAGTACTTAAAAATATACAAATTTATTTTCTTTTGGAGGTGGGGGAGGCTCGTTTTAAAACTATATCTACCTCAGTAATTTCTTTAAATTTCGGACATTTTTTTGTTAAACATTATTTACTAAGTAATGTCGAGTGCGACATTACTTGTTATTTCGTTTTAACCAAATAAACTCTTTAAAATAAGTTTAAACACCAAAAACTTACAAAGCTAGGTAGAAAACGAAAACTTCGAAAAATCAATTTGTTTTTTTTAAAACAATAAACATGTAAAAATATTCTTTAAAATATTATGGGATGTGCATTATTACCTAAAAATATAAAAATGTATTTTCTTTTGGAGGCGGGGTCGTTTTAAAACTATATCTACCTCAATATTTTCTTTAATTTTCTATTTTGGAGCAATTATCTTCCTAAGACGTGATCTTCTTATGTCGGAAATTTGTTCATAAGTAACACTCCAGGTTACTTTTTTTTAAAACTAAATAAACCCTTTAAAATAAGTTGAAAGACCAAAAAATTTCAAAGCTAGGTAGGAAACGAAAACTTAGAAAAATTAATTACTTTTTATTTTAAACAAGTGAAAATATTTTTTAAAAAATATTATGGGATATGTATACTCTTTTAAAGACAATATCGTTTTCAAGAACGGTCATAAAATGTGTTTTTAATCGACGTTTATTCAATAAGGGACCAGTTTTCCTACCTAGCTAATGGGGACGAGTTTTCCGGGGTCGAGTTTTCCGGGGTCGAGTTTTCCGGGTACGAGTTTTCCGGGGTCGAGTTTTCCGGGTACGAGTTTTCCGGGTACGAGTTTTCCGGAGACGAGTTATCCGGGGACGATTTTTCCTAAATTATATATATATATATATATATATATATATATATATATATATATATATATATATATATATATATAGTAATTTATAAAATGTATATGGCGATTAAGCTACACTGAATATTCCGCGTTTCATCCACTCTAGGATTCTTAAGGCTTGTGCGCGAATTCTGTGGTTATTTGTGGTTTTTATATGCGCATCTCCTATTGAAATTTTAGGATACTAGAAAGCTTATTGGCTAACTAAAATTTCAAACTAAAATTTCAATAGAAGATGTGCATATAAAAACGACAAATAACCACAGAATTCGCGCATAAGCCTGGAGAATCCTAGAGTGGATGAAACGCGGAATAGTCAGTGTAGCTTAATCGGCATATACATTTTATAACTTACTAACTAGGTCTACCTACATACTGATCACTTTTAAAGTAAATACTTGAAGTTTACGCATACCTCTATACTTTCGTATATTAATTTTATGTGAGTACATTAAGTAGTTATATATATATATATATATATATATATATATATATAGAGAGAGAGAGAGAGAGAGAGAGAGAGAGAGAGAGATTTATATATAAAGAGAGAGAGGGAGAGAGAGAGGGAGGAAGGAAAGAGAAAAGAGAGATAATAAACAACAATAATCCACTGAATCAAAATTTTCTCTTCTCTTGTTTCTATTCTCTTCTCTTTTCCTTCTTTCTCTGTCTCCTTCTGCCTCTGTCTCCCACTCTTCGTTATCTTCCTCCTTTCTCTGTTATTATTATCAAGAATGAAATCATAAACAGATAACACGACACTTGAGATTTCAGCTTTTATACTGGTGATGATGTGCAGTAACACGGATCTTATACTAAACTCCATCTTTTCTGTCTTCTCTGAATGAGGCAAACTCTTTCAGGAATGAAACGTTCAGTAACACTTCTTGCAAGGCATGCATGTCCGTCCGGTTTTCATCTTTTCTTTTTAAACGTTTTTTTCTTTTTTGTCAGTCTTATTTCTGATCACGGCAACGGATATTGAATTGCAGGAACACGTTTGAGGTCGGTGAGTACGATGGTGACTGGGGTGTCACTTGGTGCGTTTGCCTTTTGGTGAATGATAAAACTAAACCAATTCCAGCCACATGTTACGAACAGGGAGGAGTATGTTAAGTTGTCCTAGCGTCATATACACGTGGGAAAGATCTTTAACCAGCGACGCTGCTATCAATGGCATCTGTTCATTATAGAGGCGTCATTTTATTTCCGTTGCTCTTTCTGTCGGAGGTGGGAGGCGGTGAGCCACATTTTATCAGGTGCCCGCAAAGTCATTACATTATATACATATATATATATATATATATATATATATATATATATATATATATATATATATATATATATGTGTGTGTGTGTGTGTGTGTGTGTCTATATGTGTATATATATGTACATGTATATAAATATATATGTATATATAAATATATATATATGTGTGTGTATGTGTGTGTATATATATATATATATATACATATGTGTATATGTATATATATGTGGAAGAGGCTTAGGCTTCTGATTACGGGGTCCCGATTTCGAATCTCGCTAGATCCAGCCACTCTGATGAGACGTAGACGACGAAACACGTGCCAGTGGATAATTATATATATATTTTTAAATTACATATGCCGCTCCCCACGTGGGAGTACCAAACTGGTCAACGGGGAAATCATTCCCAACCTGCGTTTAGGTAAAAATGCGCTTCCATATAAATAATTGAATTCATTCGATAAGTATCGCTTACAAAAACAAACAACATATATATATATATATATATATATATATATATATATATATATATATATATATATTGTAAACAAACACAGACGAAATTTGGTATTATCATTATTATTATTTCTATTTTATTATGCGACTTAGTTCACTGATCAACTTATTCCTCGTTATATATAATAATCAATAGTGGATTGATTCTGTAATGATTTATACCCCATCTGCATAAATTTAAATACATTGCTTAAGCGTATTGTACGAGCAGGTAAAGCGTGGCTGCCACTTGTATAAATTTCCTCGTTGGTATGTGGGGGTGCATTAATTCGCTGGGAGAGATGGACCCCAAGTCTTCGTTAAGACATGCATCTAGAAAGAAAATCTGATGTAAAGTGATAGTTTATTAAAGTGGCGGATAAGTAACAAACTCCTTAGGTTTTAAACCGCATTTTATATTTTTTGTGCAGCATTCCTTGTATTTTTCGTGTTGTTTTTTCTAACACACACACACACACACACACAAACACACACATATGATTATATATATATATATATATATATATATATATTAGTGTATTTAGGCAGCATTCCTTCATTCAGGCAAACATTATTAAAAACTAGCGGGGGTACCCGGCGTTGCCTGAGTGTTTGCTTCCGGGACGGGGGGGAGTTTTAAAAAATGTTATGGTAGGTAAGTAGGAAGGATCAAACCCGGAGTCATGAGTAAAAGTAGGAAAATAAAGTGTGAAAAAAAACAAACATCTGCTACGTTAACAGTTCGGCCACCAAGAAAAGTCCATTCTAGTTGTTTAGGAAAAAAAAACGACTACGGTAGGTCGGCGCGAACGTGAAAATATAATGTGAATTGTCCAGCACGCTAACCACTACGCCACAGAGCACTGCAGCTTAGTTTAATGATTTTAAATAACTTCACATGAAAGAACTACGAAGCCAAACCGGTGTTCTCTTCTCAACTGTTCCTTGTGAACGATCCTCAAACGGTGTTAAGTGGTGGTAGGGGGAGGAGGAATTTATTAGAGAGAAAATATTTTACCACTTCCATTGATCTTAACCGATTTTGGCCGTGACTTCTCAGCAGAAAAAGTATAGAAATCTAAGATTATCGAGGAATTTGAAAATAATAAGCCTATAACACACCTCAGATATTGTTCTGCCGTTTGTGGATATTATATTTGCATGAAATATCTTGATTTTTAATCCTATTAATGTCAAAATCCGACGGGAAAAAATGAGTTCATTTTATATATGTATATATATATATATATATATATATATATATATATATATATATATATATATATATATATAGAATATATAGAAGATAGATAGAATAGATAGATAGATAGATAGAAAAGAAGAAGATAGAAGAAGAATAGATAGATAGAATAGAAGAAGATAGATAGATAGAATAGAAGAAGAATAGATAGAAGAAGATAGAATAGAATAGAAGATAGATAGAATAGAAAAGAAGATAGAAGAATAGAGAAGAGAAAGAAGAATAGAAAAGAAAGAAATAATAGAATAGATAGAAGAAGAAGAAGAAGAAGAAGAAGAAGAAGAGACAACAGAGATACCTTGCTTAATGATACTATTTTTCATTTTACGACTGGTTTTACTAACATTGCCTTTTATCATCCTAATTTTTAATCGAGTTTTTTATCACTCGTAAATGTATATTTTAATCGACTTTTCATTGACTCTTTTATCATTCGTAACTATATATTTCACTTCTATTTTTAATATGTTATCTCCACCTGATGATGATTCAAGAAAGAATCGAAAGCTCTCGTGTGAACCATGGAACATTTGTAAATACCTTCCATCTTGAAGTTAAAACAATCTTACGAAAGATCGAAAAAATTAAAAAAAGAATCATTAAGAAAGGTATCAATGTTGTTTTTAATAATGTTTGCCTGAATATATATATATATATATATATATATATATATATATATATATATATATATATGTAAAATTTGAGGTTGTTATTTTCCAAAAGTAAGGTAACCAGTGAGATTTTTTTTCATTGCATTTTTACCCCAAACAAGGCGCATTGCCACTTTGGTGTAGCGGGCTACCATCAGGGGCAGCAACTACTGGGGCAGCACTATGTTGGGATTTGGGCAGCAAGATGTCGGTTCACGTTGCACTTGAACTTCTGCATGTATGTACAGTTAGGGAAGCAGGAACCTGGAATGGAATTCCAGAGTCTAGCTCTTCTGGGGAAGAAACTACTGGAGTAGAAAGATCTGTTACATCTAGGGATCTCTACTGTGTGGGGGTAGGATTTAGCTGCCTGTCGGGTTTGTCGAGGGTGTCTACGTCGTGGGGGCACAAGTGTCTGACGTTCGTCAGAGCATTCACCATTAAAATACTTGTAGAACAGGCAGAGGGATGCAACATTTCGTCGATGGGACAGAGGCTGAAGCTTAGATGCCAGTTCAAGGCCTATCAGATTGGCGACCCTTTTTTTAACCTTGTCTAGGAGCGAGAGACAAGTAGCAGATTCGCCAGCCCAAATGTGACAACAATACTCCATACATGGGCGAATGGTGGCCTTATAGAGGTACAATATACTTTTTCTAGCACGGTAGAGAGAGCCTACCTTTTTCGCAGCGGCCCTGGCAATGTTTTCAATATAATTGTTCCAACTCATGTTTCCTGTGAACGTTAGGCCAAGTAATTTGAAAGATGTGCTCTCAGACAGGGAGTCACTGGCCATTGCTATTGGTGGCAGAGAAGGTTTCTTGTAATTATTGAAGGAAACCAGTTTAGTCTTGGCAGCAGTGAATGTGACCATCCATCTTTGTCCCCATTCCACTACAGATTGGAGGTCATCCTCTAGTGTTTTTGGCATTTATTCAGATATGTGTTCATTTGTTTTCCTGTCATGCCTGTTAAAGAGTGTAGTGTCATCAGCATATATATCCATCTCAGAGGCAGTTTTGTCGGGGAGGTCATTAATAAATATTAGGAACAATAGAGGTCCAAGGATAGACCCCTGAGGCACTCCTGCATTTATATCACACTGTTTGGATATACGACCGTCGAGGACAACCTGGATTTTTCTCTTATCTAAGAAGGATTTAATTATGTCAAGTATTCTACCAGTGATACCGTATGATTGAATTTTCCTGATGAGGCCCTTGTGCCATACCCTGTAAAAAGCCTTAGATATATCTAGAGCTATATATATATATATATATATATATATATATATATATATATATATATATATATATATATATATGAACAAATGATTGATAAAACATGTAAAAAAAAACATCTTGAAAAAGAGTTAAAAACATATTTAATTTTAAAAAGGAAGCACAAGATAAGTGGATAGTCCTTAATCCGCGGAGTTTCGAAGAAATACTCTCCTTCTCATCAGAGGGTAGGAATAACGAAAATGCGGGATCGGATTTTGCATGTAAAAGTATTTAATGAAAGATTCGACCGAGAAATAAGAAGGACAATTAGCAAAACTGCAAAATTAAAAAAAAAGCTTATTAAGTAAGAACACTTCGTGCTATTCAACAATACTTTTCTGATTATATATATATATATACATATATATATGTACATATATATATATGTGTGTGTGTGTGTGTGTGTGTGTGTGTGTCTCTCTCTCTCTCTCTCTCTATATATATATATATATTTAGTGGAGATGATAATTAATAAAAACTGAAGAAAGTGCTCAATACTGTTGTACAGCGGATATGCGTTATATTTTTTATTACCGTTTCTTTCTGTTAAGTTACATTATTGTTTCAGCTACTCGGCCGTTTTTTTTTTTGTTTTTTGTTTTTTTTGCCGTCTGTAACTTCCTCAGACTTTTTCAGAAATGTTCGCTATTTTGGGAAGAAAGAGTGAAAGAGTGAATGAGGTCAGGGGGAGTGTGAGGAGGGCGGGAGAAAGAGAGGAAGGGAACAAGGGGGGAAGGTTGGAGGAGGCGCTATGTATGTCAGTATATATATATATATATATATATATATATATATATATATATATATATATATATATATATATATATATATATATAGATGAATTTAGGAAAACTCGTCCCGGGAAAACTCGTCTTGGAAAAACTCGTCTCGGGAAAACTCGTCTCCAGAAAACTCGGCCCCGGAAAACTCGTCCCCTTTCGCTAGGTAGGAAAACTGGTCCCGTATTGAATAAATATCGATTGAAAACACATTTTATGATCGTTCTTGAAGGAGATATTGTTTTTTTAAAATAGACTATAGCCCCCCATAATATTTAAAAAAAATATTTTTTCTTGTTTAATGTTTTTTTTTTTTATTTTTGTTTTTTAAAATAAAATCGATTTTCTAAGTGTCCGCTTTCTACCTAACTGGCTAAGTTCTTAGTGGTTTCACATATTTTAAAGCGTTTATTATGTTCATAAACGAGACCGCATATTTTTTTAAATATTAATATAAAAAAGAATTTACTTATTTACTGTTGTTTAATTTATTTGGAATCGTTTATTCGGTAAAGAAAAAAAAACACAGAAAACAAACAAGAGTGTTACGTGAGAACGTGAAATAATGTCCGGTATATCACATCTTAGGGGTCTTGATAATCGCTAAAAAATAGAAAATTAAAGAAATTACTAAGGGAGATTTGGTTTTAAAAAGAAAATTTTAATATTTTTTTTAATATTATTTTGAGAGAGGGGGGGTAAAAATTATATCTCCCTCCGAAAAACAACCAACAAAAAATGAAATTAAAAAGATTCTTGATAAACGATAGCGGAGTTTTCAATAAAATTGATTAATAAATTTATTTAGTGATTACTTTTTCTCTTAATGATTGATTTTAGAATTTTGAAGTAAAAATTAAAAATGAGTTAACGAGAGATTGTTAGCACATGGCATCTCTCGCGTCAAAAGAATATTTTGCTTTTAATTTATTAGTTAATTTTTGCAAAATCTGACAGGACGACAATAAATGTTGATAATTGATAAAATTATAATTTTAAATACCGCATGAGTGCATTTGGTATGAGAGAAAAGAAAAACATAACAAAAAAAAACTATCATAATTAAAAAACCAAAACAAAAAAAGTAACGAAATATCGAATCGCTCCCTGTTTTTTATTTTTTTTGTTTTGTTTTTTATTATTGTTTTTATGACTCCAAAAAACATGGTCAAAATAAGAACAAAAAAATGTGTAATTAACTTTGTATGAACATAATAAACGCTTTAAAATAAGTGAAACCACTAAGAACTTAGCCAATTAGGTAGAAAATGGACACTTAGAACATCAACTTCATTTAAAAAAAAACAAACATTAAACAAGTAAAAATATTTTTTTTAAATATTATGGGGGGGGGGCTATAGTCTATTTTAAAAAACAATATCTCCTTCAAGAACGATCATAAAATGTGTTTTCAATCGATATTTATTCAATACGGGACCAGTTTTCCTACCTAGCGAAAGGGGACGAGTTTTCCGGAGACGAGTTTTCCCGAGACGGGTTTTCCCGAGACGAGTTTTCCCGGGACGAGTTTTCCCGGGACGAGTATTCCGGGCACCTATATATATATATATATATATATATATATATATATATATATATATATATATATCATGGAGGGAAAGCTGAGGCCAGGGGCAATTCTCACTTTAGACCGAATATCCTAATTTGCATATAGTTTGCTCTCAACCATACGTTGCTCGCAACACGTGAAAAAATTTTTTTTTTTTTTTTTTTTTTTTTTTTTTTACAAAGGCGTCACCACATTATCAAGGCCCAGAGGCCACTCAAGGATAAGGGTTAAAGAGTGTACAGTAGAAATTGGTCAATATAGTAATCATTAGTAATGAAAATTTGGTAAATTTAATAACTTATATGGAACGGCTCATCAAGAACTTATTTACTTTAGACTTGAACACAACCATATTGTAGTCAGTCGGAAAGCAGGAAAACGGAAGACAATTCCACAGGCGTGCAGTTCTAAGAAATAAGCTTTGTTCATGGAATCTACGTTTAGGTTTAGGCACAGATAAAGAGTGGGGGAAATTATTGATAGTGTTTACAGCTAGACGAGTGTTTCTTGTGAAAGTTTTGCGAGGGGGGACCATAGATTGAAGCTCAGTTGAACACTTTCCATGAAAATAACGATACATCAGAGACAAACTCGCAACATCTCTTCTGTGAGATAGAGGTTGCAAGGAGGAGAAAAGGACATCTCCTACGAGGCTACGAAGTCTATTTTGAACTCTATCAAGGCAGGACAAGTCCTTTCTAGCAGCTCCTGCCCAGATGTGGCAACAGTATTCCATCCTTGGACGTACCTGGCTCTTATATAGGTAGAGAATAGCATCAGCAGTGAGATATCTACTGGATCGATAGAAAGATCCCACCATTTTTCCAGCGGCCTTGGCAACAGATTTGATATACGTGTTCCATTTAAGATCAGGAGTAATGGTCAAGCCCAGAAGCTTGTCAAAACTTGAGGCCTCCTGAAGACGAGAGCCATTCATTTCAATTGATGACAAATGTGAATTAGAATGTTGATGATGTAAAGAGAGAAGCTTGGTTTTAGATGCATTAAAAGTAACCAGCCACTCCTTTCCCCATTGTACTACGTGCTCAAGATCAGAGGAGAGAGAATTGGAGAGAACTTGGTCGTTTACTGTCTTAGATGTGCTACCATAAATGGTAGTGTCGTCAGCATAAATGTCTACAAATGATGTAAGGATATGATTTGGAAGATCATTAATGTAGATCAGGAAAAGAGTTGGGCCCAGGATGGATCCCTGAGGGACACCGGCATTAATACTGTGAGCTTCTGATTTTTGCCCCTCAACTACTACTCTTATGAACCTATCAGAAAGAAATGATTTAATAATTGAGAAGACTTTTCCAGCTATACCATAGCTAGCGATCTTATGAAGTAAACCTTTATGCCATACCCTATCAAAGGCTTTAGATATGTCAAGAGCAATTGCCCTAGAAAGATTGCCACCGTCGAGCGATTTGCTAATCCTATGCGATATAACTGTAAGGACATCTGCTGTAGATCTAGCAGAACGGAAACCATATTGAGTGTCACTAAGAAGGTTATTTTTGTTGAGATGTTTGATTACTTCTGTATTTAACACAGATTCTAGCAACTTACTCATGACGCACAGGAGACTTATTGGCCTGTACTGAGAGGGGGATGAGCGATCACCTGAATTCTTAAATACAGGGCATACTGATGAGATTTTCCAGGGAGATGGGAAACTATTCTCCTTAAGACAACGTTTAAACAGTTTTGTAAGTATGGGCGCTAATTCAGGTTGAAGTTTTTTGAGTACTATAATTGGAATACCGTCAGGGCCAGTTGCTTTACTCGAATCAAGGTTTTTGATTAGCTTCGCAACATCACATACAGATATACGTATATCACATAGCGTGTTTTCTGATACAGGAGGAAATATTGGGGGTTGGCGGTCTTGGTCGCAAAGGGTAGAATTAGCTGCAAAGTTCTTGACAAAGAGTTTGGCTTTGTCTGATGCTGACGAGATTACCTCAGGTCCATTGATAATAGTTGGGATGGAGCCCACGCTTCTGTTCAGGATTCTGTTTGCTATTTGCCAAAACTGGTGGGAACCAAGCCGCTGCTCAGCTACTTTGGACTTAACAGATTGAGCATACAACACTCTTACGTTCCTTATTACTTTCTTACAATGGTTGCTGGCAGTCCTGAAAACGGCTTTAGTTTCCATACATCTATTACGTTTGAAGCAGTGGAAAAAGTGATTTCTGTGCGCAATGGCAGCAGCACATTCTGGAGAGAACCATGGCTGGCTGTTAGGTTTTTGCTGAAACTTTTTAGAGGGTATGAAATGGTCAATACCTATAATTAACCATTCAGTTAGGTCTAATACTATAGAGGACACATCCTTTTTAAACATGGAATGCAGAGGTAGATCAGATATAAATGTACGGAAGCTATCCCAGTCAGCCTACGTGTATCGATATACTGTACGATGAAGAGGTACGTCTGGGGACTTATTACATTTCATTTTTATCTTGATTGATACAACAGAGTGGTCGGAAGATCCAAGAGGCGACAGAACAGAAACTGAACATAGTTCAGGGCAAGTTGTGAGAAAAAGGTCTAGTAGGCTCGCATACTGGCCGTCATTATCGGGCACACGGGTAGGTTAATTGCGATGTCACGATAGTTTATGGCACGTCGTTTTGTTTTTTAAATACTCATGTCCTCCTTGAACTGTTAACCGATACGAACAATTTTTTTTTTTCTTTTTACATTTTCACCCCAAACAAGTCGCATTGCCACTTTGGTGTAGGGGGCTACTATCAGGGGAAACATCTACTGGGGTACTATGTAGGGATTAGGGCAGCGAGATGTTGGTTCACGTTGCACTTGAACTTCTGCATATCAGTACAGTTGGGGAAGCAGTGACCTGGAATGGAATTCCAAAGTCTAGCTGTTCTTGGGAAGAAACTACTGGAGTAGAAAGATCTTTTACATCTAGGGATCTCTACAGTGTGGGGTGGGATTTTGCAGCTAGTCGGGTCTGTCGAGGGTGTCTACGTCGTGGGAGAACAAGTGCTTGCAGTTCTTCAGAGCATTCACCATTATAATACTTATAGAACAGGCAGAGGGATGCAACGTTTCGACGATGGGACAGAGGCTGAAGTTTAGATGCCAGTTTAGGGCCTATCAGATTTGCGACTCTCTTTTGAACCCTGTCAAGGAGCGAGAGACTAGTAGCCGATGCACCGGCCCAAATATGACAGCAATACTCCATACATGGGCGAATAGTGGCCTTATAGAGGTACAGGATACTTTCGGGTGTTAGAAGTTTTCTAGCACGGTAGAGAGAGCCCACCTTCCTTGCAGCGGCCCTGGCAATGCCCTCTATGTAATTGTTCCAACTCATGTTTCCTGTGAACGTTAGGCCAAGTAGCTTGAGAGACGTACTCTCAGATAAAGAGTCGTTGGCCATTGCTATAGGTGGTAGAGAAGGTTTCTTGTAATTATTGAATGAAACCAGTTTTGTCTTGGTGGCATTGAACGTTACCATCCATTTTTGTCCCCATTCCACTACTGATTGGAGGCCATCATCTAGTGTTTCTACCATTACTTTAGATATGTGTTCATTTGTTTTCCTGTCGTGCCTGCTATAGAGTGTGGTGTCATCAGCATACATACCCATCTCAGAGGTAATTTTGTCGGGGAGGTCATTTATGAATATCAGGAACAGCAGAGGTCCAAGGATATATCCCTGGGGCACTCCCGCATTTATATCATATTGTTTAGATGTACGACCGTCGAGGACAACCTGGATTTTTCTCTTATCTAAGAAGGATTTAATTATGTTAAGTATTCTACCAGTGATACCGTAAGATCTAATCTTCGTGAGGAGACCCTCATGCCATAACCTGTCAAAAGCCTTAGATATATCTAGAGCTACCGCTCTGCCCTCACCCGCTTTGTCCAGTGAATGGTATATGCGTTCAGAGATTACAGTGAGGATGTCTGCCGTGGAACGGGCTTGTCTAAATCCATATTGATGGTCGGTCAGAAGTTTAGCATCTGTAAGGTGCTGGACTAGAGCAAGGTTAATTAAGGTCTCAAATATTTTGGCAAAAAGTGGGAGGAGGCTAATAGGGCGATAATTTAATGGGTCAGTTCTTTCGCTAGAATTCTTGAATACTGGTACTACAGAAGCAGTTTTCCAACAGCTCGGAAAGCAAGATTCATTAAGGCAGTTGTTGTAGAGTTTGGAGAGAATTTGAGCTACTTCGGCTGAGCACATTTTTAATAGCACAGCTGGGATGAGGTCGGGTCCACATGCTTTGGAAGTGTCAAGGTTTTTTATGATAGCCTGCACCTGAGCAGGGGTGATTTTCAGATCGTCTAGCGTGGCGTCTGTCCTCATAAGAAATTGAGGTAGGGGGTGGTTTAGAGGGTCCAGTGTGGAGTTTGAGGCAAATCGCCTGGCAAGCATGTTAGCCTTCTCGGTTGCTGAGCAAAGAACCTCGTGATTGTTAGTTAGTGGGGGAATTGTTGATTGCCCATTATTTACTACACTGTTGTAGATTTTCCAGAAGTCACGAGTTCCTAGTTTTTGTGCTTCGATGCGTTAATTAGTGGTTTCCGTAAATTCCCTCTTAGCTGTCGCTATTTCTTTCTTAACGTTACTTCTAGCTTCTATGTACTTCTGTCTGTTTGAACTGGACTTATGTCGGTTAAACCTGCGGAATGCATGCTGCCTTTGAGCAATGGCAGTTGCGCAAGTCGAAGTAAACCATTGGGGAGAGTGGGGCTTGCTATAGAATTTCCGCATGGGAACATGCGCTTCGATTGCAGTTTTGAACAATTCAGTGGTCTCGGTTGCACACTGTTCAGCAGGAAGAGAAAAAATATTTCCCCATGGGGCGTCTCTGATAAGATCTCTGATAGCTTCCCAGTCAGCCTTTATATAATATCTCGGTGTTTTGAGCACTGGCTCTTCAGTTTTGGGTCTAGAGTTTAGGGCGATTTCAACCATTATCATCGCATGATCAGCGTTCCCAAGTGGGCTGTCGGCTTTCGTTACACAATCATCAGGAACTGGGGTCAAAAACAGATCTAATAGTGATGCGTGTTGTTCTTCCTGATCAGGGAAGCGGGTTGGAAAAGTAACAATTTGCGATAAGGAGTGAGATACAGAGAAGCTATGAGTTGCGCTGCCTGCTGCATCTGTGTAAGTAGAGAATCCAAGCCAGTTTTTGTGATGGACATTAAAGTCGCCAAATACATGTACTTGGGCGCTAGTGTCGAAGGAGAGTGCTGTGTCTATGCTGTCAGATACTTTGTTTATTATGGTGCAGTCTTGGGTCGAGGGAGAGCGGTAGAGAAAGTAAAAGTAGCTAATGTTGTGTTGCATGATTAGTCTAAAGCACATAAAGGCTTGATCATCCGTTTCTAGGTTTGTTTCTCTAGTCAAGGGAAGGGTATTACGAATGTAAACTCCAAGTCCGTGCATATGTCTGTCAGAGTCCTTACGGCAGAGTGGGAGATATCCAGGCATGTTAAAGTAGTTAGAGGGGATGGAGGAGTGTAGGTTAGTCTCACTTAGTGCTAAGATATCCGGGGTATTTGTTAGGAGAAATGCTTCGACATCAGCTAAATTAGTTCTAAGCCCACGGATATTTGTGAATGCAAGCCTCAAGGGAGGAGGCAAGTTGGATTTGTTTTACCCTAAGCCTGGTTTAAGCTTATTTTTAGATTGTACTGTCATCATGTTTTTTAACGAGTTTCAGTTGGGTTAGGGGAAGCCGAACAGGAGGTTATGCAGAATATCACACATGCATCACAAGTAGACCATCAGCTGACCCTCCATCAACTAGGACTGTGGCCTCAGGAAAGTCCACCGGGGATGAGTGCAGGGTCCCTTTCCATGCGCGCCATTGTACTGCAAACAACCCGATATCATTCAACTGTTGATGGAGCAGCCGCTCTAAGCGCTACCTAAGAGTTAGGGCTCCTGTACTACCAGTCGGAAACAGCAGCCAGTAACTGTCAATCCGGTACCCTCAACCCATCAGAGGAAGGTCAACCCAATCTAATTGCTCAGTCATATGCGGTACTCAAGCATTCTCAAGTGCCCAGCTTTAGGGGTGGGGTGTGTCGGGAGTGGGGAAACGGCGTTCATTGCCCTAGACAAGAAACAAGATCTACCACTTGGTGTTTCTGTCGAATCACTGTGATAGTATCTATGCGCCTGACTAATAGGCAAATAAGGAGTTTGGAAGCCGGGCGATAGGCAAGACCTATCTACTCCTTAAGCATTTTAGGTTT
>NC_136498.1:24672727-24677727 GCF_053919585.1 Euprymna scolopes | reverse complement strand
TATAAATCAAATTTACAAAATTTGGAAACTAAAGAGGATATATAAATATTAATACTTATATTAGTAGGAAATTCCTGACAAAATGTAATGATTCAATATTCTAGAGAGGGTATCGGTATATCAAGTACGTTAAAATTTTGCAAATTAGTATTAAAAATATTTATTATTCGAAATTAGGTTTACAGATTGTGAAAGAGTATTTACTAAAATTTTCTGAAATAATCATTTCTAATTCTGTATTTCTTTTCGAATAATAAATGCTAGAAATTATATTTGGCAAAATCTTAACTTCCATTATATATATATATATATATATATATATATATATATATATATATATATATATATATATATATATATATATATACTAGCATGGGTGCCCAGCTCTTCCCGGGTGTTTGGATATGTATGCTGACCAAAAAAAAGTCAACTTTTAAAAAATTTGACCCCTATTATGACGCCTTAAAATTGATTGTTTTGGCCTCACATCAAGTCATTAAGTTAGATCCATGTCAAAGGAACCTATATCTAAAATTTCACGTGTTAAGACAACACTTTGTAGGAGGAGTTTTGTAGAGTTCTTAAATGTTAAATCGTTCAACTTTGACCGCTTAACAGCCAAATATCTGACCGAAAACGATCACATAGATTTTCCCAAATCTCAGTACCCTGTACATCAAATTTCGAGTCTGTAGACTAAACATTGACAAAGTTATAGCGTAGGGAAATGTACAGAGACAGTCAGACACACAGACACACAGACAGACACACATACACGTTCACTTTTATATATATACATATAATAGCATTTCAGCTCGGCGTTGCCTGGGTGTTTGGAGGTGTATGTTGAGCAAAAAAAAAAAAGAGGTCAATTATTTTAATTTTGACCCCTATTATTACGCCTTAATCTTTATTTTCTGGGTTCAATCGAGTTATTAAGTTAGATCCATGTCCAAGGAACCTATATCTAAAATTTAAAGTGTTTAGACCCCAAATTGTGGGAGGAGTTTGGTAGGGTTCTCATAGGTCAAATCGTGCAATTTTTACCTTTAAAAGCCAAATTTCTGGCCGAAAACCGATCACATAGTTTTTTTTCCAAATCTCAGTACACTATATCAATTTTTGAGTCCAAAGACAGAAAATCGACAGAGTTATTGCGAAGGAAAATGAACATAGACACACACACACACAGACAGATATACAGACCGACAAACAGACTGACACACAGACAGACACACAGACACGTTCACTTTTATAGATATACTAGCATGGGTGCCCGGCATTGCCCAGGTATTTAGAGATGTATGCTGAGCAAAAAAAAAGTAGTCAATGTGTTTAATTTGACCCCTATTATGCCCCCTTAAAATTTATTGTTTTGGGCTCAAATTAAGTTATTAAATTAGATCTATATCCAATGAACCTATATCTAAAATTTCAAGTGTTTAGACCGAAAATTGTCGGAGGAGTTTGGTAGAGTTCTCAAAGGTCACATTTTTAACTTTGACGCCTTAACACTCAAATTTCTGGCCGAAAACCGCATGTTTTTTTTCGATAATAAAGAACTATAACACAAAAGAAACTTAATATTTAGAGATTTTAAAAGAATGGAAATGGGAATAAGAAATGTGTAAGTATTGGGAATTTCAAAAGAATCAGCAATTGTACCAGAATCAGGAATTTAGATAACATTCGTTCATTGTATCGGAATGCGAAAAATATTAGGATCGTCTCATCAATAATTTCTTCATAATCGTAATAACTAAATTTTTTCTTCCTGTTTAGTTCCGTTGGAATTCATCTTCTCATATGTTTTACTTTTAAATATGCTTTACTTATACGTTTCTATATTCGAAAGAGGTCAAGATTTAATGGGCGTCGTGTTCGTTTATTTTTTAAGACTCTACCGGAAGTTAAGAAAGAGACATTCAGTAGAAATATAGTACTTTTGTGTTCTCCCTTTTTTTTTTTTTAGATTTTTTTTCTTTTTTGTTTTTTGTCGGTTTCTGAAGGAATCGGTGCACACGGCGAGAAGAAGTGTCACTACTTGGTTGAATGAAAGATTAGGCCGGCTAGCGATATGAAATGGGCGGAGTGCCGATTTGACCACTCGGACGTTTGTTTGGCGGGCCAAGTGGCTGTAGGAGCCGGTTTTAAGGACTGCACGTGTGCCGGAGACGGCCATCTCAATCGTGGCGCCACACATCGCAAAGGCTCTTTCTGAACGCATCCTGTACTTACTGATAAGACCGTTGCGCTTATAATTAACAACCAGATACACACACGTACACACACAATATATATATATATATATATATATATATATATATATATATATGTGTGTGTGTGTGTGTGTGTGTCGGTGTGTACGTGTGTATGTATGTTTACATTATTAAATGTATATATATATATATATATGTCTGCGTGAGTGTGTGTGTGTGTGTGTGTGTGTGTGTGGTATATCGCGTTTGTTTTGCAATATACCCAACCTTACACACAGACCAGACATATATTGCAATTATGCACGCGCGCGTATATATATATATATATATATATATATATATATATATATATATATATATATAATTTACGGTTGCTATTTTCCAAAGGTAGGGTAACCAATGAAATATAACGAGGTTCATACAAGAGTGCTCAATACATATGAAGAGCAGCCAGATTTGCCTTTACATAAGCAGTAGTTTGTTGCTACACAGTCATGAGCATGTTTCGGTCTTCCGTTTTCGAAAATAAGGGTTATTGCCTGATGAGGCCTCTAGTTAGTAAATACTAGTAGACCGACACATGCTCGTGACTGTGTAGCAACAAACTACTGCTTATGTAAAGACAAATATATATATATATATATCCAAAATTATATAAAACATATTATCTATCTATCTTTATATATATATATATATATATATATATATATATATATATATATATATATATATATATATATATATATATATATATTGCCTTATAAAGTTATCTTTGTGTATGGGCATATTCAATTATCTCTTTTTATAAAGTTATATATACGTGTGAATGTGGACAATCGCGATTGTCCTTTCAAATAAAAAATCATATATATATATATATATATATATATATATATATATATATATATATATATATACCTGTGGGTTTATGCATCTCTCTCTCTCTCTCTCGCTCTCTATCTCTTTCTGTCTGTCTGTATGTCTCTCTCTGTATGTCTCTCTCTCTCTCTCTCTATATATATATATATATACATACATATATATGCACTCTACTTTTGTATATTACTATGTCAAATATATATATATGCATATATATATATAACTATATATATATATATATATATGTATATATATACACACACACTCTAAAATTATAAGGTAATGTATATCCACATAAGAAATTGCTAAAGACGCAATCTTATGCAAAAACCTGACGAATTCCCACGCTGAATGTAACGCGGAATATTATATATAATTTTATCGTCCATAGAAACATATGTCTTCGTTTTATGTTTGGACATATTTATGTATCTATTTATATTAGTTCGGTGCACAAATAATGTCGTTTTCTACTCATACTTACATAATTCATCTCACGAAACACATTTACCAAACACAGAAAAATCCGATGACTCCGACGTACGTATTCAATTTGGATCGCTTAAACCACTTTTTCCCCCGATGAAAACTTATAACAAAAAGTTCGACAGATCTGAATAATGTTTATACTAAATTTCAAGTCTGTAGATTAAAAATTTCTTGGTCGAAAAATATCCTCACACACATGCACACATTCTCAGTTTTAAAGATATATAGATAGATTTAGCAAGCTTTTCTTGGGGTCAATTTCTTCTTCAGACAGCTTTAAGTTGGTTGTTGGTTGTTTTTGTTTTACGGCATATCAACCCTTTTCGGGTTATTTAATGCCGAATCCAAAGATTTTGAAGAAAAAAATTTTTAATAGAATATATTTGTTGTTTTCAAGTCGGTTTCTATTTAACCCATAGTTGGAACCCTAACAGGTACTACCACTCCGGGTCAGAGTGGACCTGGGAGCAATGGTAATTAAAGGGTGGCTCCACACTCCCCAAAGCCCACAAGCTGGGGCCTCACCACTGGATATAGTTTAAGGTCATATCCAGGACCCCCATTGAGGGACTTTTACCCTCTGCAGGGGGGCAGTCGGTGTATTCTAATGCCCCACCGACAGGCTAGACAGCTTTAAGGTAAGCCGTAACTGTGAGTTATTTTTCAAAAATGTATGATGGTTTTTAATTGGAATAAGAATTAGGATACGTGAATCAGGATTCTAGTTGAAATTGATTTTAATTAATTTAGAATCATATAATTCCGTTAAGCATTTAATATAATTATATTTAAATTATCAGTTCTGTTTTTTTTAGTTTTGAGTATAAATAATTAAAATTTTACATATTATTCCTTTGACATGGATCAAACTTTAAATATGATTTGAGCCCACAACAATAAATGCAAATGGGTCAAAATTGGGGACAAAGTTTAAACAAGTTGACCTCCCAGACCATTTTTGCTTTAAATATTTGAAATTTTACAGTAAGTGTATTCCGGCATAGGGATACATTTGTAATCTATTTTTGGCTGAAAATGTGGTTGCTAATTAAGCTTTCCGGTATCTAACAAATTAATCAGCTATTTTGCCTCTAAACATTTTACATTTTACATAAAGGGTATTCAGACATGCAGAAGGTTTTACATCAGTTTTTGGACGATAATTTTTCTGCCAAGAAGTCAAATTCGAAAGACTTGACCTTTGCAGACTCTACCAAACTCCACCGTCATTTTTGTGTCTAAACACTTGAAATTGTAGATGTAGGTTACCTGGACATGAGTCAAACTTTTTAGTATATACATATGCACATAACTGTATGAACAGTACATGGGGCTGGAACATAGCAGGGCTGAACTGCTAGTATATATATATATATATATATATATATATATATATATTTATATATATATATA
>NC_136498.1:24552727-24667727 GCF_053919585.1 Euprymna scolopes | reverse complement strand
TATATATGTATATATATATATATATATATATATATATTAACCAAGCACTATATAAAAACAGTAGTTTGTGGAGAAAAGTATGAATGATACAGGGAAGAAATATTCTTTTATGACATGAATTCGTTAGTCTAATTTATTTGAAGCCCTAAAACTTGACTTAGTAACAAAAAAAAATGTCGTTCATAATTTGATGGAGGTGGTTTTTGATCTAGACTGCTCGGGAACCATGATTTAATATATTGTTTTGTTTTACAGAGTTTCATGGTAAACAATTGACGATTCCTTTAAGAACATTTGTACTATTGTTTGTTCAAATAATTTTTTGGTGATTACATTTTCACCTCCAAACAAGGCACAATGCCACTATAAATTAAGGACAGTTTTATATACTTTTAAAGGTTTGAAAGAAACTTCACAGACTATATACGGTAAAGAATACATTAGTGTCATTAATTATTTTAAAATAAAATTCCGTTGAGAAATTAGTCAAACAATGATCGTTGCGTGACAGAATGGCCCGTTGTATGACGGATAAAATAAGTAAGATTACCTTCTAAGTAACAGTCTTTTGGTCTTTTGAAGGTTGAAGATTCGATCTATATTGCGGCCAATACTAAGACCAAAATTGTGGTTTACTTAAGACTTATACCTGGCCATGGCTGACAGAACAAGGGCATGTTATACTCAATGATTGAATAAACAGTTCGCTTCGAAATTTCGAAGAGATTCCCTAGTTCTGACAAAATGCATCTGAAAAAAATGTTTTTAAGGGAGATATATTTTTTAAAAATTCTCCCCCCTCTCTAAATTATGTTTAAAAATATTAAGATTTATTGTATTTTGAAAGGAGATACTCTTTTTTACATCATTTCTACCTCAGTATGTTCATTAATTTTCTATTTTTGAACAATTTTCGAGACTCCCAAGATGTGATGCTCTCATGTCGAACATTATTTTGTTCTAAATTAACACTCAACACTACTTGTTCTTTTTTTAAACAAATAAAACTTTAAAATAAGTTCAATCACTAAAAACTTACAAAGCTAGGTAAAAAGGTGAACACGTGGCACGTTCAAAATGCACGTTCAAAATAGACTATGTAGCCTTGTGGGGATGTCCTTTTCTCTTCCCTGCAACCTCTTTCTCACAGAAGATATATTGCGAGTTTGTCTCTTCTTTATCGTTATTTTCATGGCAGGTGCTTGGATGAGCTCCATTCTATCGTCCCTCCTCGCCAAACTTTCACAAGAAACACCCGTCTTATCTGTGTCTAAACCTAAGCGTAGATTCCATGAGCAAAGCTTCTTTCTTAGAACTGCACGCCTATGGAAATGTCTTCCGTTTTGTTTTTGTTTTTTTTTTTGCTTTCCAGCTGCCTACAATATGGTTGTCTTCAAGTCTAATGTAAACAAGTTTTTGATGAGTAGTTCCATATAAGTTAACAAATTTACCGAATCTCCATTACTAACGGTTACTATATTATCCAATTTCTACTGTACACTCTTTAACCCTTATCCTCGAGTGGCCTCTTGATCTTTATAAGTGGTGATGCCTATGTAAAAAAAACGTAGAAAAATCAATTTCATTTTTAAAACGACATTATTTTTGTTTAAATAACATTAAACAAGTAAAAATATTTAAAAAATATTATGGAGTGTGTATTCTCTTTTAAAAACAATATCTCCTTCAATAACAGTCATAAAATTTGTTTTCAATTAATAGTTATTTAATAAAGGAGGAGTCTTCATACCAAGAAAAATTAGTCGAGTCTTCTGTGGAGGAATATACCGTGGACGAGTCTTCCGTGGACGAGTCTTCCGTGGACGAGTTTTCCGTGGACGAGTTTTCCGTGGACGAGTTTTCTTAAATTCTGTTTGTCATATGTAATTTTATATTTATTGGCTAGATTTATGCATAAAGATTTTGCAAAAGTGAACTTTATTTATTTTTATTCTTAAAAAAATATTTTCCCAGTACGCCACACAGAGATTTATCAAAAAAGTAATGTCTTTATTTATTACCCCTTTCTCCCGCTTTATTGGATTCACTTTCTCCGTCACTTTCTAAATTTTCTAACTTTTAATATGAAAGTGCTAAAACGAAGAATTTTCAAACAATAAAAAATATTTCCATAGTTCAAAGAGTAACTCGTAAACGCGAATGTAGTAATATAGCGTTGAATTCTACAAACCTATAAAACAGTCGCTTGATGAAGAGAAATTCACATTACTTTCTAGACACCACAATTCCTGCATCGACTCTTGTAAGGGACACTTCAAAAGACTGAAATCCCTGTAAACCCGATGCTCGATCTCCAATGAACACACACCACCCAGACGATAAATTCTCTAACACACACCCTCACTTTCGCACACACACAAACACACACACACACACACTCACACACACAGACACATATACGCACACACTCACACATATCCACAACAGACTTATGAAAGGAAATTTGACCGTATCCTACTCGTAAGAGCTTCCCTTATTTCGAACTTAGTCCTTACATTCCAGGAGCGATGATTCAGACAAAGAGGGGAGATTTGCTGTTTTTTTTATCATAATCTATTTCATTTTAGATTTTTTGTTGGAAAGTATTTTTTCAGCTTCTTACATCACGTGGCTCGATGTCTTTTCTGGGGCGATTTCCATAAACTGAAAAAAAAAACCCACTTTAAAACTTCCTAACAAATTTGGGTCTGTCTAAGTATATTTTATATTACGGTATTTTTTTATATATATATGAATCTATTTTGTTTGGTAACTCATGTCTTCTCGTCTCATTCTCAAAATTCCGTTTAAAATTAACGGGTGATCTATTGATGTTTTTATGTTACATGATCTTCCCTAGCCAAGGGGTTGTACAGAGATAGTGAAAAAATGTACTAGAATTTAAAAATGCGTACAGTCTTTGAAAAATAGGAAGGATAAAAGTGTTATATGGAAAAGGGCTGTCACCTTTCCGTGTAAATAAGAAGAATACTTGATAAGTGAAAATGAGATTAGGATAAGCCTAGAATCGAACCCTGAAAGGAAAGTTAAGAAATGGAATCTTAGAAATCAAAGTCTATTGTTAATTCATTTAGAAATCTTAATATTTAATATGTCAGTAAAAGAATGGACAATGCAAATTAAATCATATTGTTTAAAATAGATTAGATTAGAATTGAGGATTCTTTTGTTTGTTAAGAGTGTGTTGGACAAACATATGTAAAGCCCCGTGAAAATTTGAGTCACGTTTGAAAATACAATTCTGACGTCATAGACATATACAACATTTATTCATATTTGTATTCGTCTATAGAACTACGTATTTATTAATTTTTGCCTTTGTTCTTGGCACTTTCCAAAGTCGTACAATTACCAAAACACACAAGATGTAGCCACGAGCAATACTACAGATTAACATGGCTACTATATATCCACATACAAATATCTACATGTCCTTGATTTCAACGCTGTAAATGAATTTTCCGTCTCTTACAACAGGATATTCATCCTTGTTTTGTTTTTGTTTTTTTCAGAAATTAACATTTGTCTTTCCATTGTTTACTAGATTTCCATTCAAGTTCTTATTTCTATTCCTCATTTCTTAGCACATTAATGAATATGACCATTACATCTGTTTCAAATATTAGAAAAGACTTTGAATTCCTATTTTAAATATTTACTGTTAATCTCACCCTGCTTTACGATTGGAATTCTTAACATTTTTTTCTGTTAATAGCTTGCACGAGACAATTTGTTGCCACTAGATGTATGTTCTGCTATTTCTTCGAAACGTTGCCTGTCGTCGATCAAATGTAATAGGTTTTTGTAAGAATCTACATTGTTTTCTTTTTGCTCTTGAAAACCACTTCGGTTAGATGAGAGCATTAGAAAAAATTAGTCAATTTTTAAAAGAGTATAACAATTTCAATAATTCGATACGTTTTATGTTTTTTTGAAGGCGAGCTTCGAAAGTCCTACTTTCTTCAACACTACAAAGAGCGATATGAAATAAATCCCGCAAATCACAGTTTAGCTGGCTGGCAAGTATCTTTACTTTATTATTTTTCTAGAACTGGATTTAAAAAAAAATAGTGATCAAACGTCTATGTAATTACCAAACAAGAAAACCCGAAAAACGAATCTACGAGAAAAACTGTTACCATACGAGGGGCGTGCAATAAGTAATGCCCCTGACCCACTTTTCATGGTAATAGAGCAACGAAACTTGGCACAGTTATTTGATTCATCTTCTTGGCTCATCTCGAAATTTATCCTCGAGCACTAGCCGCGTTCTAGCTTCTGGAATCGTGTGAGCAACCTGGGAATCCATCTGGCAGACACCTTATGCATATGCAAATGGTCATGAATGATAGTTTCCGCAGACCCTGTACTAATCTTGACATCTTGGGCTATTTGGCGAATAGTAATGCCCCGATCTTCCAAAATGGCAGCCTTAACTTGACGAACAGATGCCCCATCAATGGCAGAAGGGGGGGCTATCACGTCTGGGAGCTGTTTCCACAGACTTCCGGCCATGTTTGAATTCACGATGCCAGCGTTTTACAAGGTCATATGATGGGGCATTATCACCATAAGTTTCTTTCATTTCACCAAAAGACTCCTGTGGTTTGCGTTCTTTCAAATACAAAAACCGGATCTCTGCTCAACATTCAACAGGCTCCATTTCACATCTGACTCAGCTCAAACACCTGTAAAACAGAAACCACAATTAGTTCAGAGCTGTAATTTGCCACATAACCCATAGAGATATAAATCATTACACATGCAAAATTTAAGCTAGAGCAGACAACTGTAAGTGGCTCAGGAGCATTACTTATTGCACGCTCCTCGTATGATAGAAAATTTAACATACGTTCGACCATAGTTAGAATCTTTTGAAACCTATTAATAAGTGTTGTTATTTTTTAATTGTCTAATACATTACATTTGTCACGATTGGTGGAGTGTATTGGATGAGCTTCTACTAGCATTTTTTAATATTTAATTTTTAGCAACTTTCGAGACTCTCCAAATAATTGTCTAATGTCGCACTTTTTTTTCTTGTTCTAACTTTAGCCTCGGAACAACATTTGTTTGAAGTAAATAAACACTTTAAAATAAGTTAAACGTATCCAGATAAGTAGAGGTTAATCTTATCCTTTCCTTGTTAACATTTATTTTTGACCATTTTTTGTTTTGTTGCCTAAACTTCAAAACTCCCTTTAGATTCTGTGTCATTAACGGTCGATAAATCGAAAAATTAAAAAATAAAATTCAAATTTCGTCCGATCTGTATATGTTTAACTTACTTAAACTATTTTAAAGCTTTCCTTGAATCAACATGAGCAGGAAGGCCGGACATTACCCAGAATTGAATGAGTACCAGCAAATATTCCACACTTCCAAAAATAGATCATGTTCTACCGGGGATTAACTGCGATGCGCTGGGATACAGGTTCACATGCCTCCCCGCAATGAGTTAATCCATCAAAAATGTAGTCTATATTGTACTTATTGTTGATTTTATGAAATATTTTTAATAAAATGGCTTAAAATTAATATATATATATATATATATATATATATATATATATATACATATATATATATATATATATATATATTTAAATACTTGTAAAACAGACACTGGAATGCAAAATTATGGAAATGGGAGAGACTTTTGCTCTTGGTTGATTGTGTAGGACTTTTTAAAACTTTGTTTAGGGTTTGTGTTTGTTTAATAGATGTGTGTTTGCCTGGTCCATTTTTTACGTTGCTTGGATGCAGGCATGTCGTTCTTTTAGTTAAGAGAAATTGGACTACGGAAAAAAATGTTCTTTTATTTTCATTCGATTTAACGTATTTCTTGGCGTGTACCACATATACCACTCATTGTTGAAAACTATTATGATATCAATACTGAATATTTTGTTATTGTAAGTTAACGGGTCCGAGTACGGGTCCTTGTATTAATTTTTCCGCTTAATATATAATATTTTCCAATATATATTTTTTAATGAAAAACACTTTTTAAAACTATATCCCAACAAGAACGGCCCTAAAATCTATTTTCAATATATTTATTCTATAATAGATTTCTTTTTTTTTAACAGTCGAAAAACAGCCCAAATTTCCGTTATTCTTTTTGACGTTAAATAATTTGTGGCGAACTAATTTTGGCCTGTTTTTTGTATATCTTCCTATAATGCATTTGATAACCTGTGTATCTATGTATATCATGCGTACCTATTTGTGCGCATAAGAAACCTCTTTCTCCTTATATATATATATATATATATATATATATATATATATATATATATATATATATATATATATATATATAATTATATATATATGAGCCTAACGAATTTTTACGAGAATGAAACGCGGAATATTCTGTGTAGCTTAATATCCATATGAATAAAAAATCAATACGAAAAATATATAAATGTTTATATCTTTTCTGTATTTATTTCCTGTGTGTTGACGTGTAGAAATACAAAAAGTCTTTAAAAAAAAAACAAGAACGTTTCCTTCAAAAGCGCATAATTTCGACCGATCCTTCGATCTTCCTCAGTGTGAATATATATATATATATATATATATATATATATATAAATGTATGTGTATTAATATATGTGTGTATATATATATGTATATATATATATATATATATATATATATATATATATATATATATATAGCAAAAATCGAAATTAGTAGAAACCTGAAGAAAGTTCTTAATGCTATTGCAGAGCAAATGTGTGTTTTATTTTTTATTACCCTTTTTATCTGGTTAGTTACATATGTTTCGGTTACCGAATCGTATTAACGATCCACTAACTTCGTTAGACATTACAGAAATAGTTATTATGATTGGAAAAATGATATTAGAAGAAACACGTCCCCGGAAAACCCGTACACGGAAAACCCGTACCCGGAAAACTCGTACCCAGAAAACTCGTACTCGAAAAATCCCCCCCTTTTTGCTAGGAAAGGAAAACTAGTCCCTTATTTAATAAATATCGGTTGAAAACACATTATATTACCGTTCTTGGAGGAGATATTATCTTTAAAAGACAATACACATCCCATAATATTTTTACAATATATTTTTAACTCTCGCTTAAAAAAATAAACTTTATCACGGAGTCAAGATACGAAAAAAGAAACCAAATATTTATTAAAAAATACTCTAGCTTTAACAGTTTTTGTTTCATTACGAAACAAAAATAAAGACAGAAAACACGTATTATCAAAGAAGGCAATTATTTATTTAGAAAAATTAATTCAGTTTAAATAATTCTTGCGTTATTACAAAACAACAATAAAGAAAACACGGTCTTATGTAATTTTGGTACCGCGCTGAAATAATAACGTTATTATTTCGAAAGCCATCCTTAATATTGGGAGGGGTGGTATCGTTTAAAAGTCATTTTGCGGGTACTTGTGCAGTACTTAAAAATATACAAATTTATTTTCTTTTGGAGGTGGGGGAGGCTCGTTTTAAAACTATATCTAGCTCAGTAATTTCTTTAAATTTCGGACATTTTTTGTTAAACATTATTTACTAAGTAATGTCGAGTGCGACATTACTGGTTATTTCTTTTTAACCAAATAAACTCTTTAAAATAAGTTTAAACACCGAAAACTTACAAAGCTAGGTAGAAAACGAAAACTTCGAAAAATCAATTTAATTTTTTTAAACAATAAACATGTAAAAATATTCTTTAAAATATTATAGGATGTGCATTATTACCTAAAAATATACACATTTATTTTCTTTTGGAGGGGGGGCTGGTTTTAAAACTATATCTACCTTAATATTTTCTGTAATTTTCTATTTTTGAGCAATTATCTTCCTAAGAGGAGATCATCTTATGTCCGACATTTCTTGCTTATAAATAAAACTCGACAACACAAAAGAACTAAATACCTTCTTTGAAACACTCTGGAGACTCAACCCCCAACAAATAGAAAACCCCACCAGTAATCTAACTCGAAAACAAAATCAAGCACTTAAAAAAATCCAACACGATAAAACTTAGTTATAAAGGAAGCAGACAAATGTAGTGCAGTAGTTATAATGAATAAGAACTTCTATAAAACAAAAATCTCAGAATCACTAGGGAACGAAAATTATTACAAACCAATTAGCTCTAACATAGACGACACAACCATATCTAAAATGACAAAACTCTGCACAACATACAATAGTACATTAACTAAAAAAGGAAAAGACTTCCTTACAAACTTCACAACAAAAACAAACATCTTCTATGGGCTACCCAAAATACACAAATCTAACCAGGTAAGACATGCCATCAACATACAGAAGTCGGAATACATAAGCACCCCAAACCCCAACGACCTCACATTCAGACCCATAGTAGCAGGACCATCATGCCCAACAAACAGACTTAGCAACCTAATAGATATACTATTACAGCCCTTCACCAATCTAGTCAGAAGTTTTGTAAGAGATAACACACACTTCCTTAGCTCCCTATTACAAACAGTAGACGATGGGACTATACTAGCCACATTCGATGTTAGCAGCCTATATAGCAATATCCCACACAATCTAGGAAAAGAAGCTATCGCATATTGGATTGACAAACATACACAGACTTTACACCCCAGATTCAATAAACAATTCGTGATTGATAGCATCGACATAATCCTCAATAACAACTCCTTCCAATTCAATAAAGACAACTACATACAAATACTAGGCACAGCAATGGGTACCAAAATGGCACCGACATATGCCACCCTTACACTCGCCTTCTTAGAAGAGACCCTTTATGAAAGGATAGAGCAAAAGTACGGGCACAATATAAAAACACTCTTCATAAAATCTTGGAAAAGATACCTAGACGACTGCTTTATCCTCTAGAGAACCTCATGGAGGGATATCAAAGAACTCCACACTTTGCTAGAAAATCTACACCCAAAAATAAACTTCACACTAGAACAAAGCCCCACAGAACGACCTTTCCTAGACATCCTAGTAACAATAAAAACAACGATTTCAATGACTTAAAAACATTATTACAATGATCCAAACATGATTTTCAATGAAAAAACAAAACACGGAATAATAAAATAATGTTAAAAAATACACATTGTTGGTGACTACTCCCTTATTTAAATATACATCTTTCTTTCGTTGGAATTGATTAACCCATTTTATATAAAATATATATATATATATATATATATATATATATATATATATATATATGCTATTTTTAGTTTTTGTTTTTGATTTGCGATACTTTTGGAACAAAATACTTACACGAAAGGGCATATTATTACTAAATGCGAGTTAGGAATAATTTTCCCATTTACCAATTTGGACCCCCAAATGGTGGTCGGCATATGTATTATTCTTACAATATAATTATCCACTGACAATCTAATGAGTCGTAGACAACGAAACACGTGTCAGTAGATAATTATATTTAAAAATAATGCATATGCCGCTCCCGATTTGGGAGTACCAAATTGGTAAAAGGGAAAATTATTCCAATTCACATTTAGGTGAAAATGCACTCATTCAAAAAAGTATTGCAAAAACAAAAACAACATATTTCTCTCTCTCTCTCTCACTCTCTCTCTCTCTATATGCATATATATATATATATATGTATGTGTGTGTGTGTGTGTGTGTGTGTGTGTGTGTGTGTGTGTGTGTAATCCAATTCGCTACTTAAGTTTCTTAACTTTTTAAACGGCTTCTCGAAATATTCTTTATTTTGATTAAGAGTTGTCAAGGTGTTACGCTTTTTCGGTTGATATAGATACGGAAGCAGATGTAGCGAGCGAATCCGAGCCAACGAATCCTAAGTGGCCGATGGTCAGTTGCTGAGAATGGGTTCGGTGTTGTGTTGGGAGATTCTCGTGTGTAGGAGATGGGGATTGTTTTAAAAACGGAACCCTCTGACGCCAAGGTAAGTAGTCGTGTCTACAGTCTGAAGAATTGTCCGAGCGAAGTGTGAATTTCCCGTCATGACGTCATCAGGCAGCTGTGAGCTTGGCGACAGTCGTCTTAGGACAGAATGACATTTGAAGAAGAAGAGAGAGAAAAAGCGATAGAATACGAGGATGAAAACGAAGTAGAGGAGAAAGAAAAAAAGAATGAATGAAAGAAATGGAAGAAGTAAAGGACAAAGAAACACAAGACGCAGAAAGAAGTATAAAAATTAGAAGAGGATGAGAAGATAAAGTATAAAGGAAAATCGAGGGATGGAGAAAATAGAAGTAAAGGATCGAGAAGGAAATGAAAAAGTAGATAAAACGAAACAAATAAGAAAAAAGGAAAGTAGAAGGAAACAGAAGTGAAAGACGATGAAGAAGAAGAACAAGACGAATATAACAAAGAAGAAAAAGATGAACGCTGACCAAAAATCATGTAACAATCCCACGATGCACTAGATGTTGGTTTCTGATAACGTGCATCTGTATGACATCCCATGTCTGAGTGGCTTCAAGCTGTTAGTTAAAAATAAATTCTGAGTAAACAGAGAGGTGGTTTGTTTTTCTAACAAACAAATATCCATATTTATAAAATATAATATGCATTTTAAACGACATCATCACGTTTAACACAGTGATTCCCATCAGATCACAGAAGTTAAGCAACAATGAGCCTGGCCAGTACCAGATGGGTGACCATTTGAGACCTTCAACTGCTGTATGTGCTCTCCACTTATCTCTACATTGTTTCCAGTCATCCTGAACTTCCCCTTGCCACTGGGCTCAAGCCTTGCCAATTTAAGAGAGGTGTGGTTGGGATTGCACAACCCGTGCCACACCATCACACAAGCTGCTGTCTCTACAATAGGGTATCATATTTGTTTCGAGACTGAACGGGGGCATCGATGTATATATATATATATATATATATATATATATATATATATATATATATACTAGCATATATACATATGTGTGTGCGTGTGTGTATACATATATATACATATATATATATGTGTGTGTGTATACATATATATATACATATGTGTGTGTGTGTTACTATTCAATTAGATATATATTTTGAAGATATGTTTAGAGTATTACTTTTAAAATTCTTAGTATATGAGTACTATATAATTCCAATTGCCTAATGATATACCTCGTGAAAAAAAAGTGTTCAAGTGTACATATATAGTAAATATTAAAGAAAAAGTCATGATTAAGTATTTACAAAGTAGTTTGGATGTCAAAACTTGTAAATTTTATAAAATGCTTCCTATTTTCATAGATTTGCATGATAAAAACGGCACTGGAATCAACATTTGCTCAAAGTAGGTAAAAAAAAATATTTCTCTAAAGACTCTGTTCCTCAGATTTTGTAAAGTATATATATATATATATATATATATATATATATATATATACATATATATGTATATATATGTATATGTATGTATATATGTATATATATATGTATATATATATATATATATATATATATATATATATATATATTTGTACACGTAGCTTCATTTCAGTTGTGCCACAAAGTAGAGTTGGCTCCACACAATAAAAGCTAATCATTTTTAATACGACGAGAAGTATGGAAATAAAATTCAATCGTGATATATATATATATATATATATATATATATATATATATATATATATATATATATATAATATCGTCATTATTAATATAAATATGTCATAATAAATACATATATATATATATGTCATTATAAATACATATATATATATATATGTTATTATTAATATTTATATTAGAGAGAGCTGTTGTATACATACATAAATATATATATATATCATTAAATGCATTATATATATATATAGAGAGAGAGAGAGAAAGAAATAGAGAGAGGGGGATAATGAGAAATAGAGAGATGGAGAAAAGACAGAGACAGACAAAGAAAGGTAGAGATTAAAAATAGATACGTTTAATAAGTTGACAATACCGTAAAAATTTATCGAAATTCGTTCATACTAAAATATAAGCTTTTCAGTACATATCTATACTTTACTCAGTGTATATATATATATATATATATATATATATATATATATATACTTATGTATGCTATATATAGTTAATATTTTATTATTATATATATGCATATATATACATTGTTTATGCTTAATATTTTATTATATATATGTATGTATGTATACACTGTATATGTTTAATATTTTATTATTATATTATATATATCATATATATATATCATATATATATTCTATATATTCTATATTTATATATTATATTATATATATATATGTATATATACATTATATTCTATATATTAATTTGCATGTTTTTACAGCATATTAGGTGTTATAGTCCTATATTTATCTAAACCAAATTACAATAGGTTTGCAATGACCGATGCAACATAACAATTTATTCTGTTTAAACTTTTACCTACCATCTTATGTAACTTATGAACGCGGTTACAGACACATTTATTAGATATAATAAAACCTTATCTCATTTCCTAGGAACGACATCATCAGGATTGCCCAACCTAAAGACGAAGTATCTCATATTTCTCCCTCTAACAGAAAAGTCATCCCACTATCCTAAACAGGACTGGGTATTTCTACAACCATTATGCCTATATTGACCTGATACTGTTATTAACTGGATGTCACACTCACACACTTACAACATCCAGCACACTTCGCCGTTCAAATATGGTAATTTCTCCCCCATAACAGTCCGCCTATTGTCATTGTCTGCAACGATGACATTCTATTATTCTAGATTATACACAAAATACAACAAACGGACACCGCAGCTCTAATTCACTATGGCGGTTCAATCGCCACAGATTTTTATACATCATTTATCTTATTTAAAGTTACATATGCCATCACGCATTGCTACGAACTTTTAATGTTGATTTTTAGCGTCCGAAATTAATACGACTAATTGACCAAATCTTACTAAAAAAAAAGACGAATACTACTGTTTGGACGATAAAAAACATTTAAGTTTTTTATCGTCCAAATTTATGAACGAATCGAGACGAACCTCAGTTTTGTAATGTTTGTTTTTCGCGTCCAAAATTTTGACATGATTAAATGAACGAATCTTAGCATGCAAGACCATCATTTTTTGAATGTTTGTTTTTAGCGTCCAACATTATGATGACTAAATTAACGAATTTTAGTAAACAAGACGAACTTTTTTTTTAATGTTTGGTTTCAGCGTCCTATATTTTGACATTTAAATTTGAACGAATCTCTTTCCACTTTCAAGATGAGGTGTCTATTCCGAGAGGCGTTCTTAATATGGTGATGTTGCGGCTGACCAGAGGAAGTTGGGAGATGCATTCAGAAGTCCGTTATTACCACGAGGAGTTTGGTGGTTGGGCGACAAGAACAACAGCGACAGTACTTTATTGTTTATACGAAGAGAGTAATTATAGAGCATTTTTTTTTGTTTCGAAATTTTTACCTTATATCCAACTACACACTTTCCTTTAAAATGACGACTTTTTAAAAGGTTTTTCAGTTTTAAGAACATCGGATTTATATTTGCTGGATACAAGTAGTGTTCCACATATAAAGCCTGTACTATACATTTTATATCACTGGCCGCCAGATTAGAGTGCACGGGCGATGATCAAATATAATTATATCAGATCCACACTGCCACTCCCTAACTTATTTCTTGGTTCAAAATATTTGCGCGTAGGGGTCTAGACAGAAACAATCTAAGTTAAAATTGTGGCAAATATTTTGAGAGTCAACTACACTACCAAAAGAGTGTAACCATTCCGAAAGCAACCCTAACATGGGAATGTTGGCAGTAGCCATTCCGAAGAAAGCCGTTCTTAACATAAGGAGGTTGGGAGGGTGGCTATTCTGAAACATTTCCTTAACATTTGAGGGTTGGGTTTTTGGGGAACAACAACAACAACAACAACAACGTACTTTCATATTGATGGTTTGTGTATCTATGTGTATATATATATATATATATATATATATATATATATATATATATATAGCGTGTCGATGTGCTGAAAATAAAGAGGTAAAGTGCTCGATCTCAAATTTTAGAGCGAAGAGACAGTATATTTATTTAAAAACTATGACACATATTTCAGGAGCTTACCATAGTTTCAATGATGTGCCATAAAAAATTCCATAACACATTGAAATCATCAGCGAAATATTTAATTCACTTTCATTGCTTGAGTCGCTGTATGGTTGTATGGATTTTCAAAGGCGTTTGACATTGTAAAAGTAAAATCTACGTGAAGTAAACCACGATATGTCTCTTAAATATGTTTCATATAATTAATAAATAAATAATTTATATATACATATATATATATATATGATTTTAATATTATTATATTAATGTGTGTGTGCGTGAGTATACGTATATCTTCTAGACTAATTATTAAAATATATAAACTGCCAATTCTATTCCCAAAATCGCTAATTTTACGCTCAACGTGAAGCATATTTTTATTCCTTTCAGATTGCGGCAATTTTTAAGTGCCAATGATCATATTTTTTTCAGGTTATTTGTCAGTTCTCTGTGCGTTGGCTCAATTGAGAATGGATTTGAGTTCACAACTTGACACGGCTATCTGTGGGTTGACATCTCAGCGTTAGATTAATTCAAGTTAAGTAGCCACGCAAAGGCGAAAGAACAAAGTCAATGGATTGCATTAGCAGGCTACTCTCTTATTACTCTCTCTTTCTCTCTCATTATCTCTATCGTTATAAATATATATGTACACATGCATATATATATATACACATATACATATATATGCATATATATATATATGTATATGTATATATGCATGTGTACATATATATTTATAAGGACATGAATATGAATATGTCGCATATATATATACATATATATATATACACATATACATATATATGCATATACATATATATATATGTATACATGCATGTGTACATATATATGTATATATATGTATATGTATATATATATGTATATGTATATATATGTATATGTATATATACATGTGTATATGTATATATACACATATATGTATATATATGTGTATATGTATATATACACATATACATATATATGCATATATATATATATGTATATATATGCATATATGCATGTGTACATATATATGTATATATATGTATATGTATATATGTATATGTATATATATGTATATGTATATATATATATGTATATGTATATATATGTATATATATATGCATATATACATGTGTACATATATATTTATAAGGACATGAATATGAATATGTCGCATATATATATATATATATATATATATATATATATATATATGCATATACATATATATACATGCGATAAATTCGTATTCATACACAAGTCCTAGTTTGATCATCGATTATAAGCAACAATTAGCCTGGCCAATAACAGATGGGCGACCATTGTGAATACACTGCACCAGGATGTACAAATCCTCGTTTCTATCTGGAGGCGCGGGTTTTAAAAGCACAAGAACATATGCATCCTAAGTCATTGTTGGGACATACACCGAGAAGAAGGGAAACACTAACATAAAACTTATCTACTCTCCGTGACATTCAATTGCAGTGACAGAGACTATCAGGCCCTCAAAATGTGTGGATGGTTCAATACAAGCCTGCCCCACTAAAAACAAATCATCTGCATGGATTTCGGACGACTCTATTTTTGCGTGAAATGCACACATCGAAATCTACGATAGAGTCGATTTTAATGTGTATATATATATATATATATATATATATATATATATATATATATATATATATATATATATATATATATATATGAAAAGAGGCGGAGGAAACGGTAGAAGGCCTGTTCGTGTCAGAACAAAGACAAACTTGTGGGCTGTACGAGAACTGCAGTATGCAGGTCAGACAGCAGGGGCCGGCACCCATTAGCAGATGCATATAAGTCTGCCTATAAATGCTTTGGGGTGCAGGTAAACCCGGACAAGCCCAGAACCCTCGTCCAACATCTACCAGGACTGATACTCCCAAACTTTACCACCACAATAAATAACCAACCGCTAGAAAATGTGGACAAGTTCCCCTAATTAGGGAGCATCCTCACATCTGCTACCACATGCAAGAAGCACGCGAGAATAGGGTAGGGTTTCAACTGCCGCGTTATCAACAACCACGCACTAAGGATGGCCACAAAAGTAATCGTGCTTCGGGCAGTAGTCCTCTCCACACTCCTGTACCCATGTGAAACATAGACGCTGTATCGAAGCAATATAAAAAATCTGGAACGCTTCCAGCAAAGCAACCAAGACAGATTTTAAGAATCCCCTGGGAGAGCTGCACCACCAATTTTGAAGTCCTGAAAACGGCCTCAGTGACCAGTATAGAGGCTACCATCGTTCTCCACTTCCTCCTCTTGATGTAACATGTCCACAGTATGGATAATTCAAGGCTCTCCAAGAAAACGCTGCACGGGGGACTGGCCCAGTGATGATGCTTCGAGGAACATCAATAATGCGCTACAAAGATCAATTCATGTGCACCCTCGTCCACTTGGGAAGAATTTGACAGGGACATAAAGATGTGGAGAGTTGCAGTACACGATGGCACCGTGTACTTTGAGGATAGAATGGAATAAAATGAAGAGGCTAGGAGGAGAAGAATAAAGCGACAAGAACGACCCCGCCCCGTAACTTACTTTGCGAACACTATCTAGGACTTTTCCTCCATAGACTCGGACTCAACAACCATATCACACACACGCATCCATCCCAAAGATAGGAAACTGGTGACAAGCGACAGGAACCATTACTCGGATACAAGTGGATGCGGACGACGGTATATACATATATGACAAAAAGTTTATATTCCAGATACCAAGATATTTGTCATTCACTGTTTATTTCTTTCCACATTTTCAATTTTGGACGGTACCTGTTTCGTAGCGTAGAAACAATCGCATAATTAAAATATCATTTATTAAATATCCTCCACCTTACTCATCAAAATAATAATAACTAATTATTTTTTAAAAGAAAAGAAAAGAATTTGGGCATGAATACATAAGTCCAAAAAAATCCGGAGAGTAGTTGCAATTGTGTTTTATGATACTTACGCTAACTCATCCAAACATCTCTCTCCCTAAATTATATTTTTAAATATTAAAATTAATTGTATTTTGGAAGGAGGGGCTCGTTTTAAAATTATATCTACCTCAGTATTTTCCTTAATTTTCTATTTTTGACCGATTATCGATACTCCCGAGGTTTTATCCCCTCATGTCGGACTTTTCCTTGTTCTAAAGTAACAATCGACACTTCTTGTTTTTTAATTAAATAAACGCATTAAAATAAGTTGAACCACTAAAAACTTACAAAACTAAGTAAAAAGCGAACACGTAGAAAAATCATTTAATCTTTTTTTTTTTAAATAACAGTAAACAAGTAGAAATTTTTTTAAAAGTATTATGGAGTGTGTATTCTTTTTAAAAATACAATATCTCCTTCAATAACGGTCATAAAATGTGTTTTTAATCGATATTCTTTCAATAATGGAGTAGTTTTTCTACCTATCAAAAATGGACGAATTTTCCATGGACGAGTTCTCTATGGAAGAGTTTTTCGTCGACGAGTCTTTCTAAATTCACTGACACATAATTAATAGCACCCGAAACTAAATTATTTCCTTCGAAAAAGAAATCTTTTTATGTGATTTTGTGTAACTGAGCATTTTTTTTTTAAATTGAAAAAAAAAATGAATTATTTGGAATTTAGACTAGGGGATCATTTTTTTCTATAAATTTAATTTTTACCACTAACCCCAGGTCTGAAACCACACTTAATCATTTTAAAATTTGATATTACTATCCCCGACTCCAACAAAAATAACGCCCAGAAAACTGTTTTAAAACACTACAATAGCTAAAAAAATTCAAGACTCCTTTTACGTAAAATTTATGCGTGAAACTAAATTCTAAAAGAATTCATATTTTCCTGCCCGACCAATTTTTCAGAGTATCCCTACGTAATCGCATGAAAAAAAAAAAAACTAACACCTTCTCTTTGTTTTGAGGAATTTGTTGAAAACTTTCATATATTATTATTACAATAATAATTTTTATAGAATAAAATAATGTACTAAATTTTTATATTTACATGAAAATATAAGTTTAAATATAAAATGAAATATTAGAGAAAACATTTTAGCAAAAAACGTTTTAAATTTCTTAAAAATATTATTTTTAAATATACCCAATTACATTTTTGTTGGAAGACAAATTTTCAGTTTTCATCAGACCATTTGCGTCTTATCAGTGGAAAGAACATAAACTTAACTGACGAAATTGCTTCAATTAAAACCATGAATAGTTTAGTACTCGATTTGAGTCATGACCTTCCATCCGCATATTGACAACTTGCTTTAATGACTAGTAAACAATATTTAACAAACAGATTCATAAATCAAAGAAAATTATATATATATATATATATATATATATATATATATATATATATATATATATATATATATATATGGGGTCCCGATTTCGGATCTTGCTAGATTCAGCTACTCTGATGAGTCGTAGATGACGAAACACATGTCAGTGGATAATTATATTTTAAAAACAATATATATGCAACTCCCCATATTGCGGTACCAAATTGGTTAAAGGGAAAATTATTCCCAACTCGCATTTAGGTATAAATGCACTTTCGTAATAATTGAATTCATTCAAAAACCTATCGCAAAAAAAACAAACAAAAAAAAACAACAAAAAAAAAACAAATAACACCTAAGTAAATCGCGATATATCCAACCAGTCGTGCGAGATGGACAAGCGGGTTAAGAGTTTAGGCTCATTACCGTGAGGGGTCCCGATTTCGGATCTAGCTAGATTCAACAACTATGGGGGTACCAAATTAGTTAAAGGGGAACTCGCATTTAGGTAGAAATGCACATTCGTAAATAAGTGAGTTCATTCAAAAACGTATTGCAAAAACAAAAACAAATAACACACACATACACACACACACACATATATATATATATACATATAAATGTAAATATATATATATATATATATATATATATATATAGAGAGAGAGAGAGAGAGAGAGAGAGAGAGAGAGAAAGAGAGAGATAAAACACACGATATGATTTGTGTGAATTTAGAAAAACCCGTCTCCGGAAAACTCGACCCCGGAAAACTCGTCCCCTTTCGCTAGGAAGGAAAACTGGTCCCTTATTGAATAAATATCGATTGAAAACACATTTTATGATCGTTCTTGAAGGAGATATTGTTTTTTTTTTAAATAGACTATAGCCCCCATAATATTTTTAAAAAAAAAAATTTTTACTTGTTTAATGTTTTTTTTTGTTTTTTTTAAAATAAAATCCATTTTCTAAGTGTCCGTTATCTACCTAACTGGCTAAGTTCTTAGTGGTTTCACTTATTTTAAAGCGTTTATTATGTTCATAAACGAGACCGCATATCTTTTTAAAATATTAATATAAAAAAGAATTTACTTATTTACTGTTGTTTAATTTATTTGGAATCGAGAGAGGGGGGGGATAAAAACTATATCTCCCTCCAAAAAACAACCAACAAAAAATGAAATTATAAAGATTCTTGATAAACGATAGCGGAGTTGTCAATAAAATTGATTAATAAATTTATTTAGGGTAAATATCCAGATCCGCTACTACAGAACACCGACCACTCTAATTTGTTTTTATATAGGTAATTGAGGTTGCTGACAACGAATCTGATAGGTAAACTTGGGGCAAATTTACCGTTTGCTGCATATTTACCTTATTTAGTGATTACTTATTCTCTTAATGATTGATTTTAGTATTTTGAAGTAAAAATTTAAAAAATTAAAAATGAGTTAACGAGAGATTGTTAGCACACGGCATCTCTCGCGCCAAATAAACATTTCGCTTTTAATTTATTAGTTAATTTTTGCAAAATATGACAGGACGACAATAAATGTTGATAATTGATAAAATTATAATTTTAAATAACGCATGAGTGCATTTGGTATGAGAGAAAACAAAAACATAACAACAAACAAAAAACTATCATAATTAAAAAAACAAAACAAAAAAGAATCGAATGGCTCCCTGTTTTTTTAATTTTTTGTTTTGTTTTTTATTATTGTTTTTATGACTCCAAAAAACATCGTTAAAATAAGAACAAAAAAAATGTGTAATTAACTTTGTATGAACATAATAAACGCTTTAAAATAAGGGAACCCACTAAGAACTTAGCCAGTAAGGTAGAAAACGGACACTTAGAAAATCGATTTTATTAAAAAAAAAACATTAAACAAGTAAAAATATTTTTTAAAAATATTATGGGGGGCTATATTCTATTTTAAAAAAACAATATCTCCTTCAAGAACGATCATAAAATGTGTTTTCAATCGATATTTATTCAATAAGGGACCAGTGTTCCTACCTAGCGAAAGGGGACGAGTTTTCCGGGGTCGAGTTTTCCGGGTACGAGTTTTCCCGGGACGAGTTTTCCTGGGACGAGTTTTCCGGGCACCGATATGGGTATCTGAAGTAGGGCGATCCTCGATGTGCTTGAGGTATTGTAGTGAATAAGAACTTTATCAACAATCAAACATAGACTAACAAACGTACAGTGACGAGGATGACAATAGATACCCCACTCTAATTTTTGAGTGGCCTTGTGCCTCATTTTTATTTTTTTTTATACTGTTTTTTCATTTGCAACTTTTCAGAGAAAATAAAATATATAACTCGAAAAAATGCACGAAGAAATGTGTCTAGCGTAGACTTGTGAAAAATCTCGAAGTTCACTAATTCATTGAAGCTGTTTTTTTTAAGGTTTGTCAATGTTGATAAACCAGGAAAAGTCAGTTGCCAGTTTCTTTTTCTTTTTTTTTTTGTACAGCTAAAACAAATTTACATCGTTTTTTTTTCCATGACCTTCGGGCCAAGATCGAAATGTAGTATCTCTCTGATGCTACACTTCATATTTTTTGTTCACGGCTAGTGGAGGAGAAATTCTTCACGACTGAGACATTTTTATTTTTTTCTGTTCTCCGCATGAAAAAACGACCTTGGTGTCTAACTCAGTCCTCGTGGCGAGGCATATAAATAAGATCAATAAATATCCATCATTTCATCTGAAGTGCGAACAATATAAAATTAAGTTGAATATATTTTTATGGAATCGTTTTGGAAATCGAAAATTAAAGACAAATTTTTCCGATTCCGATACCCCGAAAATTTTCGATTTTTCGATTCCCGATTCCGATTAATCGTCCCAACACTAATATATATATATATATATATATATATATATATATATATATATATATATATATATATATATATATATATATATATATATATATATTTGGCGAGATCATTTCCGGGCGCCGCTCCCGTGGGTCGATCGGTAGAACTGCTGAATATCAACGCGATGGTTCTAGGTTCAGTCCTCGGCTTGGGAGAGATGCTAGTCTAGCGGCACTGATGAGTTCTGATACAACGAAACAGGACTGTATGTCGATGACTACAATTATATATATATATATATATATATATATATATATATATATATATGTGTGTGTGTGTGTGTGTGCGTGTGTGTGTGTGTGTTTGGATGTAGATGTCAATATGTGAGAATTTGATGTATAGTTACTGTAAATAATTCTATTTCCCTAACTTAAATAGTTTCCCAAATTATGAAAATAATTACACCCTCCTCCAAAACCAAAACATCTGGGGTTCTCTCAAATCCTCGTCTGTCAGGTCGTGCGGTGCACAAAGACTTGTATTTTCATCACTTTACTACTGTATATAAACAAATTTCTGGTCAATTGGCAATGTTGGAAATGCTATGTTGTTTTTCATTTTAAACCCAGCTGACCATTGGCCATTTGTTCCCTTTTAGAGAAACATAATGTGTTTTTGTTTGTTTTCTTTATCATGACTCGATTTTGACGATCATTTTATTTTTAGTTTAACTTTGATTGCTGCCGACTAGATTAAACGTGCAGAATATTTTTGAAGATACCAGTTTTAAACTTTTTCCCCTAAATCTTTGTATAAGTGTATTAAACGTCTGAACTTACGATAATATTCAAAAACTTTAGCTTTCACGGCATGTCTTAGACGCCATAAATAGATGTCAGTTTGTTGACCTTGTCAACCATACAATTCACATAACCGTTTGGAAATTAAATTCCGTTTGTTTTCATTTCTATTTTTTATATTTTACCTAAACATTTTCAGACAACGCGTAAACTACAAAAACTGGCTTGGATTCTCTGCTTACACAGATGCAGCGGGCAGCACAACACATAGCTCTGCTATATCTCACTCCCTATGACAAATGGTTACGTTTCCAACCCGTTTCCCTGACCAGCAAGAACAACAAGCATCACTTCTAGATTTGTTTCTGACTACAGTTCCCGGGGATTGTATAACAGATGCTGACAGCCCACTCGGGAATGCTGATCATGCAGTGATAATGGTCGAAATCGCCCTAAACTCTAGACCCAAGACTGAAGAGCCACTGCTTAACACAACGAGATATTATACAAAGGCTGACTTATCAGAGATGGCCCATGGTGAAATATTTTTCTCTTCCTGCTGAACAGTGCGCAAATGAGACCACTGAATGGTTGAAAACGGCAATTGAAGCACATGCGGAAATTTTATAGCAAGTCCCACTCTCCCCAATGGTTTACTTCGACTTGCGCAACTGCCATTGCTCAAAGGCAGCATGTATACCACAGATTTAACCGACATAAGTCCAGTTCAAACAGACTGAAGTATATAGATGCTAGAAGCAACGTTAAGAAAGAAATAGCGACAGCTAAGAGAACATTTACTGAAATCACTAAAAAACGCATAAAAGCACAAAAATTAGGAACGCGTGACTTCTGGAAAATCTACAACAGTGTCGTAAGTAATGGGAAATCAACAATTCCCCCACTTACCAACAATCATGAGGTTGTTTGCTCAGCAACTGACAAAGCTAACATGCTTGCCAGTCGGTTTGCCTCAAACTCCACACTGGACCCTTCTAACCACCCACTGCCTGACTTTCCTTTGCGGACAGATGCCACGCTAGACGATCTAAAAATCACCCCTGCTCAGGTGCATGCTATCATAAAAAAACATTGACACTTCAAAAGCATGTGGACCTGATCTCATCCCAGCTGTGCTATTAAAAACGTGTTCAGCCGAAGTAGCTCCAGTTCTCTCCAAACTCTACAACAAATGCCTTAATCAATCTTGCTTTTCGGACTGTTGGAAAACTGCTTCTGTGGTATCAGTATGCAAGAATTCTGGTGAACGAACTGGCCCATCAAATTATCGCTCCATTAGCCTCCTCACACTTTTCGCCAAAATATTTGAGACCATACTTAACTATGCTCTAGTCCATCACCTTACAGATGCTAAACTTCTGACTGACTAACAATATGGCTTTAGACAAGCCCGTTCCACAGCTAACATCCTCACTGTAATCTCTGAACGTATATACTATTCACTGGACAAAGCGGGTCAGGGCAGAGCGGTAGCTCTAGATATATCTAAGGCTTTTGACAGGGTATGGCGTGAGGGTCTCCTCATGAAAATTAGATCATACGGTATCACTGGTAGAATACTTAACATAATTAAATCCTTCTTAGATAAAAGAAAAATCCAGGTTGTCCTCGACAGTCGTACATCTAAACAATATGCTATAAATGCAGGAGTGCCTCAGGGGTCTATCCTGGACCTCTATTGTTCCTAGTATTCATTAATGACCTTCCCCGACAAAATTGCCTCTGAGATGAGTATATATGCTGATGACACCACACTCTATAACATGCATGACAGGAAAACAAATGATCACATATCTAAAGAAATGGCAAAAACACTAGAGGATGACCTCCAATCTGTAGTGGAATCGGGACAAAGATGGATGGTCACATTCACTGCTGCCAAGACTAAACTGGTTTCTTTCAATAATTATAAGAAACCTTCTCTGCCACCAATAGCAATGGCTAGTGGCTCTTTATCTGAGAGTATATCTTTAAAACTGCTTGACTTACGCTCACATGAAACATGAGTTGGAACAATTACATTGAAAGCGTTGCCAGAGCGGCTACAAAGAATGTAGGCTCTCTCTACCGTGCTAGATAACTGCTAACACCCGAAAGTATCCTGTACCTCTATAAGGCCACCATTCGCCCATGTATGGAGTATTGCTGTCACATTTGGGCAGCTGCATCTGCTACTAGTCTCTCGCTCCTTGACAAGGTTCAAAAGAGAGTCGCAAATCTGATAGGCCCTGAACTGGCATCTAAGCTTCAGCCTCTGTTCCATCAACAAAACGTTGCATCCCTCTGCCTGTTCTACAAGTATTTTAATGGTGAATGCTCTGGCGGACTGCAGACACTTGTGCCCCCACGACGTAGACACCCTCGATAAACCCGACAGGTTGCTAAATCCCACCCCCACACAGTAGAGATCCCTAGATGTAAAAGATCTTTCTACTTCAGTTGTTTCTTCTCCAGAACCGCTAAACTCTGGAATTGCATTCCAGGCCACTGCTTACTCAACTGTACTGACATGCAGAAGTTCAAGTGTAACGTAAACCGACATCTTACTGCCCAAATCCCAACATTCTACCCCAGTAGTTGTTGCCCCTGATTGTAGCCCCCCTATACAAAATGGCAATGTGCATTCTTTGGGGTGAAAATGTAATAAAAAAAAATAAAATAAAAACCAGCTTAATGTAAGAATCTTACAAGAAGGATAGATGATTGTAGCAAAGGCTAGAAATACTTATTGGACTAAATCTTGAAAATAAAAATCTTGAAAATAAAAGCAGGAAATAGCGTCAGGTATGCGAAATTGTTTAGGACGATAGAAATAACCTACTTTTAAAAAAGCAAACTGGGCAGTGGGGGTAATATAGGTCAGCCAAGAGAAATTTTATGAAAAAGGAACACCCAGAAGTTTGGAGTATATTATGCCTCAAAAGCAGAACCATCCAGGAGAATCTCAGGAAAAGAGAGACGTTAATGATTAAAATACACAAGATACTGAGTCTAAGCAGAATTGAATGAAACAAGCAATTTCGTACCCCAATCTACAACTGATTCAATCTTTAGCTTAGCTGCATATTTCTATGACTTAAAAGAGATGGGCGAGAAATAATACCAGAATAGAGAATTGGATTATCGGCATAGATGTTAATTTTCTTAACAATATTCTAAGGAAGATCATTGATATAAGGACGCATTGGACTCAGATTATTGATATAAGAACAAGTCGGGCTCAGATCATTGATATAAGGACGAGTTGGCATCAGTGACCTGAGAAATACTAACATTAATAGGAAAAGAGAATGAAGGTACACCATGCAGAGTTGCTTGAAATCTTCGCACAGAATGAAATGCCCTAACGGTGTCCAGATCATTATTATGCCATAATCTCAAAGTAAATGTAGAAGACTAGAACGCTACACTCTGTTGAATGCCTGCAAATGTAAAGTGCAATTGACCTACCCTTTCTTGTATTATTCATAAATCGTCAGATCCGCTCAATTACAAAATTTAAACGATTAGCAATTCAAGCACAACTATTAAAGCCATATTGAGCATCACTAAATCGGCACAAATTTTCCAAAAATCGTTTAGTAACTTTTCAAAAACTGAGATGATACCAGCGAGGAGACTAACAGGATAATACTTAGTTGGTTCCGATGGATCACCAACATTTTAAAACATAACATAGAACCCCTCCCAACAAGATGGGAACAAAACCGAGAAAAACAGAGATCGAACACGAGATTTGGCAGTGGTATCATCAGCATATACTCTAAACGTTCTTAATATTCTCTGAATAGCATTGATATAGAAATGTAGCCGAGTTAAGCCTAGAATAAAATATAAGTAACACGTTGATAAGAAAAGTGAATAAGTTGACAAAATTCAGAGTTACTTGAAATTTTAGACCATGAGGAATAAACCCAATAATGTTAAGAACCTCAGTATACCATAACACCAAAGTGTATATAGAAGACCAGAATGTCACACTCTTCGAACTGCGGAGTTGCTGTCTCCTGAATTATCCATAAACCTGCAGATCTGCTCGGTTACAATAGTTAATAAATGAAAATATATGCAAATCACGAAACATCACTAAAAACACATATTTCCCAGAAAAGCCTGCCATGGAGTAACATTTACACAATTTTGGTAATAGAAGAGAGGAAGCTCACAAGTCGAGATATGCACAACAGGGGAGTGTTTTCAACAAAAAAGCAAAGATGATTTTGATGAAAAAAACATTGATTAGTTCTGAGAGGAAAGAAATATGTTTGGAGCACAACGTTTGAGAATGCTAGCAAGAATTGAATAATAAACAGGCGTTTTAGACTGGTTAAGATCATAAACAACCCTACCGACCATCTTTGGAGTGATACTTATAGGAGAAAGAGACGTCAGTTAAAAATAAAAATCAGAAAAATGAGCATCAGAATCATCAGTAGAAAACTGTTAGTAAAAAGATGAGATTAGCTTTATCTTTAGAAGATAAAATGACCTGCAAACTATTAAATCGAAAAATAATAGCAGACTTGCCACTATTAACCACACTCTTGTAGATTCTGCAAGCATAATGAGAACCAACAGACATAGCCCACGAAATTGCTCTCTTGCAGGAATTTCTATCTTTGTTTTATACGTGGGAATCATACAGATTGAAGTTTTTTATTTTTTTATTTAAGTATTTGATCTATATAATTATAAAATTCAAATGACCTTGTAACAGGTGTTGTAACCCAACATCCAGTTTAAGGTTTCCGGTTGCGCACGCGTACATAATTAACGCGACAATAAAACGTATTGTTTTACTGTGTACGTTTTCAGCGTTCCATTTTTTTCAAGTTTAAATTCAAAGATGTATATATATTTGAATTTAACTTATAGTATTATGGTACATTGTGGCAATGTGTCTTGTTTGGGATGAAAATATAATAAAAAAGGAGGAATGAGAAGACCCTCCATAGCATAACATACATGATTTCTACAATAATCACGAAGTGCAATGGCAGAAACACAAACGTATGAGAACCAAGGAGAATCGGGTTTAGATTGAAGCTGATGATGAGGATGTAGTTGTCAATTTCAACTTGAAGCCAATCAGTAACCTTTGGATCACTATTCAGAGACACCCCTCATGGAACGCCACACAGAAAGCTCCGAAACCCACCCCAAAAAATCCTTCTGTAGTGAAACGATTTCATAGAAATATCAATCTTAACATCAACAATAGCATGATCCGAGGAATGCAATGAGTGGGAAGATGAAAACAGAACAAGGGTGTAGGAAGAAGAGTGAGAGGAATCAAGTCTAGATTGGTTAAGGATTATCGTTTTCGGGAAAGCGTGTAACGAAGGGGGCAATTTGAGACAGATAATGATGCAGAGAAAAGTTGAAGCAGATATCATCAGCTTCATCTCTGTTATTAGAATGGGGTGAAAACAGAACAGAATAATTCGAATCAAAGCCAGCAAAATTAAAGATACAACTATGTGGATAATGCTATGCATTATTAATACTGCGGAGCAGACATATTCAGAAGGTTAACAATACAAAAAGAAAAAATAGGAAGTAAATGTATCAAACATAATGTTAGAGAGAGAAAACAAATCCTATGAGATTCAAGAGTAGTGAAACCTGAGATGGAGAGTACCGTGTAAAGGTAAAGAGTAAGACCAAATAAATGCGCAGTAGGATAAATAACCGCCTACATATCAATCGAAATTTCCGGGAGATGATTCTTTTTCTTAATTTATACGTAAACATCATACATCGTTTTATTAAAAATGTATTACTATTATTAAAATTAATTGATCGATTTACGTGATTTTTGAAATATGATATGTATGTTGTGTGTAACAATACTACATGTTTAGTAATATAGTTTATATTAGACCCACAAAGAGAAAGGATATGCCATTTGCAAAAGAGAAAAAACTTGACACTGGGAAAGTTCGTTCTGAGACGATTTTATGCTATTATAGGAAGCAGTAAGACAGAAAATGTAGAGAAAAGTCAAGAAGAAGGTGTAGGGAAAATGCATTCGGATTCGCATTTGATTATTGTTATTTTAATTTTAGACACTACTATTCTCAATTCGTGGAACCGTGGCATGACGAATATAATTCTAAGTGCAATTGAGTGTTAAATAACATTCGTCTGGATGTCGAATTTATAATGCACAGTGCGGGCTATACTAAGAATCTAATTGACAATCAATGAAGACTCTTACACGGCCATGCTTGAGGGAACGAAGGCATTCTATTCAAGTTGTACCTTAGTATTTCATCAGAGGAATTTTGTCTTCAAGCTAATAGTAGGCACGAAATCTTTGAAGGCCTATTAGATTACGCAGTGCTGCTCCGTCCTTAGCTATCTGTATCTATCTGATGTGAACCGCATTACTTTCTCCTTGCTCCCAGGTTGGACAAGCTTGAATAGCCCGCCGTTTGATCCTGCACGCAGATAAAGTTTCCACGCCACAGTGACAAACACCGCGAAGTAACCGCTCTTGTGTAACTATATCTTTCAAGATGTGTTCAATTAGTTTTCAGACTTTTTTATATCGGTACTTTTATTGATGTACGGAACAATCACATTGATACACCGGTTCTCGCCAGATCACCGAAGTTAAGCAACGTTGAGCCTGGCCAGTACAAGATGGGTGACCATTTGAAAAGGATAGGCGCTGTATTTACCTTCTGGGAAGGATAGGCGTGGGGCCAGCACCCTCACCCTGTAAAAAACTCTTCGCTACAAAAACATCTACAAAAAGTTGTAGATGACATATGTCCCTCCAGGGACTAAAGGGCTGTGTATATGATACTTTTATTGATAGTATACACGTGAAACTCTAGTCCCCTTCGAAGTAATCTCTTCTGGTTGCAATGCCCTTGTTACACCATACCAACTTCTTGAAGGCTCCATGGAAGTCCACTTGTGTAAGCGTGTCAATGACTTTCGTCACAGCCTCTTTCATCCCCTCAATTGTCTCATAACGACAGCCTCTAAAGGTTTTCTTTGGCTTAGGGAAAAACCAAAAGTCACTAGGAGCAAGGTCTGGACGTAGGAGGGGGTGAGGAACTGTATTGATGCCCATATTGGACAAACAGTCTGTAACAAGGATGGAGCAGTCCTGGGAGAAATTTCGCACAAATCGTTCGCATGTCCAGTGTCTCGCGAAAAATTGTGTGTACAGTCCCCACACTGACATCAAACGGTGCGCTTATTGCTCCTATAGACACACGACGGTCGTTATTCATGAAATTATTAATCCAATCAAACCTAGTGTTCTGACTTCCTACTTCCTTAACACCTCTCATCATCTCTCACAGACTCCCTGCCTTACATGAACCTCTTATGCCACTCAAAATCTGAGGCTTGCTTCATGCAAGATAATTCAAAAGCAATTATAAGCATTTCATACACTTCTGTTTCATTTTTCAAGTTTAAAACAGAATTTTGCTGCATATCGTATTCCTAAAGTCACGTCCAGATTGCATTTTTGAAATTCATCAGCTGTACAGGCTTTAGTAGGGTGTATTCCAATTCCTGTTATAGCTGTTCGTTTGAACCTGAAAACATGAAAATTAGTCAGTCATCTCATAAGATACTGGATTTTCAAGAGTCTACGAGAATTTTAAATGACTATAAAAAAGGTCTGGAAACTTATTGAAGGCACCTCATAAAAGGGCTTGGTGTGTTTACTATTTAGCAATAAATAGTTGTAAATAATACTTCAAGTAGGTTTTAAATGGTTTAACAAATTGTGAAAACAAATACACCTTATGCCCCCCTCCCGTCAAAGGATCCGTATCATCCTTAAATTTAGAAAGAGTCAGAAATTAAGCTATCGTTCCGTATTTGTTTATTTTAAAAGAATCGGGTCGTGCGGTGCAGAAAGGCTTGGATTAAGATCAAATTGCTAATATATATATGTATACATCATTCCAGTCAATTCGCAATGTTAAAAACCGATGGGTTTTTTTTTAATTAGTTTTGGATGCGGCTGACCATCGGTCGATGTCCCTAATTTGATAACTGAAATGTTTTCCCAGGGTTTTGTCAGATTAATGTGTCTAGAGTTTTTTTCGGGTCAAAGATGGGTCGGAGTAGAGCATCTGCGGCAGGTGGAAATGAACCTGTGCTTGTTGTTTTAAAGTTATGCTTTATCTATCAATCAAAACTTGTTTCATTTTCCGTGAAATTTTGGATTCCAAATATTGTGAACTTGTTATTATACTGAAATTGTTTGCTCTTTTATAGCGGCAAGAGATGCCATCTCGTATTTTCACCGATGATGGATATTAGTGAACGTGTTTTCATGTTTAATTTAACATTGTATGGTTACCGATGTAGGCACATTGTGGAAGAATTCGCCCCAGCCTTAAACTTTGTAAAAGACTATAAGAAGCCCATACTTTATATGATATACATTACAAACAATTTTAGGCCAAGCTCAAAGTGTAGTATCTGTTCTTCAGATGCTGTGCTTCAATTGCTTGTTTTCTCTAAATGGAGGAGCAATCCTTCATGACTGAGACAATGTTTGTTTTTGTTCCTTTTCTCCACGTTAAAAAAACTACCCTGGTGTCTAATTCTGTACCGTGGGTAGGTATTGTAAATAGGAACACTACAAACATTAGATAGTTCACACAGCATGTCTTTATCGCCAATCATTGTATCCGTGAGAAATACTAATCCTAACAATACATTTATAATAACATGAATAGATATCACTTGATTAACACTGTTGGCCACATAATTTACATAAACCGTGTAATATTTAATACATATTTAATACATCTTGTTTGTATCAAAGGACTATTCTTCGTCAAAATAATATATTGGTTACGTTATTATTGGAAAGTTTCACTAGTTGTATAAATATAATACCCGAAAAATTAGGCAAAGTATAACAGGGCAATTTTGGGGAATATAGTAAAATTATGAATGTATAAAATAAATATGGATTGAAAATAGATTTTAGGACCGTTCTGGAAAAACATAGGATTGGGTAATTATGGTACGATAGAAAAAATATGGAAATGGAATAAATATCGAGTAAAAATTGATTTAGGACCGTTCATGGGGGAGATATAGTTTTTAAAAGAGGCTAAGCCATCCATTTAAAAAGATTATATAAATCAATATTTTAAAATGTTTAGTGATATTAAAATCAATTAAAATCAATTTGTCTTAATGTGCTAAGAAAACATCATTACATTATATATTTTTTCTTATAATTGCCATAGTAAAATATAAAAATAGTAAATTATTATGTTATTGCTAGATTATATCATTACTAGGGCAAGGACAACAGAATATTCTTTTCATTGTTCTGACTCTCGAGTGTGTATCCGTTGAGATATTATATACTTTAATATAGAGTGATGTGGTTCTCGGTTTATTAACCGTGTCTAATTGTGTTAAATATATACTCGAGAGTCAAAACAGTGAAAAGAATATGCTGTTGTCATAGCCCTAATCATTACTATCATAATGTATTTCAGTTTATTCTAACGTAGAAAGGGAAAAGTGATACAATCTTTTTAGACGGAGACAAATAGAATATATAATGTTTTTGTGTAATCTATTTTTTAGGAAACATAGCAATTAGTAATTAAAAAAGAAAACAAATTACAGTTAGATTTCGTTACTTTAAAATTAAATAAGAAATGTATTTCATAACAAAATACTATTAGTATAAAAATAATTCTATCCGAACTTATCTGTGTCCGTTCACATTATCTAAGAATCTTTTTCATTTTAGATTTTGTTTGTTATGCTTTCTTAACACAACGCTGTCGATTTTAACGTTGATTTGATTATTAAAATATCGTTTGATCATTAAATTATCGAAATCAAATAGGCTGAGCATAAAGATTGACGGTCTGAACTGCATGCTGTGAAATATTATGTATGAGCGGTTAATAAACGATAGGAGGGAAATTCCAACTCTAATGCTTCCTATTTTTTATTCCGCCTAAATAGATCAAAGAAGATTACAAATTGCATTGTTATGACAACTGAACTTATTTAGTCATGGTTTTAATGTTTCCTCTCTTTATTGCAGATATTGGCGGTATGATACTAAAAAGAAGGCTACTCATGCGATTGATGTGCGTTAGATGCAGAGCTGTGTCATTGAAATCTTTCATGAAAATAAATTTAACTGATCAACATTAATCAGGCACTAGCTATAGTTTTACGAAGCCGATGCAGTTGATGCCAGCACACTTACGAAATGTGTCGGGTTTTAGGGTGGCAAGAGAGATATGAGTGACAAGGCGTGTTCCGCACTTTTACGAAGGAGGCATCAAACGAGGCTGACAAAAATGCATTAGGAATGCTGGTGACTATGTGGAAAGATAAATTCTCGAGCACATAATATCCCTGAATGTTACCACTACAGTATTGTAGCTCTTCAATCTTTCAGTTTCTGTAGTAAAAAATAAGGGGCCTTCCTTTTGAAACGACCCTTGTTTTTCTGCTTAATCTGAAATGATTTCAAGTCTTGTTAAAATCTATTTAGCATTACACGTGTAATCTAGAGAAAAAACATGTTTGAAATGTGTAAATATGCTAGAATAATCGAGATTTCAGCAATAAGGAACCTGATATAATGCACTTATCTAATGACGCGATGTTAGTTGTTGTATTTGATATGATCCGTAAAAGGGAATATATATATATATATATATATATATATATATATATATATATATATATAGAGAGAGAGAGAGAGAGAGAGAGAGAGAGGGAGAGAGAGAGACTATTATAGAAAATACAGGGGAGTTCGCGGCATGAGGCATGTGTACCTTTCGACACCTATTAAATAATGCCTCTACAAGCCGGTATTTGTTGCTTTACCAGCCAATCACAATATTGCGTAATTAAAAACTCGGATGTACTTATATTCATAACACCATCTTCCCCTGAGCTAAATTATCCGTGAAATTCAGGTTAATATAGTCTCTTCTAAGGGTCTGGACATAATCTATTTACTATTTTTCCAAGTATTTTCTAAATCAAGCCTTGGCCTGATGACATTTGACCCACTGGTATTTCTGGCTTGTGTTCGGAGATCCATTGGAGAATTCGGACTTACTAGTTTTAAATAAAGCACTATCCTCTGGTCTGTAGAGTTTACTTATCTGTTTTTTCTTTATTTGAAGGTATCTTCGCCAAAGTATGCAGCAACCTATCAAATATAGAGCATAATTTGTTTCGCGATAACCTTCGGGTGTATTCGGGCTTTGTGTAATTATGCAAACTGTCAAAGTTTTCTGAATAATTCTGTAACATAGCGTTGATGTGTAGATGTGAATGCATGCGACATGATGTCACCTAAAAAAAAACTATATAAAAAAGAAAGAGACGATCACCTGAGACACGTGGCGTCCTAAAAATGGGCGAGGGAATTCATTTTTCAAACTTTAATAAACGATTTTATGTTGGCTTCATCCTCTTTCTATCAACGAGACAAACTTCGTCAGATACTGATTGGATCGGGGATTCACAGAAGTTGAACAGTACAATCCAAATTACAAATAATTTATAAACGAAGAAATACTTATATTTTGAATGTGTGAGGTTTCCAATGAAAGGAATGATACAACTTACTTCTTTTTGAACTTGATTTTTGTACCTCATACTCATATTTTGTACATGATACTCATATTTTGTACATGATACTCATTTTTTGTACCTGATACTCATATTTTTGTACCTGATACTCATTTTTTGTACTTGATACTCATTTTTTGTACCTGATACTCATCTTTTTGTACCTGATACTCGTCTTTGGTACCTGATACTCATCTTTGGTACCTGATACTCATTTTTTGTACCTGATACTCATCTTTTTCTACCTGATACTCATCTTTTTTGTACCTGATACTCGTCTTTTTCTACCTGATACTGGTCTTTGGTACCTGATACTCGTCTTTTTGTACCTGATACTCGTCTTTGGTACCTGATACTAATTTTTGGTAGCTGATACTCCTCTTTTTGTACCTGATACTCATTTTTGGTACCTGATACTCATCTTTTTGTACCTGATACTTATTTGTGTACCTTATACTCATTTTTTTGTACGTGATATTCATCTTTTTGGATCTGATACTCATCTCTTTGTACCTGGTACTCATTTTTTGTACCTGATACTCATTTTTTTGGTACCTGATACTAATCTTTTTGTACCTGATACTCATCTTTATGTAACTGATACTCATTTTTTTGTACGTGATATTCATCTTTTTTGACCTGATACTCATCTTTTTTGACCTGATACTCATCTCTTTGTACCTGATACTCATTTTTTTGTACCTGATACTCATTTTTTTGTACCTGATACTCACTGGCAAATTTTTTTGTGTGTTTGTTAAGCGTGAATAGCCTACGTTTGTCCGTTTATTACTGTTATATTACACTTAAACGTTGAGCCTGGTTAGTATCCATTTGGGAATTCTAGGCGCTGCACGTGCTCTCCGCTTATCTCGGCATTTGTTTCCAGTCGTCTTGTACGTCACTTGCGACTGGTATTTAACAATGCCGTCTCAGGAGAGGTGTGGTTGAAGATTGCGCACCTTCTGCCACAAAAATGTCACGCGCAGGCAACCCTTCTTGGGTATCATTAGTCTGCCCAAGACGGGAGGAGCCTGTATTACACTTTAAGTCTACGATCCGCTTATTTATTTTGATATTAACATACATCTTCTTTTACTGCCATTTTATTTCTGTATTAGACAAAAGTACGTACACCTTCGACTGTGACTTGCATATAACATTTTTTCTTTATTTGGATTTTACCTCCATCTATAATTGTTATCGATGCTCTTCCGGCAAAACCACATAATATTAATTCAGGTATTCTGAAGAGACTGATCCTTGGGCCTTTATTATTCCTGATGTTCGGAAATAAACACCCTGGTATAATTGTGTCGGAAATGGTTATATTTGCCCATTAGACCACACTCTATAATAGACATAATGGAAAAACGAATATACATATACCCAAGCAATAAAAAAAAAACTAAAAAAAAAACGCCTTTCCATCGGTAGTAGAATAGGCCTGTAAATGGTTGGTAAAACTTTATGTTACTTAGACTAAGCTCATTTCCTTTAACAACTGCAAAACATATTCTCAATCAATGAGTGTTATGACAAATAACACCCCACCTAAGAATTTATCGTTGAGGCTAATCGGCTTAACATTCACAGACAACATGAATTTGAACAAATACATTGAAGACATTTCCAAGACTGCTGCAAAGAATTTAGGTTCCTTCTACTGTGCTCGAAAATTAATCATACCAGAGAATATTATATATCTTTACACAGCCACAATTCCTCCAGGCATGGAATAGTGTTGTTACACCTAGGCTGGTGCATCTACCACTAATCTCTAGCTTTTAGACAGGGTTCAAATAAGATTCTCATATTTAATAAGTCTCGCATTCTTGAACAAGCTCGAGCATCTGTTCTATTGCCGTAATGTTGAATCTTTCTGCCTGTTTTTTTTTTACAAGTCTTTCAAAGAAATGTGCTCTGATGGAGTCATAGCGATTGTGCTTCGTCGGCGTACATATACGAACTGTTTTACAAGTCTTTCAACCCTAACCCTAACGGAAACACGCAGCAAAATACCTCTCAACTGTTGAGGTCCCTAGATCCCGGAAAACCTTCTACTCTAACAGTTTCTTTATTTGGACTCCTACAATTGGAATTCACTCTTTTTTTTTCCTGCTTGCGTGACTGTACTACTCTGTAAATATTCAAATAGGATGTGAAGAGACATCGCACGCCTATACTCGGCACAATTTTTTTATATTATAGCAAATAGCAATTCCTTAATGTTCTAAATGTTGGTTGGAGTTTAAAACAGTAAAAGAAAGCATATCCGAGTTTATATAATAGATTGTTAGTCTAGAGATGAGAAACATCCAATGCATTAGACTGGCGAAGAGAACCTCTCAGTCACAGTTAGTTTATGAGTTAATATAACTAATAGATAACTCCACGAACTTATTGCCAACTAGGTGGGTTCGATCGCTAATACCTCGCAAATTTTGCTTCTGAAAATTACTGAAACAAAATTTTAAAAAAAAATTATTATTTCATTCACAACTTTGATTTGAACACGAAAGAAAAATATCTGCATGTCCAAACATTTTGGCATCATTTATTCAAATATATTTCTCACAATTACTACGACTATCACGGTCCTGGATATGACCTTAAACTATATCCAGTGGTGAGGCCCCAGCTTGCGGGCTTTGGGGTGTGTGGAGCCACCCTTTAATTGCCATTGCTCCCAGGTCCACTTCGAGGTACCTGTAAGGGTCCCACTTATGGGTTAAACTAAAACCGACTTGAAAACAAATATATTCCATTAAAAATTATTTCTTCAAAATCTTTGGATTCGGCATTAGATAACCTAAAAAGAGTTGATATGCCGTAAAACAAAAGCAACCAACCAACGAACCAACCAACTAAAATAACTATTTCTACTGCTACTACTGCTAATGCTACTACTACTACTAATACTAATACTAATAATATTACTAATAATAATAATATTGCAACAGAGTGCGGAGGCGCGAATGACAGCAACAGTAGCAGTTGTATTCAAATGACCGAGCCGTGTGTAAGATGACGCGCGAGCAAGGAAGAAGGAAAAAATTATGAAAAAGAGGCTAGTCGTGTTACATACTTAAGCTGAGAGAGATAGGGAAAGACGAGTCCTAAACATGGCCGGACAAAGACAGAGTACCACGTTGTTGACATGACAGATTATTAAGCAGATTGGAGTACAAGAATACGTTTAATCAAGAGACAAGGCGTTATTCTGTAAGTACCTTAAAATAAATGTCTGATGTTTCAACAAAAAAATAGTGTGTCGAATTCTTTCATTGTCTTGGTTTACTTGTGATAGTCTGTATACAACGCGTGGGTTCCAAGTGTGGACATTTATCGACTACGATACAATAATAATATTGTATCGCCAGATTCAATATAAAACACATATGCAAAATATTGGTACTTGTGTATTACTGTTACGGAATTACATTTCTGATTTCTGGTTTGAAGAGACAAACTATGTTCTTAATTTATGTAATTAACTATAATTCATTATTGAGATGAGTAATTTGTATTATTTATCCATTTATTTATTACGTACTATTATTGTCATCTTTTAGTTGTTGTTTTTTCACGACGTTTCGACCCTCTGACCTTCATCAGGTGTGTTTTTTTTTTACATAGGAATCACCACATTATCAAGGCCCAGATATGATAGGAACTCCGAATCTCCTAACTGCACCCTTAGTAATCACTGCCCTCCGTAGTTGTCGTTTAACCACGTTTTAGCCAACTAACTCTCTGGCCGGCTTTGGGTAGAATTGATACCGCTATTTTTAGGCAATGCTCACCTGGAACCGTAGAAATCTAACGTCTGTATCCACCGCGCCACGGGCTTCGAAGTAATTGCTGAGGATGCACTTAGGAGATTAGGCGTTCCTATCCTGTCGCGGTTAACCACAGAAGAATAGTTGCTCGAAACCTCGGGATATAACAACCAGAAGATGAGGATAATAGTCCGCAACAAATAAATTGATAAATAATATTCTTAATTGTATTTAAATCAATAAATGTTTAGAACATTTCAGAATTTTGATATAAAAAAAAAAAAATTAACTAATTTCTTAAACAATAGATTTTTCCAAACAAGACTGTTCACAATTATTGGTAAACTATACACATTAACCAGCGGGAGAAGGCGCCCGGCTTTGCCACGGCCACCGAGATATAAAAATAGTCTCGTATATATGAACGCGTGACGTCATTGCCAAAGCGATATGTAAGCAAAAGCCTACATTTCGCTGCGTTCAACCACGTTGCCATGCTAGCTGGCATAAAAAATATTTTTCGTTCCCTAAGAGAATTGCTGTGGTAATTTTATGGAGGTAGTCTAAGCATGCATGTATTTTCTTCTCCTAAAGAGAAAGAATAATTCTCCATTTGGGTAATTATATAATTTCAATTATTATAATTGCACATTGGCAGGGATAACTTTAATCTAACAAAATATAGCAGTAATTTGTTTTGGGAAATTTCCTATATGTCTATCAAAAAAAGTCGAATATATCATTTCATTTATTTAAACTGCAAAACAAACAATTTTGACATGAAAATATTTTGCAGTCCGTTCTTTTAATAATAAATTAAATTTTTCATTGAGTATTTTCAAATATTTTAAAGTTAGAAGAATTTTCAACGACATCTTTTCTTTTTTTTTTTACTTAAAACGATCGATGAATTTAATATTTTATCCCCGGGCGTAATTTATATCTTTAAATATATTTAAAGCTGTTAAGATTTTTATTTGATTGTTTTACAACACTTTAACTGTAAATAATTTATATAACTGAAATGGGAACTGAAATAGAACATTCTTTATTCTCTCCCGAAACATACGAACACAAATTCATCTTAAAAATTCATTAACTAATCAGTATTAATTGAAGTTTAATATGAACTAAAAATAAAGAGTACATTAAATTTTAGTTAACATATATTTTTGTGTTTTATCTTATAAATAAATGTTGTTGTTAATATTTTGGTACTTGTTAAGTGTATTCACCGTAATGAAATAATAACGTCATTATTTATAAAGCCATTCTAAACATGGAGGATTTTTAACTAACACCGTACAAGTGTAGTATCTGTTCTTCAGATCTACACTTCAATTTCTTGTTCTCTCTCAGTGGAGGAGAAATCCTTCACGACTGAGACAATTTTTATTTTTGTTCCTTTTCTCCATATTAAAAAACGACCCTGGTGTCTAACTCTGTCCCGTGGGGAGGCACTGTAAATAGGAACTAACACCGAAAAATTTAATGGAAAAGAAGATACCATAAAAATTTTATTTAACTTGGAAATACTGTCTAAAATATAACACGGTACGTACGCTGCACAAGCACCACCATTATTATTATTATTATTATTATTATTATTATTATTATTATTATTATTATTATTATTATTATTATAACAATAATAATAAAAACGTTGGTGTAGATGGCATCGATTGACGCAAGACCAACTAGTTGTGAAGCGTCAGGAAGGATGGAAAGACCGAGGTGGGAGAGTATTAACCAGTGGAAGTGTGCACTTCAAACCTGGTACCTTGGGAAGCCATTTTGTCACCAGAACCTCACGAAACACCAACGGTTGATGCCAACGTGAAATCAATGGCAAACAACTGTTATGATAACGTGCAATCATCTGCACGAATGGTCATGAGGTGGAATACACCGGAAATCTAGGTAGACTTGTTGTTACTCGGTCTCTAGGGCACACCACAGGCTACTGAAGTGAGCGATAACTGATGATGGCCTGTGAGACAAATTCTAGTGAGTGAGACTGGATTGACAGCTGATGTACAACACAAAACAAATTAACATAAAAAGAGGAATCTTCCTAGGATATTCACTATCACTATTGCTGTTTATTTTAATACCCTTGAACAATATACCAATCTGGATACATGTTATCTAGTACAGAAGAGAAAATGAGCCTCCTAATTTACATGGATGACCTGAAACTTTTTTGCAAGGACCGAAAAAGAACTACAGACACTAATAAACACTACCATAATCTTCAGCCAGGATATACAAATGGACTTTGGCATGGAAAAGTTCGCACTACTAGTTAAAAGGAAAACTGGAGACAACAAAGGGAAGTGAATTACCCAACCAAATGGGGATGGGAACCCTAGAGGAACAAAGCTTCTATAAATACCTGGGAGTTCTAGAAGCAAACACGATCAAAGCCATAGAAATGAAAGAGAGAATTGGAAAAAAATACCTCAGGGAACAAGAAAAAATTCTAGAAACTAAATTATATAGCAGAAACCTAATAAAAGGTATAAATACATGGGCAGTATGACTAATAAGTTACTGAGGACTGTCCAAAGGATGGACCAAAGAAGAACTAGGACACCTCGATCAGAAAATCAGAAAACTCATGACTATGCACAATGTACTATGTACGATTATATGTGAAAAGAAAAGAAAAGAAAGGAGGCCTACCATCCCTCTACGACTTTTAGTTTCGAGAAGATAGCGTTTGGAAATGTGGAGACAGACAGCTAGATTGACAGACCGACAGACAGACAAACCGACAAACAAACAGCGAAACAGGTATATATCCGTTTATATATATTAGATTATATAGCTGTCGGTCTTTCTGCTTACATATTTTCAAACTCTATCTCTACCGAAACTAAAATTCGCAGAGCGGCGCTAGAGGGTCTCAAATGATAAGATTTTTCACGGACCGTTTTTTTTTTTTTTTGTGGACCTTTAGCCGATTAAAATAGTTTTTAAGGGCCCAAAAGAGGGATCAAAATTGAAAAAAATCGTTATACATTTTGTACATTCATCTTAGTTCATTTTTAACGAGCCGCGGGTGGGGGTGGGGGCGACCGGCTTTAATCGGTCTTAAAATACGCTTACTTATGAAATCAGGTAGCACTTCTCGGTCAAAAAACATTGAAATTATTAATTTCTTGCTGACATTTCAAAGTTGCTTTAATTAAAAAAAAATGTTTCATTTAAATTATTTATGTGTTCGAAACAAACAGCCATTTTACTTAAACAACCAATTGTTGCTTAAAATTATATTTTGTAACGCAGACTTCAAAATAAAAGTTTTTACAATTATTTATTGATATAGTTTAATACAATAAATGTTTTGGTTTTCAAATATTTTTCTATTCGGGATTTTTTTTTTTTTTTTGCGATTTGCCGCTGTATTTAACCAAGAAGAAATTGGAATAATCGCGCCCTATCAAAAGCCGCCGTCTGCATACAGAAGAACCCACCCCAAATGACATTTAAACAAAAAATTATTATATTATCAAATGATAAAACAAATATTTTATTCAAAATACTTAATTTAGTTTTAACACTAACATAATGATTTAATAAATTATTTTATTTAATAATTTATTATTTGATAATACAAGAAATGTTTTCTTCATTGTTTCGTAATAACACAAGAATTGTTTAAACTAAATTAATTCTGCCGAATAAAATATTTGCTTTTTTTGATAAAGCATAAGTGTTTTCTTTCTTTTTGTTTTTGTTCTGTAATAACACAAACATATTAAACTAATGTATTTTAAAATATATACATAGGGTCTTGTTTTTCGTGTCTTGCCTCCGTGATCAAGTTTTTTTTTTTTTTTTTTTTTTTTTTTTTTTTAACAAGAGTAAACAAGTAATTTATTTTTAAAAATATTATGGCGGTGCGTGGTCGCCTTTAAAAAATGTCTCCTTCAAGAACGGTCATAAAATAAGTCTTCAATCGATATTTATTTTATAATGGACAAGATTTTCTATCTAGCAAAAATGGACGAGTTTTCCGGGTAGGAGTTTTCCGGCCACTAGACTTTAGAAATCCCTCCCTTATTCATTTCTCCCCATATGTACTGACATGCAGATGTTCAAGTGTAATGCAAACAAACATATTGCTGCGTAACTCCCTACACGTTATCCTTTCAAATTATTCCAAATAGTAGCTCCGTACATTAAAGTTGCATTGTGTCATATTTTTGGTGTAATAGCAATAAAAACCCCACTGCAACAACTTTCCCCCTCGTTATATGTGATGCTTATGCGTTATTCAAAGTCACGTGCCAAAGCCACATCACAACAACAATTCATAATAAAATTAATAAAGGTAATTAATTATTTCCAAATATTATGAATAAAAAAATGTTTCCTAATTTTATTATAACCAGTTCTTAAGATTCAATACATAAGTATTCATTTATTTTCTTTTATCAGCTGGTATTGGGAGTAATGTTTATTGAACAAATTGTAATTCAAAGTCATCGTGCCAAAATATCACCTGAGGAGCAATCCTTAATCCTTTTTCCAATGTCTTGTCAATTTTTATTTATAAACAAGTCCAGTTTATTGGGTACAAACTGAAGACTGAATCCACTGTCAGTCGCGTCTGTGAACATGTTTCCGCTTGGTTGACTGGTTTGGCATTCCCGGTCCAGCTGACCGCCAATCTAACTTAACGTCTCCTTTGGGTCTTGCAGAACAAACAAAGTATCGCCTCTGAGACGCCAGAAGTGTAATTTTGATCAGAATAATGTCTGGCATACAAATAACATCCTATCAAGTCAACTTGTTTTTGCCAGACCAAGAGGATAATATATCCTTTTACTTACCCGTTACGGAGGGAGGAAAAGACACACTTGCCAAATGGAAATGTACGGGGACGCAGGTACTATTTGTTTATCATATGGATTTCAATAACATTTAATTGCGACAACACCTCAGAATGGGATGGTTCGACAGATGGTCACTGACGGTGACTTTTATTTTAGCCATATCTATCTATTTATTTGTTTATCTATTCGGATCTCTATCTATCTCTCTCACTTTCTCAATCTTTCTCTCGTTCTTTCTCTCTCTTTCTCATTATATATATATATATATATATATATATACATATTTATTTAGATGAATAAGATATATATTTATTTAGATATTTATATAGATTTAGTGGTTAATATACATACATATATATGCATATCTATGCATATATATACATCTTTATACATATATATACATATATATACATATATATACATATATATATATATACCTATATATATATTTTTTTTTTACACAGTGATCACCACTTATCAAGGCCCGGAAGCCACTCAGGGATAAGGGTTATTGCAAGTACATTACGTTAGTGTGAAGATTCGATGAAGTGTTTACTTAAGGGGCGGCTCATTAGGAATTTGTTAACCTTTGACTTGAAAACATCCAAGTTGTAGTCCGGTGGGAAGCAGGCAGACTCAACAGAGTTCCACAGGCGTGCAGTTCTAAAAAAGAAACTTTGTTCATGGAATCCGCGTTTTGATTTAGGCACAGATATAGAATGGGGGAAATTTTTCACAGTGGATTCAGCTAGACGGGTGTTTTTCGTGAAAGATTGGCGAGGGGGGACCAGAGATTGGAGTTCAGATGAGCACCTGCCATGGAAATAACGATAAAACAAGGATAGGCTCGCAACGTCTCTTCTGTGGGAGAGAGGTTGCAGGGTAGAGAAAAGGGCATCCCCCACTAAGCCACGAAGTCTATTTTGTACTCTGTCAAGGCAGGATAGGCTGTTTTTAGCAGCTCCTGTCCAGATATGGCAACAGTATTCCATCCTTGGACGTACTTGGCTTTTATATAGATAGAGAATAGCATCAGTAGTGAGACATCTTCTGGAGCGGTAGAAGGATCCCACCATCTTTCCAGCGACCTTGGCAACAGACCTGATGTACGTGTTCCATTTCAGATCAGGAGTAAAGGTCAAATCCAGATGCTTGTCAAAACACGGGGCCTCACCCAGACGAGAGCCATCCATCACAATTGATGCCAAATGTGGATCAGAGTGTTGATGATGTAAGGATAGGAGTTTGGTTTTGGATGCATTAAAGGTAACCAGCCGCATATTCCCCCACTGAACCACGCGCTCGAGATCAGAGGAGAGAGAATCAGAGAGAACTTTGTCATTTACAGCCTTTGATGTGTTGCCGTAGATTGTCGTGTCATCAGCATAGATGTCAACGAATGATTTAAGTATGTGTTTAGGGAGGTCATTGATGTAGATCAGGAAGAGAGTTGGGCCTAGGATGGCCCCCTGAAGGACTCCAGCATTTATATTGCAGGCCTCCGATTTTTGTCCATCTACCACTACTCTTATGAGCCTATCGGAAAGAAATGATTTAATGATTGAGAAAACATTTCCGATTATACCGTAGCTGGAAATCTTGTGAAGTAGACCCTTTTTCCATACCTTGTCGAAGGCCTTTGATATGTCAAGAGCAATTGCCCTAGAAAGGAGGTCTTTGTCAAGAGATTCACTAATCCTGTGGGATATAACCGTCAGCACATCTGCGGTAGATCTTGCAGAGCGGAACCATATTGTGTGTCACTAAGAAGGTTATTCCTGCTGAGATGGTTGACTATTTCTCTATTTAATATGGATTCCAACAACTTACTCATAACACACAGGAGACTTATTGGTCTGTACTGAGAGGGAGATAACTTATCACCTGGATTCTTAAATACAGGGCAAACTGATGAGGTCTTCCAGGGAGTCGGAAAGCACTTCTCCTTAAGGCAGCTCTTAAATAGTTTTGTTTTAATTAGTTTTAATTACAAAGAAAAGATTTGAGAAAAAATATAGTCGGAAATTAGCAGGGGGTTTATATATTAATTTTTAAACTTATTAAAAATAGCAATAAATCCCTAATTCATTATTTATAGATTTTTTTTAAAAAATCTGAGTCGAAATCGGTAATTGTATTGGAATCAGAAATTTAGAACGGAATCACTAATTAAATCGCGATCGGGAAATATTTTGCAATCGTCCCACCACTAATATATATATATATATATATATATATATATATATATATATATATATATATATATATATATAAGTTACAAGTTATCAAAATATATGGCAATGAAGCTACACAGAATATTACGTGTTTCATTCTCGCGAGAATTTGTCAGGCTCATGGAAAGAGTTTTGGTTACCTTGCGTTTTTATATACGCATATGCGGGCACTTTCAGAAAAAAATATACTGTTGACCTTAGGTTCACTCCTTCCTTTGAATTAATGGCAACAGTACAAATCTAAGTAAGCTAATCTATTTTCAACGTAGTGCTAGTTAGATAATTAAATATTTAGTGGTGTACATGTAATCACCTAAAAATGAAGAATCGTGTTTTTCTTTTTTAGGTGCATTAGAATTGGACATTTAAAAATGATAAACGTGGTTTTTCAAAAGTAGTTTTATGTTACTTGGCTTGATAAATATATAAAGACTCTTGTAAAAAAAAAAGAAAATTTCACTATTATGCGTTTCCTAGATTTATCAAACAGTTAATTTTGTTTTAAAAGCCAAACTTCGACTTCGGTCCGTTGTTGGATGTTTAAAAGTAATAAACATACTTTTTCCTGTATTTTTATGTTTATCTGCTAGATAAAAATGTAAAAGTAAATTGTTTTTTTTTTTCTGTAGGAATTTATTTTATGACAGAATGAAATTTGTCACACTAGCGTACTTTTTGGCGAACCAACAAAATGGCGGATTGAAATCTGGCGTTATGTCGTGGCCAAAAAGAATTACCCTAGGATTTGTATGCAAAATAAGAAAACGGTCTAGGGAGAAAAGAGGTAAGAAAGCCCTTCCCATGTCAAAAATGTGTACTTATATAATAACGTGGTTTTTAGAAAAGAATTCTTAACATTTGGAGAGATTTCTATTAACTATTCTGTACCATCCCTCTTTGAAAATAATGTCCATATTTTTTCTCACAATTATACGCAGTTGGTCGATTATTATTATTGATTTGCGTTACTGTAAAAGAAAAACAAATAACAGATACTACTACTACTACTACTACTACTACTACTACTACTACTAATAATAATAATAATAATAATAATAATAATAATAAAAATAGCAGAAGCAACTCTATTAACCCCTTCAGGTAAATCACTTCCAGAAAATGGGATTTTACATTTCTAAATAATTATGTGATGAAAAAAAAAATATTTTAAAATTTCGCGTAGAAAAATTGTTTTGCACATAAAATAACGTAAAATAACACTCATTTCCGGTCCATTCTTACTCAATCGCTTAAAACTCGAAAGTAAGCAAAATACTCGTACAGCATAACATTTTCGATCGATTGTAAACATTTTTTTTATATTTTCCTACCAGCGTTTGTTTAATTTTCAATTTTGAGCGATTATCAATGGTCCATGTATCGGGATTATTTGGCAGTCATTTTTTTTATTCTAACTCAAAGAAGAGATACTATGTTGGTTTCGAACTAAAAACACCCTTTAAAAGAAGTTTAAACACACAAAAAAGTTATTGAGGTATGTACAAGAGGATTGCCTTTGGTAACATTTTTTGTAACATATTTGTTTGTTTCTTTTTTTGTCCCAATCCCATTCTTCTTTTTGAGGTACGTGTATAAGTTTAAATGTAGATATGATTTCCTTTTTAAATAAAGAAAATCTTCAGAATGTTTTCTCTTTGTGCATCTTATCCAAGATTTTGATAAACTCATCGGAGATTTTCATCGATATGTTTCAATTGCGTCCAAAGAGAAATGGAATAAAACTTTAATTATTTCAGAAGTCGATGACAGACACCATGTACATCTGGCACCAACGAAATTTAAAAAGCCAGTCCAGAACATTTAAAAACTTTTAACAATCAGGTGAATTTTCTTGGATGGGGGCAGATAAACATTTAGCGAATAGACGCGAAAAGTTTACGAAGGGAATAGGCGACTTATCTCTCGATAAATGGTTAATAAATCAAATTAATGAAACTGTGGATCAAATATGTTCCTTATCTTGAGTTGAGCATATTGAGAAGTGATACACGAATTCCATTAGCGTATAAAGCGATCTTCTTTGATAAACAAATCGAGCTTAGGTATTTCTGACGATGTCAAAACATTCACGACTTGCACAGCAGCTGCCGATTAGCATACTGGTTAAGAGCCTTGACCGTCGTTCAGGCGGCCAGGTTTCAATCCTGGCTTGAGGTTGCACTGATGAGCTGTCTAGTCGCACTGATGAGCTGTGAAATAGCGAAGCAGTACTGTATGTAGATGACTATATATTTATGCGTGTCCGTAGATTACTGTTTTTAAAAATAATAAATAAATAAATAAATAAATAATACGTCCAAATAAAATTGGGCGACTTACGCTGAAGAGGAGTAGGGCTCCGAAACACGCGTGTCCGTAGATTACTGTTTTTAAAAATAATAAATAAAAAAAAATAATACGTCCAAATAAAATTGGGCGACTTTCTAAGAAAAACACCGGTTTCAGAGGCGGAGACATAAACATTACTATCGTTTAAAAAATCAAAACAAAAACCACTTATATATATATATATATATATATATATATATATATATATATATATATATATATATATATATATATATATATATGGAGAATTAGAAATTAAACAAACGATGTATTTGAAACCACAATAAGATATAAATATTTTATTGAAGAGAAAGAAAAAGGAGGAATAAAATACAAACACTAACACTTTAATGAGTGGAATGTGGTTCAAAACGGGAATGATAAGTTAAACTGCCTACACTAGGGGGTTTGACTTTTTACAAGCTAATATATTAAATTACTGAGAAGTATATTTCAGGGATGATCCAAGTTTGAAAATTTGGAGATATATAGATACACAAACATAGTGAATGTTATAAGTTACTTGTAACTAGGACTATGACAACAGCATATTCTTACCATTGTTTTGATTCTCAAGTATATATCCGACACAGTTAGACACAGTTATTCAACCGAGAACCACATCACTCTATATTAAAGCATATAAGATATCAACGGATACACACTTGAGAGTCAAACAATGAAAAGAATATGCTGTTGTTATAGCCCTACATTGTAACGTACTTGTTGATATCTTAACCAATTATTAGTTTCTATAAAATATAAAACGGACTTTAAAATAAGGACATGATTATTCAAATGTTTTGCTTTACTGTAAAATACTAAAGCGCGCTGAAAACAAACAAATAAAAAAAAAACTCGGTTGTATATAGTTTATAGACAAGGCCTCAAGAACTTCCCGGAAAATAATGATTGTTTGGTCTCCGACCACGTTTCGTTTTCAGTTCATCAAACCGCAAAAAAATGGCATTGATATTTACATTTGATGTCATAAAGTGTATTAATCTCTATTTGAAAAAAAAAGTTAGATATAAATCCAAAATGTAAGTGTAGTAAGTAAATTCAACGCAGATTTAAAAAGGGATAATGCCACATTTACTTGTTTCTAAACCAAGCTTTTCGACATCGTCCAAGCTTCGTCAAAATAGACACATTTTCCCTCTTTCTTTCTTCACCCGTGACAGCATTCCACTAAGAAAAAAGAACAAATGCGTGCGGTGTTATTCAACGGTGATTTTTAAATGAGGAATGTAATATGAAGATTTTTCCCCTCTCTCTCCGTGATGAAAGCGTTGTTAAGCTTAAATTCAAAATGTAAGTAACAGAAAAGAAAACCTTCATCCTTACAAAGACCCGGCGACGTGGAAATGTTTGATTTATAAACAAATAAATGTTTGTTTATCTTTTTTTTGATCTGCGTTGAATTGTCTTACTAAAATTTTATTTTTTTTTCTTTAGCTCAGGTGCAGGCTTACAAGGCATATCACCACTTGAACGCAATGGCCATATGGGGAATTATGGAAAACTCGTCCTCAGAAAACTCGTATCCGGAAAACTCGTCCATTTTTGCTAGGTACGAAAACTGGTCCTTTATTGAATAAATATCGATTGAAAACACATTTTATGGCCGTTCTTTAAGAAGATATTGTCTTTAAAAGAGAATACACATCCCATAATAATATTTTTTAAATATTTTTACTTGTTAATTGTTGTTTTAAAAAAATAAAATTGATTTCGCTACCTAGCTTTGAAAGTTTTTTTGTTGTTCAGCTTATTTTAAAGAGTTTATTTAGTTTAAAAAAACAAAACAAGTAATGTCGAATGTTACTTTTGAAGAATAATCACGTCTTAGGAGTATCGATAATCGCTCAAAAATAGAAAATAAAAGAAAATACTGAGGAAGATACAGTTTTAAAATGACCCCCCTCCAAAAGAAAATAAATTTGTATATTTTTAGGTAATGCCCAGGATCACTACTCGGGAAAAAATCAAGCTACCGGAAGTAAATACGGTTGATTATACAACGAAACCGAACGGAAGACACGAAAAACGAAACCATATATTTATGAAAATATATCTTAGTTTTAAACATGTCTTGTGTTATTACGAAAGAAACAAAAAAAGAAAATACTTCTTGTATTGACAAATAATAAAACAAATATTTTAATTAGAAAAATTAGTCCTTCAAGGGGAACGTGTGCCCTGCGTAAACGGTGTTTTTATTTAATGCTCCCTTAAAGTGAATGCGCAAAAGGTTTTCTTTTATTTATTTAATCGCAAAAACTTTTTGAAGGTACAATTTGAGGCCAAAAAAGGGCAGCAAAGACATTATTTTAATATGTATGAAAAAATAATTTAACAATAAAATAATATTTAGTGGAGAAAACAATAAGAAAAATTAAAATAAAATGGAATAAAAATAAAATAAAATCAAGCACGAGATAAAAGTATGAATCAAATTTGCCCAAAGGAAAAAAATAAAAATAAAACAAAATACACGCGCTATTAAAAATAAAGTTTGAGATATACACGAAGAAAGTGAAAGAAAGTGCTCTGAGATAGCAATAATTACGCAAGGTCCACGTTCCCCGTGATGTGCCGAAAATTTAATTTGGTTTTAACACTATTTGTCTTCATGAAACAACAAAAGGCACTTCTGCATTATGAGGACGGCGGCCATCTTGGCGCATTTCACTAAACTGTTGTGAGGTGGGGGTTTTCGGTCCATAAACATGTAAATCAATCATTTATTGTTGACCGTTCAAAGTCACTTTAATTAAAAAAAAATGTTTCATTTAAATTATTTGTTGGAAAAAAAAAGAAGCTATTTTATATTATAAAAATCCAATGTTGTTTCTATTAAAAAATTGTTTTATTAAAATTATATTTTCTTCACAGACTTTTAAATAAATGTTTTTACAATTATATATTGATACGTTTTTATGCAATAAATGTTTTGGTTTTCAAATATTTTTCTGTTCGGAAAAAAAAATATTGTTTGTTACTTATTTGCCGCGTTATTTAACCAAGAAGAAATTGGAATTATCGCCGTCTAACAATAGCCGATGTCTGAGTACTGCACAAGTGCCCCTGAAATGAGTTTAAACTGTACCTTCCCTCCTCACGTTAAGAATAGCTTTCGAAATAATAACCTTATTGTTTCAGCGCGTTACAAAAAAATGCATAAATAATGTTTTTTATTTATTTTTTTTTTGGGGGGGGTTCTAATAACACAAGAATTGTTTGAACTAAATTCATTTTTCTGAATAAAATAATTGCTTTCTTTGATAATACATGTTTTCTTTCTTTTATTTTTGTTCCCTAATAACACAAAAAGTGTTAAAACTAAAGTACGTTTATTAAATAATTATATGGTTTCAATTTTCGACAACAACTTAACCAGTTAGGTAGAAAAATTGATTTGGCTATTTAAAAAAACTACAGTAAATAAGCATAAATATTTTTTAAAATATTAATCGGTCTGTAGTCTCTTTTTGAATAGAATAAACGCTTTAAAATAAGTGAAAGCACTAACAACTTAGCCAGTTAGGTAGAAAACGGACACTTAGAAAATCGATTTTTTTTTTAAACAAGAGTAAACAAGTAAAAATATTTTAAAAAATTTTATGGGGGGTATAGTCTCTTTTAAAAGCAATATCTCCGACAAGTACGGTCATAAAATGTATTTTCAATCGATATTTATTCAATAAGGGACCAGTTTTCCTATCTAGCGAAAATGGACGAGTTTTCCGGAGACGAGTTCTTGGAGACGAGTTTTCCGGGTACGCATCTGGGACCATGCCAAGCACAGATTAAGATGTTGATTTAGGTTGCATTTAATTTTTTGCATATCAGTACAGTCAAGGAAGCAGGTAGCAGGAATCTATTTTGCCCTTAACTCATCAGAAGAAATAGTAACAATCAACCCATCAAAAGGAGATAAATGCGCTTGTACATGATTAAAAATCCTAAAATTCCTTCAGTCTTGATAGACTATGGATATTCAATGTAAGGGTATCTGAGCGTGATTTTTTTTGTGGCAGGAATTGCGCAATCTCCGACCACACCTCTGTTGAGTCGACACTGTTGAATACCAGTGGCAAGTGGAGGTTCAGGACGACTGAAAACAATGCCGAGATAAGCGGAAAGCATATACAATGCCTAGAATTCCAAAATGACCACAATCTGGTATTAGCCAGATACTTGACTTCGGTGATCTGATGAAAACCGCTGTGTCAACGAGATTATGTGGCGCGCGCGCGAACACACACACACACACATACACACACATGCATATATACATATTAGTAAATTATTCTGTTCTGTGAATTCATTATTGCAATTATTATTTACGCATAGTGGGTACCATCCGTGAAACTATCGGTAGGACAGTGCTCACGGGGCATGATAACTCTTGCTCTCACATTTTTGATTCCTGATAATATAAATTAATGCAATTTACCTAGTTTACAACTCAATCATTTGCAACTTCGCGTCAGCATCTTCCGGCAAGTTACAACAACCATGCTGTGTAACGCGGCAGGTATATCCCGGTCACGTGAATGGCGTGTGATGCCTAGCACTCCCGAATAATCAACCCAGTCTATATTTATCAGTCTTAACGTCGTTCAACATCGATGATCTAACTAGAACGTGATCATGCAGTACATAATAACTAATTGTAATATTCATTTCTTTAGAATTGGTAACATTAGTACTGATAGGACGAGTCTAATATTTTTTTGATTCCGATACAACTACCAATTTAGTTCTAATTTCCTGATTCTGATACTATTGCCGATTCCGATTCCGATTCCAATTTAAAACCTCTATGTATTTAGCCATCGACTTTATTTCAGACTAGCATTTCAGCCCGGCGTTACCCGGGTGTTTGGAGGTGTATGTTGAGCAAAAAAAGCGGTCAATTTTTAAAAAAATTTTGACCCTTATTATGACCCCTTAACAGTTATTGTTTTGGCTCAAATCAAGTTATTAAGTTAGATCGATGTCACAAGAACCTATACCTAAAATTTCAAGTGTTTAGATCCCAAATTGGCGGATGAGTTTGGTAGAGTTTTCAAAGGTCAAATCATTGAATTTTGACCCCTTAAAATCCAAATTTCTTGTCGACACCCAATCAAAAAGATTTTTCCAAATTCCAGTACACTCTATATCAAATTTCGAGTCTGTACACTTAAAATTGACGGAGTTATTGCGTAGGGAAATGTACACACACAGACACGCAGACAGACAAACACACATACACGTTCACTTTTATTGATATATAGATAATCGAAAAAAAAAAAACATACGTACACATATATCCCCAAACTGTGATGGGCGTTACTTGAGACATCAAATAGAGAGAAATTGCACTAAAATAACCGCGCTGTATCATCTATATTATATTATCAGTTCGTTCCTTATATGCGTATTTTATGTACTGATTTATTTATTTAGTTTTAAAGTCACTCACAGATAAAAGTAAAATCTTTGTCAGGTTGACGGTCAGATAACATTGAAAGAATTGAAAAGAATTTGATAATTTAATAGGTCGGTCGACAAGAATGTCTTAACATTGGACTTGAGTATAACTATGCTGACTGGGATAGCTTCCGTACATTCATATCTGATTTACCTCTGCACTCCATGTTTAAAAAGGATGTGTCCTCTATAGTATCAGATCTGACCGCATGGTAAATTATAGGCATAGACCAATTCATACCATCTAAAAAATTCCAACAAAAACCTAACAGTCAGCCATGGTTCTCCCCAGAATGTGCTGCTGCTATCGCACACAGAAATCACTTTTTCCATTGCTACCAACGTAATAGATGCACTGAGACTAAAGCTGCTTTCCGGTCTGCCAGCAACCACTGTAAAAGAGTAATAAAAAATGCAAGAGAGCTATATGCTCAGTCTGTTAAATCCAAGGTAGCTGATCAGCGTCTTGGATCCCACCAGTTTTGGCAAATAACAAATAGGATCCTGAACAGAAGTGTGCGTTCTATCCCAACCATTATCAATGGACCAGAGGTCATCTCGTCAGCGTCAGACAAGGCCAAACTATTTGCAAAGAACTTTGCAGCTAATTCTACCCTATGCGACGAAGGCCATCAACTCCCCATATTTCCTCCTATAACACAGAACAAGCTAGGTAACATACAAATATCCGTGCATGAGGTCGCCAAGCTAATAAATAACCTAGATTCCAGTAAAGCAACTGGCCCTGATGGCATTCCAATTATAGTGTTATAAAAGCTTCAACCAGAACTTGCTCCCATACTTACGAAACTATTTAAGCGCTGCCTTAAGGAGAAGTGCTTTCCGACTCCCTGGAAGACCTCATCAGTTTGCCCTGTATTTAAGAATTCAGGTGATAGGTCATCTCCCTCTCAATACAGACCTATAAGTCTCCTGTGTGTTATGAGTAAGTTGCTGGAATCCATATTAAATAGAGAAATAGTCAACCACCTCTGCAGGAATAAGCTTCTTAGTGACACACAATATGGTTTCCGCTCTGCAAGATCTACCGCAGATGTGCTGACGGTTATATCCCACAGGATAAGTGAATCTCTTGACAAAGGCTTCCTTTCTAGGGTAATTGCTCTTGACATATCAAAGGCCTTTGACAAGGTATAGCATAAGGGTCTACTTCACTAGATTTCCAGCTACGGTATAACTGGAAATGTTTTCTCAATCATTAAATCATTTCTCTCCGATAGGCTCATAAGAGTAGTAATAGATGGACAAAAATCGGAGGCCTGCAATATAAATGCTGGAGTCCCTCAGGGGTCAATCCTGGGCCCAACTCTCTCCCTGATCTACATCAATGACCTCCCTATCACATACTTAAATCATTCGTTGACATCTATGCTGATGACACGACCATCTATGGCAACACATCAAAGGCTGTAAATGACAAAGTTCTCTCTGATTCTCTCTCCTCTGATCTCGAGCGCGTGGTTCAGTGGGGGAATATGCGGCTGGTTACCTTTAATGCATCCAAAACCAAACTCCCATCCTTGCATCATCAACGTTCTGATCCCCAGCTGGCATCAATTGTGATGGATGGCTCTCGTCTGGGTGAGGCCCCGTGTTTTGACAAGTTTCTGGAAATGACCTTTACTCCTGATCAGAAATGGAACACGTACATCAAGTCAGTTGTCAAGGTCGCTGGAAAGATGGTGGGATCCTTCTACCGCTCCAGAAGGTATCTCACTACTGATGCTATTCTCTATCTATATAAAAGCCAAGTACGTCCAAGGATGGAATACTGTTGCCATATCTGGGCAGGAGCTGCTACAAACAGCCTATCCTGCCTTGACAGAGTACAAAATAGATTCGTGGCTTAGTTGGGGAATCCCTTTTCTCTACCCTGCAACCTCTCTCCCACAGAAGAGACGTTGCGAGCCTGTCCTTGTTCTATCGTTATTTCCATTGCAGATGCTCGTCTGAACTCCAATCTCTGGTCCTCCTTCGCCAATCTTTTACGAAAAACACACGTCTGGCTGAATCCAATGTGAAAATGTTCCCCCTCTCTATATCTGTGCCTAAATCAAAACGTGGATTCCATGAACAAAGCTTCTTTCTTAAAACTGCACGCCTGTGGAACTCTGTTCCGTCCGCCTGCTTCCCTCCGGACTACAACTTGGATGTCTTCAAGTCCAATGTTAACAAATTCCTTATGAACCGCCCCCTTAAGTAAACACTTCAGCAAATCTCCTCACTAACGTAATGTACTTGCAATAACCCTTATCCCTGAGTGGCTTCCAGGCCTTGATAAGTGGTGATCACTGTGTAAAAAAAAATGTTATAGTCAGTGAGAAAGCAGCACCGTGGATATTTGTTTGAAAAAAACTTTGATCGGAAAAGTTTTGTTCAGTTTTCTATACACAGACGTGAAAATATTAAAATCAATTACAGTAGTTTCTACTAGACGAGTTTTGCTGTAAAGTTTTAGAGGAAAGAGTTTTTTTTTAAGTCGCATTTGCTAAAATAATTCCATTTTCTGTAGCTATTTTACAAATTTTACATTATTTCTTATATAAACCTCAGTTATCTCCCTTATCACCTAACAGCGTCTTGATCACGTGCTGCCCCTTCAAAGTCCATTCAAGCGATTAAAAGGATGGTGCAAGTTAAGATAGCTCTGTTATACACGTGCTAATTGAAATCTCTATTGGGACAATTACTTACTAAACTTGAAGCCACTTATACTTTCCATTGTTAAATACTGCGCACATCAATATGGGGCCATTGTTAATAATAATTGCTTAAAGAAAAATAGTCGAAGCTTTCTAGCACTTCAAAAAGTACCACATTTCTAACGAAATCATCTACCTCTACAAACACCGAATACCTCCGAAGATGGCTCTTGTTTCTCCATCTGTAAAAGTGACGTTCAGACAAGTGTATTCTGCTTTGATATCGTCGGTAATCAACTCCGAAATCTCGTGCTGTGCCGATTTCCCCTCTTCAGGAGAGCCCTTTACTCGCAGAAGAGACATAGCTAGAATTATTATTATCATTATTATTATTATTATTATTATTATTATTATTATTATTATTATTATTATTATTATTATTATTTATTTATTTATTTATTTATTTTTTACATGGTGGGTGTTCGACTGAACTTCAATCTCGGCCGATCATCGTTATAGCTTCAACCACACTAAAAATATCCCTTTCTTTCTTTGCGTACCGAAAACTAAACGGAACTATTACAACTAAAGTTTATTTCGGAGAACTCCTCATGTGGGAATACAACACAACGGGATTACTTTCCAATTAAATGCATTATTTTCAAGTACGCTAGCAAATTCTTGTTGAGCAGCATGCTTTAAATAATCAAATACTGACCATTTATACCCACTGTCAACAATTATGTGAAAAGGTGAATGTGTTTCCCATCGCCAAATTGCGTTAAAACGCCTGTCTGGAATCAGAATCGGGAATCGGATAAATCGGAATTTTGGGGTAGCGGAATTAGAAAATGACAATATTCAAATGCCGAAAACGACTTATTTAATCTTTTCTTTGTTTTTTTTTGTTTTTTTGTGTGTGTTACTTTATTTTCCATTGTTTATACTAATAAAATTTGAAATATTTTTTTTTTTAAACTACCATAAAATTAAAATTTATCGGTCTATGTAGATTTTCCGTTTGCGTAAATGTATGTAAATATTAGGTGAGGTTTTACAGTGACCCAAAAGATAAAAAAGAGAAAAAGTACTAAATATAACGCCATAGCTAAATATTTAGAGATTCCCCATGTTTTTTTCTTTATTTATCCTTAGTCGTCACTTTCCGGGAACGATGTTTCTGACAGAGAGGGAAGAGTATATGTTTTCTGGGCTATAATCTATCTAACGCTTATTGTTTGCTTGTTTTTAACGTTGGTGCAGTATTTTTTTGTTAACTGTTTATATCAAGAAAGTTCATGGCTTTTCTTGAAAGATTTCCATAAAAAAAAATCAGAATCAATATTTGCATCTAAATCGGGAATTTAGGACAGAATTGGAGATTGTATCGGCATGGGGGAGAATAGTAATTATTTCATCGCCAATTAACAATTTCATTAACTCTTACCCTTAGGGGTAATACAAAACTTCGTTACTGGACTCTCATTAATATAACAAAAATAAAAGAAAAATACAACAGAAAAAGGAAAGAAACACAATCGGTCACTGAGTTCGATTTATAACTCAATATGTAGATATTTAATATTTAATCGTAAAATGATTGAAAGCCAGTCTTTGTCGTAATACAACCAAGACTTGAAAATCAAAAAGAAAACAAAATAAAATCAACCTTTGATTTCTATGTTGTCCCGTGCAAAATTCTTTTGTTTTAAATTCAGCTTTTGTTTCAGATAAATTTCTTTTTTACGGTTGTTAATTCAGTGCCTGGTATACTTAAATAACGGCCGTGACAGCTCTGCGAAAATTAAGTGCGGTTTAAAAGTTACGGGTTGTTCAGCTTATTTGCTTTTACGGAACATCAACCATTTTCTGGTTATTTGGTGGCGTGGTCCATCGCTCTCTCTGGACGATATAGACGCCTTCGCATGTTACAAATAACCACACCAACAATTAATATAAATTGAATATAAAAATTATGATGTAGCAAAGAAGAAATTAAATTATATATATATATATATATATATATATATATATATATATATGATTAGTATTTTTTAAAGAAATCAAGCAAAGTGCTCAATTAAAAGGGAATTCTAAAATAAGAGCGTATTTATATTTATTTATATGTTGTATTATGTGTACAGAAAGTTGTTAGATGTAATAAGTCATTGGTACCGTCGGTTTCAAGCCCGATAATTAGGACCGTTTTAGATATCCATGTCAAGCTCTTTTCAGTCACTACTCATTTCGTACCAATGACTTGTCTCATCTAACAACTTTCTGTACACAAAATACAATATATATATATATATATATATATATATATATATATATATATATATAATTTCTTATATATATATATTTACATTTCATTTCTTATATACATGCACACACGCACGCACGCACGCACACACACACAAATATATATATATATATATATATATATATATATATATATACTGAGTCTACTTTTCTATAAGTATCATCGCTTGAAGACTGGCTGACCAAAACGTCTTCATGAATGTGTAGTGATATATAAATACTCATGCTAACAAATAAAAATATAGAAAGTGTTTGGTAAAATAAGTTCGGTTTGTAATCACAAGTCAAAATATTTTGGTTGTTTTTTTATGACATATCAACACTTTTCAAATTATTTTATACTGAATCCATTAATTTTGCTAACAATCCTTACGTTTGAAAACGTATATATTTTTGAATATTTATCCATGGTGCTTGAATTGATTGCATTTTAAAGAAAAAAAAATGTTATTTTTTGGTTTTTGATATTGCAGAACATAATTGAGTTTTGTAAAGGGAAACGATAAAAAAGCAATATGCAAATTTACTTTATTTAGGTTAGAAGGCGGTTTCTGCAGACAGCCCGATGTGGAAGCACCAATAAATGTTAGGTTCATGAAATATGGAATTAAGAGATCAGATTCAACTCTTATTATATTTATTAAGACTGTTGTTTCTTATTTTACTTTTGTTCAACCCCTTCCAAAATATGCATATTGCCACTGAAACGCAAAGGGCTTCTCTGATTAGGCCCAGATTTATTGAGGCCAATCGTAAGTGTGGAGTTGTGTATCAAGATGTTTGTTCAGTTTACAGTTAAGTTTCTGATTACTTAGTACAGTCCTGAAGCATGAAGCAGAGTAGGATTTCAGAGCCAAGCAGTTTAATAAGCATTTTAGAACGTCTATAGTGAGTGGCTGATATTTTGCTAATAGTCAGCTTGGCGGACGTATTGATGTTGGAGGGATAACAAACCATGTATCCCGCGGAAGCACGTGTAAAACAAGCACATGGATGCAGGATTGCGACGATAGGACAGGGATTGGAGCTTGTTAGACAATGTGTGATATTGTTTTTAGTAAATGTCTAAATATTAACATTTAAAATTCAAGGATTTACAAGGAAATTTAAATCCAGGGAAGTCTGCTTATGTGGTATCTAATGACGCTGAATAAACCATATACTAATTATTTCGACACAGAACACATTTTAAGTACATCAAAAGAACTGGAATTTAGTAAATATGTATTAAATAATGAATAATAGTTTAAATTTTGCAAATATATCAGTTATCTAAAATTTCACGAACACCTCCCGCCATATTTGTTTCCTTTTATGCTAAAACTAATTTAAAGTAAATATTAGTTACATTTGATTTTTAGTTCATACAGCACAGATTAAATGTATGACCCGTTAACTTAGAATGAGTTGTTTGATAGTTGATTATTGTTAAAGTGGTGCTCATTTTTTCATTAAATACTGATGGCAACTTTCTGCCTAATAAGACAATAACATCCTGCATCTAGTCAGGTGCACTGCAACCTCTGCTATGACAGTACAGTTCGAAGCTGAAATTGGCTTTCCGGATGCACGCCTAGGCGAGTGATGAAGAGATCTATATTGACTCAGTTACCAGGGGACCTCTCTCATCCGAGCGAAAGGCAAGTCAATACGATCAGAGTTAGCACTGCTGCAAAAGTTGCCGGAAGTTGTTTGCAGAGCTTCACCATCCGCTAGCTTCAAACCGGATTTTTTATCGAGGTTTACTTAGTCTTTGACTTCCTTAAGACATCCACAGACCAGCATTAAATACTACTGTTTATAAATCTCTATTAATTCCTGACGATGCATCGAATGGATACTATATTGTTTAACTTGCTGTATCTTATTAAAAAAAATGTTTATACAAAAATTCCGTCATATGTACCCGGTGATTTCCAAAAAAACTGTTATGGTAAATATGGTATTTCTAATATTATATTATTATGTATACTTATTATGATATATTATATATTTATCATTATATATTATTAATTATTTTAATCAATTATTATATATTATATACTTATTATTATCTTCTCTTCTCTATCTTCTCTTCTCTTCTTCTCTTCTCTTCTCTTCTACCTTATTCTATCTTCTATCTTCTATTCTATATTCTATTCTTTTCTATCTATCTTCTCTTCTCTGTATAAATAAAATGAACTTATTTTCTCGTGTGAGTTTGTCCTTAATAGGATTAAAAATCAATACATTACATGTAAATGCAATATTCACAAACCGCAGCACAGGATCTGACGTGTGCTATAGGCCCACTACCCTTACACTTCCTCGATAACCATACATTCCTTTATTTTTCCCGGTGAGAGTTCACTGCCAAAACCGGTTATAATCAATGGAAGTTGCCAAATCTTTCCTCTTTATTAAATTCCTACTACTCCTGATTCCACTTAACACCGCTGAGACCACGTCTACAAGGAACAGTAGAATTAAACACGGGTTTGAAATCGTAAAAGGATTATTAAAGCCATTTTTTTCCTTTTTTTTAATTCTATTTTTCCCTCTTCTCTCCATTAAAAAAAAAACCAAAATTTATTACGGTCCGATTAACATTCTCTTTTTGCTTTTTTTTACGTCGAACGCAACCTGCTTTTTTACTTCCGGTTTTGACAACTCTAACCGCGGAATCTAACTATGAGCTTTATTTATTAATACTTCCCACTAAAAACTGATTATCAAATAAACAAACAATTTCTTAGTTACAATTTATTATTCGAACGATGCTGTGAAATTACTTGCATTCCACTTAAAAAAAGAACAAAAACTAAATAAATAAATAAACGCGCTAAACATCCGATTAAGATTAGATTGTTTGGTTTTGCATTTCTTCCGTAAGACGCACACTGCGAGTCTATTGAGTTTTTACTTCCGCTTTGGACGACTTCAACCGACGAATCTTACTATGAGCCTCTTTTATTACTGCTTCCAACTACACGATTTTTTGGAAACTAACATCTCATTTTTTACAAATTACTATTACAACGCAACAATATCGTGAAATGACTTGCATTACACTTAAAAAAAAATACTATTACAACGCAAGGAGATCGTGAAATTACTCAAAAACAAAAACAATAACATAAACTGCGCAACTGCTCCGTTTTTATTTCCGGTTTGGACGACTCTAACCGACGATTCTAACTATGAGCAGTTTATTATTTAATGTTACTAGTTACATATTTAGATCGTGTAATTACTTGCATTCAAATTGAAAACCAAAAAAAAAATATAAAGAACCAGATAAAGGTCCGATTAACATCAGAAAATTATGATTACTTTTTTCTTTACAAAAAACTTCCATACGTGTTTAAATAACCATTTATGAATGCTTCTTCTTCATTAACGATATTACATTTGCTACTTACTGAGTTTCCCACAACTTTTTCGTATCTGTGTTTAGTAAGACAAACGCTTTAAATTTAATGTACCGTTTAGTCGGCTGGAAAAACAGTCGTTAGCTGTATCTTTCAAACATACAACTGCTGGCGGACACCGTCCATTGCGTTACATTCCGAAAGTCAGTTCAAAATAAAAAAAATAAAAAACTCTGACACTGTTTTAGATATTTTTAACTTATTTACCCAAAGTTAACATATTCAACAGAGTCCGCAACTATTTCTCTTCTCAAACTACAGACATACACACTGTGTTCTTCGTGATGATTAAACATTTTACAGTAAATAAAAACACTAAAATATCAGACCATTACGTACTGCAAGAGTACCACTTCTTACATTTTCGCATTTTTTTTTTGTGCGTGGGAGTCGATTGCTGAACTAAGAATATAAGAAACGTGTATTTTCTCTTTTTGTTAGACTTTAACCATTACACCAAATTGAGCCACAACAACGCGTGGCAGGGTAAATCTAGTATATTATAAATTATTTATTAATCCCCAATGGTGCAGAAAGGGATAATACACAGATCGTAACCAATGACATTTAACGAGGCTATACAAAAGAGCTCAATGCTGAAGTAAGGAAATGTATACTTTTCCTTTCTTTTCCATGAGTATTTATATGCCGTTATTTACGTAACGAACTTTACTTTTGTATAAGTAATATCTTCTTATGAATTTCTAGTCATTTTATCTAATTTTCCGAAACATACTTATGAATGTATAGTGACACAAAATGTTTTTGTAAAACAAATAACTGGTATACTTTGCCCAACTTCGGTATTGAGAACTCTTGGATAAACTCGTTAAAATATCACCTGAAGTGGTATCTAGTTAATTGTAACTTGCTGACCGAAACGTGTTCATGAATATGTAACGACGTATAAATGCTTATGTAAAACAAATAAAAATTGTGTGTGTTTGTGTGTGTTTGTGTGTGTGTGTGTGTGTGTGTGTGTGTGTGTGTGTGGTTGTGTGTGTGTGTGTGTATGAAAGAAACGCATATATACAGAAACAAACAGATGAGTACAAAGCTATGTTTATTTCTGTTTTTGTAAAGATTTGCTGTTGTCACGCACCCACAGATAGATTAAGATCTTTCACTGTGCACACACATAAAATGTCCCCCTCTTCCTACAAACCCCGTGCATATACCTATACTTATGTATAACTTGATTCTTAGCTCGGCAGATGGGTAAGGGTGTGGGATAGTTCACAATGTGTAAGAAGATGACTTGTGTTTCTGGTCGAGGAGGCATGACACGCAAGACGTACGGTCTTGTCGGCGCCTATGACTTCCGCCAGAGAGAGAATACATTAAAAAACAAACGCAATACAATTACACGACACGGCCGGTAAAATCTTATGGCAACCGTTTGAAAAATAGTCTCAATCACTTCCATAAACCCCTATCTATATATAAATGACATGTTTATATATTTGTAGTGTGTATCCCCCCTCCACGTCAGGAAAATGTGACACAAATCGGAAAATATATTGAAGAGCCAATTCTGACCGTAAAATTGTCTGGGCAGCCCCGTCGAAATATCCGGCAGAGGCGCCATAGACAATTAGTAATAAACGTACTTCCTCTCAAAGAGAGAAGTCAAAGTCTGTTAGGCTGGAACTCCTTAAACTTTACAGGACCAACAAGATACTGCAGTAAGAAGGGGTGGAGTACAGTGGTGAGCAGACAGTGGAAAAACGTAACCCCTTCCGCTGCAATCTTACTACCAGCTTAACAGCTGCAACAGCAGCAGCAGCAGCAGCGGTGGCAAAAACAACAACAGCTGTAGCAACAAACGCAGCAGCAGCTGTTAACATTGCAGAAGGCGAAGCAGCAACCGCAGCATCAGCAGCAACCCCAGCAGCAACCCCAACAGCAACCGCAAATGCAGCAGAAGCTAAAGCACCAATCACGGTAGCAGATGCAGCAACAGCGCCAGCTGCAACCATAGCAGCAACTCAAAACGCAGCAGCAACAATCTCAGCAGCAACAGAGGAATATAACTGACTTTCCTGCGCTCAACAAGCAGGGGACAAAGAGAAAGACTGAAACCTCCTCCGACGATGGAGGGTGTAGAAAACGAGAAAGAGCCCAAAGTTACATTGCTTCTCCCTGGTCCCCTCAAAAATCGAAAAAAAGAGTAAAAATTGAGGTCGAGGATGTGGTCACTGCCCACTGTGTGCATACACCCTCCCAAACACCTAACAACACCATCACCACCACCAAACCCCACTCCCAGAACATCAATACTTACACACATTCCGCATACTCCGGTCCCACCAACAACACCGGTACCCCTCACACCGCACCCAAACTAGGCACTGATACCCACACACCAACCATTCCTCCCCCAAACAACCGGAGAAGAGTAGAAGCCAATCAGAATCTCCCTCTCACCACATTAAAAGAGGCATAAAAGCCCTTCACTTAAAATCGGAGGAGGAATATGCAAAATCGACTCCCTGTCTTTTGGCATCGACCTCCCACTCCGACAGAGAAAAAATTTGAAGCTGTTGCTAGACTAACGACAGATAGGGGCAAATACATTAAATCTCCTCACAACTTCCCGGATGCCACTGTCGTAACAATCTTCATCAGGTCGACTGTCAGACGCAAAACTCCGATTTGGCTAATGGTTGAGGCTGTAAGGAAAGCAATTCCGGGAACAGAATTAGTTAAAGACAACAACCCTTCCCTAGAGGAAATTTGACCCAATGCAAGGGAAGGGTCCCAATCCTGGTACACCCGTCACTGTACCGGGCACTTAAACTAACCTACCCCCTGACATCGGCGGCATTGTGTGCAGCGGACAACAAACGGAGCTAATGATACTAAGCATTGCATCGGTGTCCTCTCACCGGAGGACTTTAGAACCGTAGGCGACACTGAATAGGTGAGTTACCAACCATGACTTTTTACTTGGCAAGTTTGAATGCGAGGGGCTTGACCTCCTCCTGTCCATGGGAGTGGATGTGGCTGCGCTACAGGGGATGCACTTCGCTACCTCTGTGAATTCTCACGTGCTGTCGAGAGATTACAATGTCTTTTCAGCATATTGGAACCCATTAGGTAAGAGCGTCTCCCTGCTGGTGAAATGCACCACTCTGTCCACGACTGTAAAGATTGTCTATTGGGACGATGCGGCAAGCTGGTCGTGGTTTATGTTGACATCAAAAAGTGCGTGTTTCGGGTCGTTGTGGTTCATGCGCTTAGCACCGCTCAAGAGAAGGTCGTCTTCTTCCGTGATCCCGGTGCTTTTATCGCGGGGTCGAAGCGTGTAGTTTTAGTGAGGGTTTGAAACGCCATCCTTGAAGCTAGCGAGCGTTACGAGGGCCAAGTTGTTAGAGCTAACGAAGCCGTGAACTCCGATACAGACACACGTAGGGAGGTTCCCATGCACGTCTCAGATAAGTATATAGCTAGCGTCAGGCACCCGAACGGACACACCCTGAGATCGACTCGGGAGATCTGCGAGGGATTTTGAGAGCATTTCAAAAAGCATTTCACACAACAACCCGATCTCCCTGTACACAAATTTGTTGACTATTTGGCCGACTCTCTACGCCTCGAGGCAGCCAGAGCGGCTAGTTGCGAGAGCAGGTAATTGAGTAGGACGTCCTGACTGCAGTGAAGCAGGTCGGCTGCAACAGATTGCCGGGACTCGATGGTTTTCCTTCCGAATTGTATTTGAGGTGACAACTCGCATCGACCCTGAGCAACTTCACCCACTGGACGTGTCCTATGTCACCACAGTGCTGAGCCGCCGTGTGATTGGGAGAGACGAATGGTGTTTCTTACGATCCTGGCCGTGGCCAGAATGGTGACATGAAGTTCAAGAGTGCAAGGTGAAGATCAGATGTGATAGGAAAATATTATACTCCGAGGCATTTGACTGGATAAAGATAGTGAGTCTATGCGTACGTAGAGGTGCCAAGTTGGAGTTCGTATTTCCCGCCTAAGCATGGCGCCAACGGTACCAGATCCTGCAGCACTCCAGACTCTTAAAACAAGTGTTTAGACTAGGCTCGTAGCTAGCTAAATGAATGGCCCCCTCCATCCTCGATAGGGAACCTTCAAGATTCCCGCACTTCGAACCTTTTTTTCATAATTGGCTACCCCTTTAAGCAATCTTGAAAAAACTTCACATATCCCCCCTCCACTCAACACCAATTTCTTTGTTCCTGCATAGATTCTCAGTCCCATATAGAGAACGACTTGTTTGTTTTCGACCAACACCAAGCCGGAAAACAGTGGGGGTTCTACCACTTACTAACATTTTGATTATATTTTTGGACTTTTCTCTCCAACATCCCAAACCAATGAAATAAAAACAAATGACATTTTAATTTTTTTAATGTTTACTAATTTGTGTTATTGTTTATCGAAAAAAAGAAACACACGATATGATTTTGGAATCTTTGGTAGGACGATTTCTGGTCTGTTGCGGTATTGTGGTGAATGAAAATTTTAGCTAGGATGAAGGATAGACGAGCAAGACTACAAATGACCCTAGACACCCTTCCCTAAATTTTGAGTGGCCTTGTGCTTAATATTTTGTTTATTACTGTTTTGTCAACATTTCAGAGTAAATAAAAAATATATATTACTCAATGCAAAGGCTATTTCTAATCTTTCTTGGTTCGGGGGCCAAAAAAGATGATTACCTGTTAAATTAATTAATCGATCGATATGAGATTTGGAATACGGCTGTTTGGCATACCAATTTAAATGTGGGTTATACAAGGTGTTCCAAAATTATCTCATACGTTCATAGGCAAAGAAAAATTTAATAACAATAAAATAAAGAAAATATGTTTTTTTTTATTTTTTGAAATGCTATTTTATTTTAAGTAGGTCAAAATTTATTTATATATGCATAATGGGGGGGTCCTGATCGTAAAATATCATATTTTTCTTTGTCCAGATTTCGTATATATTATTATAGTGTCGTGATTTTAAAAGCAAAAAAAGTATTTGGGTGCCATCAGCTAGAATTGAAACCACAAGAAAACTGTAGTATTCAAAGCTGGTGACGTTCCACCTGTACCAACGTCACACGCATATGAACTCATGAAAAAATGATGAATAAAAGATGAATGTAAAAAAATATATGATGATTTATTCAGTTTTTACCCCTTTTTGACCTTTACAAACAATTTTAACCACTTAATGACCAATATAAGAACGGTCAATATTATAATTAAAATAAAAAATATATTTTCTTTATTTTATTGTTATTAATTTTTTCTTTACCTATGACCGTATAAGATCATTTTGGGACACCCTGTATAACTCACAGTTAAGTTCCCTATGCCGCTCTGCGACGTTTAGTTTTGAGGGAGATAGTGTTTGAAAATATGTAGGCAGAGAAAGACTGACAGACAGACAGACACAATGACTTTTATGAATTAGATCTGTGCACTTTTTTTTTAAAATTATTTTCTCTACCCTGAAAACTCTCTCCCACAGAAGAGACGTTGCGAGCTTATCCTTGTTTTATCGTTATGTTCATGGCAGGTGCTCGTCTGAACTCCAATCTCTGGTCTCCCCTCGCCAATCTTTCACGAAAAACACACGTCTAGCTGAATCCACTGTGAAAAATTTCCCCCACTCTATATCTGTGCCTAAATCAAAACGTGGATTCCATGAACAAAGCTTCTTTCTTAGAACTGCACGCCTATGGAACTCTGTTCCGTCTGCCTGCTTCCCACCGGACTACAACTTGGATGTATTCAAGTCCAACGTTAGCAAATTCCTAATGAACCGCCCCCTTAAGTAAACACTTCATCAAATCTCCAGACTAACGTCATGTACTTGCAATAACCCTTATCCCTGAGTGGCTTCCGGGCCTTGATAAGTGGTGATCACTGTTTAAAAAAAAATGAATCAGACTGCTTTGATTTCTTTGGGTGGTGATACTGGTTGAACCGCAAATCGCCTGATATAAACCGCTGCGATTTTTTCTTGTGGGGATATTTGAAATCAAACGTATTCAATCACCGCCCTTGAAGTTTTGAAGAATTAAAACGAGCTATTCGTTCTGAAATTGTCGCTAATCCACCCGAAATGATCTAACGAGTTATTAAAAACCTTCGTGGGCGTCTACAACTGTGTGTTAGCAGTGAAAGGAACATTTAACCGATTTAATATTTAAAACTTTGTGAAATAAAGTGGCATACTACCTATATTTACGAAAGTATTTTCTTTATTTAATCGTTATTTAATTTTTGCAACAACAAATGTATCAGACCATTTTGGGACAATTTTTATAAAGTCTAATTAAATTGGTTAAAAGGGGTTGGACATCTGTACTGAATATTCAGATTTTTATTAAATTTTAAAACAATAGCCATTAAAAGTCAATTAATTAATATGTCTCACATTTCGTTTGGGTTATTTAAAATGATTTTAAGGAAAGTAGTATTGACATAACGTATCATTTGACGATTCAAATAGAGCGTTGTTAAAATAGATATACACTCATTAGAACTCAATCAAGGCAATTTCATTGAATCTCAGTTTTTGTAAGCTTCTGTGTGGCTGTGTGTGTATGTCTGTCTGTGTACATATCCCTACGCAATAACTCTATCAATTTTTAGTCTACAGACTCGAAATTTGATATACAGGGTACTGAGATTCGGGAAAATCTATGTGATTGGTTTTCAGCCAGAAATTTGACTGTTAAGGGGTCAAAGTTCAACGATTTTACTTTTGAGAACTCTACCAAACTCCTCCGACAATTTTGTGTCTAAATACTTGAAATTTTAGATATAGGTTCTCTGGACATGGATCAAACATAATAACTTGATTTGAGCCCAAAACAATAAATGTTAAGGGGTCATAATAGGGGGCAAAGTTTAAAAAATTGACTGTTTTTTTTTTTGGCTACGCATACACCTCCAAACACCCGGGCAACGCCTGGCCTAAATGCAACTATATATATATATATATATATATATATATATATATATATATATATATATATATATATATTACGATAGAAACAGGCGAGCATGAAAAGTAATATGGTTAAGCTTAAAAGTAGAAAGTAAAGAACTAATTGTTAAAACTGCAAAATAAACGGACAAGATATTCTAGGAAAACATATAATGAATTTATAACTTAAAATATTGCAGCATAAGGAATTGATTATATAATGCTATAAATTGAATTATAACAATCTTAATGCTGCAATATTTTAAGTTATAAATTTATTATGTGTTTTACTAGAATATCTTGTCCTTTTCTTTCCCAATTTTAACAGCTAGTTCTTTACTTTTCCATGTTTAAGCTTAACAATATTGCTTTTCATGCTCGCATTTTTAATTTGTAATCCATGAGTTTTCCAGGCTTCCAGTAAATTCACTTGTTCTTTGTTTAATTTCAGTCTTATTGTTTTGCCCCCATAAACATAACATACACATATGTAATAACAATGTATGACACTCGTCTGCTTTCAATAACATCCTCCCAATTATCTCCTTTTAATTCTTTCACGCTCTCTCTTTCGCGTGTTACTTCTCTTTTCGCGAGAGCGTTGACTTGGTATCAACAGTAGTCGCTGAAGCGACGTGATTGTTATGGAAACCAGTCATAAAAACATCGCTCACCTTACCTATTTTTACGATTGTAAACACCAGTAAATCCATCATAACTTTTGTTTTACTGAACGAAAATTGAATTTTTTTTCACAATATGGCTGAGAAGATGATCTATAAACTGTAATAATTGTTTGAAATTTGGTCGAAAAATGAGTGAGCGGTGAAGGTTTAAAGCAGTTCTAAATGAGTAAAACTACCGCTTCACTATATATTATTAAACACTACCGTATATATATATATATATATATATATATATATATATATATATATATATATATATATATATATAAGAGAGAGAGTGAGAGAGGGAAGGAAAGAGAGATTATTGACTTCACACTCTAGTAGGCAATAATCTCTTCTATGCGGCGTCTTTAACACAAAAGCTGTTGCCAGCCTTTATCTACTGTAATGTATGTAGATACTAGTTGGTAGTTCGTGGTTGGGATACTTGGAAAAATCAATCGTAAAAAGTGATAATCTCATGAAAATAGAAAATTCAATACTCAGTGTGGGCGACCGGAAAATACAATTTCGAATTACTTAGGACCTTTATCCAGTCATGGCTGACGGAAGGAGAGCATGCTATCCCCGTGAAGTAAATAAAGGGTTCTTCTCGGAATTCAGTCCAAATGCCCGAGTCTGATAGAAGCATTCCCGAGTTCGACAAGATACATCCGAAGAAGGTCGGAGGTTACATCGATTGAAACGTTATGAAAATCACACTCATGGCAGAATCATTAGAGGATGACATCCAATCTGTAGTGGAATGCGGACAATAATAGGTGGTCACATTCAATGCTGCTAAAACTAAGCTTGTTTCCTTCAATAACAACAAGAAACCTTTCCTACCACCAATAGCAATGGCCAAGAACACACTGCCTGAAAGTACTTCCTTTAAACTCCTCAGCCTAACGTTTACAGGGAACATGAACTGGAATATATACATTGAGAGCATTGCCAAGGCTGCTGCAAAACAGGTGGGCTCTCTCTACCGTACCAGAAAATGACTTTCACCTGAAAGTATCCTGTACCTTTATAAGACCACCATTTGCCCATGTATGGAGTATTGCTTCACATTTGGGCTGGTGCATCTGCTGCTTATCTCTCACTCCTGGACAGGGTTCAAAAAAGAGTCGCCAACCTGATCGGTCCTGAACTGTCATCTAAGCTTTAGCCCCTGTCCCATCGACGAAATGTTGCATCCCTCTGCCTGTTCTACAAATACATTAATGGTGGCTGCTCTGACGAACTGCAAGCACTTGTACCTTTTCGGCGTGACTACCCCTGACGGACCGGGACAAGCAGCTAAGTCCCACTCCTTTACAGTATAGATCCCTAGGTGTAAGAAAGCCTTTTAATCTAATAGTTTCTTTCCGCAGAACTTCAAGTCTTTGGAATTCCCTTCCGGGATACTGCTTTCCCAACTGTACTGATATGCAGTAGTTCAAGTGTAATGTGAACAAACATCTTTCTACTCATCTGCCTTCATAATGCCCCCGCAAATTGTCTCCGATAGTAGCACCCTACTTCAAAGTGGCTCTTGCCTTGTTTGGGGTGAAGATTGAATAAAAAAATAAAAATGAGAACAGTAGTCCGATGAATCCAAATAATACGAATTACCAATCCTTATCTCAAAAATTCTGAAACGTTACAGCATGATAGCCTGCAAGGTTAATCTAATGTAATACTTCTTGAACCGCCAATTCTTATAGTCAAACCCTCTTCAGTAATATTTTTATGTCCTTTTCTCTATCTTTTTCTCCCTCGTTAACATTCTCTTTACTTCTATTTATTACTCCCGTTACACTCTCTCTATATCTCTTTCCATTCTGTGTCTCTCTCTTGCTTTCTCCCTATCTATATCTTTTTACTCCTTCAGCTAGCCCTCTCTGTCTTTCTCCACATACAGGCTTTACTTCCAATAGATAGAGCATCATAGTCATCTACATACAGTACTGTTTCGCTGGTTCACAGCGAAACAGTGCGGCTAGACAGGCGACTGCCAGGATCAAAATGACGGTCAAGGTTTCTCACCATTGCGCTATATGGCTGCTGCTGTGTAGGTATGAATTAAATATGTTTGACATCGTCCAAATGCCCCCACTCGATTTGTTTACACAAATACGTTAATGGCAGTTTGTATATCACTTCCCAATATGCTTGAATCAAGATAGGAAGCAGTATAGTATATATATATATATATATATATATATATATATATATATATATATATATATATATATATATATATATATGTATAGTATATATATATATATATATACTATACTGCTATATATATATATATATATATATATATATATATATATATATATATATATATATTCATATAGGTGCCCGGAAAACTCGTCCCGGGAAAACTCCTCTCGGGAAAACTCGTCTAGGGAAAACTCGTCTCCGGAAAACTCGTCTCTGGAAAACTCGTCTCCGGAAAACTCGTCTCGGGAAAACTTGTCCCTTTTCGCTAGATAGGAAAACTGGTCCCTTATTGAATAAATATCGATTGAAAACACATTTATGATCGTTCTTGAAGGAATATTGTTTTTTAAAATAGATTATAGCCCCCCCATAATATATTTTTTTAAAATATTTTTACTTGTTCAATGTTTTTTTGTTTTTTTTTTTAAATAAAATCGATTTTCTTAGTGTCCGTTTTCTACCTAACTGGCTAAGTTCTTAGTGGTTTCACTTATATCAAAGCGTTTATTATGTTCATACAAAGTTAATTACAATTTTTTTTGTTCTTATTTTAACGATATTTTTTGGAGTCATAAAAACAATAATTAAAAACAAAACCAAACAATTAAAAAAAAAACAGGGAGCGATTCGATTTTTCGTTACTTTTTTGTTTTGGTTTTTTAATTATGATAGTTTTTTGTTGTTATGTTTTTGTTTTCTCTCATGCGTTATTTAAAATTATAATTTTATCAATTATCAACATTTATTGTCGTCCTGTCAAATTTTGCAAAAATTAACTAATAAATTAAAAACGAAATATTTTTTCGGCGCGAGAGATGCCATGTGCTAACAATCTCTCGTTAACTAATTTTTAATTATTTTTAATTTTTACTTCAAAATTCTAAAATCAATCATTAAGAGAAAAAGTAATCACTAAATAAATTTATTAATCAATTTTCTTGAAAACCCCGCTATCGTTTATCAAGAATCTTTTTAATTTCATTTTTTGTTGGTTGTTTTTTCGGAGGGAGATATAGTTGGGTTTGTATTACTGTACACATAGATTCGAAAAAGTTGTCAAAAAACAAATATATAACAAATAAATGTTACCAAAGGCAAGATAAATTACTTTTCTACCTAACTGGATATAATGTTCGTGTTTTTATTCAATCTAACATGTTTATTCAGCTCAAAAAGCATACAGTGTTTACCGATGTATTGGAAAATTCAAAATGGCGGCCGACTCTCTCTTTAACACGGTAAGTTCGGGAAAATATGCAATAAATAATAAACTAGACAAAATACTGTTAGAAATTCGCTCAATATATGTTACCGTGACATAACTTGACATATATTCGGTGGGTTTTTAATAGTATTTTGTCTAGTTTAATATTCATAACACCTTTTCCCGAACTTACCACGTTTTCAATCGATATTTATTCAATAAGGGACCAGTTTTCCTACCTAGCGAAAGGGGACGAGTTTTCCAGAGACGAGTTTTCCGGAGACGAGTTTTCCAGAGACGAGTTTTCCCGGAACGAGTTTTCCTAAATTCATATATATATATATATTACTCCTTACAATAACTCCCCCTTTCTATATCTTTTTCCTTGCTCTCGCTGCTCGCTTTGTGTCTCTGTCTGTCTGTCTGTCTGTCTGTCTGTCTCTCTCTCTCTCTCTCTCTCTCTCTCTCTCTTACTGTATTTCTTAGCCAGGTGTTGTTTTCAATGATTTACTCGTTCCCTGGTCTTATTTTGTTAAAGACGTTATCTTTGTTTGTCCACAAAGGTCAACGCGGACACTTTTTTTGCCAACAACACTCATGTGGAATTTCTCGTCATTTTGGTCGTCAAATCGACGGACTCAAAGTGCATTTTGCCAAATTGATAAACACAGATGCGAACCCTGGAACAGCTGTCCCTAAAAGGTCACATTCTGTTACAGCAGACCCTGTTATTATTACAGAAACATAATCGGGTTGGCAACTGGTGGCTCCGTATGTAAATAACAGACGGTCAAAGGTCATGAAAACGTGGCGACTCTATGTCTCCATCTTGGAAATTGCGATCGGTTAATGGGAGACATTTCGTCGCCAACTTTAGAGCCAGAGTTATTTGGTCTGATAAAAAAAAAAAAAAAAATGGAGGCTCCGTTCCGCAAATATATTTTCGGTTTTATTTCCGTTCAATGAGGTTAGACAATATCAGATGTGAGCTTGATGAGAATCTTTCTGTGGAACGAACTTGGTTCGAACGTGCCACTCTCTGATTTTCAGTCCGTGTCGTTAACAACTTAACCACCGTCATTTTTAAATGTGATGTTGAGGGTTGGTATTTACTTGCCTCCCCACGACGGCCGAGTAAGACACAAGGTCGGTGTTTAATGTGGGGAAAATCTCGCTCCTCAAAAACGGGCATTCTGGATAGGAAATTGTCTCAGTCAGGAAGGATTTCTCCTCCACTGACTGATGATAGGAAAAGTAAAGTGTAGCATCAAAACAGATACTACATTGTGATCTTGTCCCGAAATCCAAGGATTAGGATTGCTCATTGGGTACAACACGAACCGATGACCCGGGCGTGGTTAGTTCGAATAACTTACCTTTTACACTTTTATAAGACATCAATAATTGACTCCCTGAAATGCAGTAGAAGACCTGTGATTCAGAGACCCCAAGTGTAACTAAAAACAAAAAAAGAAAAAAAAAACACAATTATATAGTTGTGGCCTTGCAAACCGGTGCGTGCGAGCATATAGTCTATAACGACCGCAGGAAATCGGAGGCACAAAACGACAGATTTCGGTCGATAACGGTTTATCTAGACCTTCGCACACTGCATCTGTAAACAAAGATAAAAGAACTGATTCTTTTTATGCCTAAAAGATTTATGATTTTTTTTAATGAAAGGTGCATTTTTTTTTTAATTTACAATTTTTTTTTTAATAAACCGTTTTTGACCAAACTTTTAATTAACAATCGCGTGATAATTATTATACATTTTCATAATTATATTACTTTTTGTAGGTATTTTAAGTTTTAAATAACAAGATCAGTTTTCAGGAAAAGAAAGTTTTATTTTAAATAACTGTGGGGTACAATTTGGACGGGAAAGAGGAACAAGGGAAAGAATATTCCCTACATTCACGCAAGTTGGAATTGAGAGTTTATGATGCAAATCCTTTTTGTTCTCGGTGTGACCGACATCATGAGATTAAATAAAAATTTACTATTTAAAAGAGTTACCCTAACATATATACACTTATGAATAAATTTATTTAAAACATATCACATATATATATATATATATATATATATATATATATATATATATATATATATATATATATATAGTCATCCACATGCAGTACTGTTTCGCAGCTCATTAGTGCGGCTAGACAGTCAACTGCCTCAAGCCAGGATCGAAACCTGACCGCCCAAATGACAGTCAAGGCTTCTCACCATTAAGCTATAGGGCTATATGATGTTGTGCGGGTAATGAAATAACGATGTTTTGTCATCGTCCAAATGCCTCCGCTTGATTTGTTTACACAAAGAGCGTCGCTTAATACGCAATAGGAATTTAGGAAAACTCGTCCCGGGAAAACTCGTCTCGGGAAAACTCGTCTCGGGAAAACTCGTCTCCGGAAAACTCGTCTCCGGAAAACTCGTCCCCTTTCGCTAGGTGGGAAAACTCGTCCCGTATTGAATAAATATCGATTGAAAACACATTTTATGATCGTTCTTGAAGGAGATATTGCTTTTTAAAATAGACTATAGCCCCCCCCCCATAATATTTTTAAAAAATATTTTTATTTGTTTAATGTTTTTTTTTGTTTTTTTTTCTACCTAACTGGCTAAGTTCTTAGTGGTTTCACTTATTTTAAAGCGTTTATTATGTTCATACAAAGTTAATTAAAAAAATTTTTGGTTCTTATCTTAACGATGTTTTTTGGACAATAACAAAAACAATAATAAAAAAACAAAACAAAAAAATTAAAAACTGGGAGCGTTACTTTTTTGTTTTGGTTTTTTAATTATGATAGTTTTTTGTTGTTATGTTTTCGTTTTCTCTCATACCAAATGCAATGCACTCATGCGTTATTTAAAATTATAATTCTATCAATTATCAACATTTATTGTCGTCCTCTCAAATTTTGCAAAAATTAACTAATAAATCAAAAGCGAAATATTTTTTGGCGCGAGAGATGCCATGTGCTAACAATCTCTCGTTAACTCATTTTTAATTTTTTTAATTTTTACTTCAAAATTCTAAAATCAATCATTAAGAGAAAAAGTAATCACTAAATAAATTTATTAATCAATTTTATTGAAAACTCCGCTATCGTTTATCAAGAATCTTTTTAATTTCATTTTTTGTTGGTTGTTTTTCCGAGGGAGATATAACCCCCCCCTCTAAATTATATTTAAAAAAATATTAAAATTTTGGTTTGTATTACTGTACACATAGATTCGAAAAATAATAAACTAGACAAAATACTGTTAGAAATTCGCTCAATACATATTACCGTGACATAGGTTGACATATATTCGGTGTTTTTTTAATAGTATTTTGTCTAGTTTATTATTTATAACACCTATTCCCGAACTTACTGTGTTTAAGAGAGAGTCGGCCGCTATTTTGAATTGTCCAATACATCGGTAAACACTGTATGTTTTTCGAGCTGAATAAACATGTTACATTGAATAAAAACACGAAAAATATATCCAGTTTGGTAGGAAAGTAACTTATCTTGCCTTTGATAACATTTATTTGTTATATATTTGTTTTTTGACAATTTTTTCGAATCTATGTGTACAGTAATACAAACCCAAATCGATTTTACCCTTTTATAACAACAGTAAATAAGTAAATTCTTTTTATATTAATATAAAAAAATATGCGGTCTCGTTTATGAACATAATAAACGCTTTAAAATAAGTGAAACCACTAAGAACTTAGCCAGTTAGGTAGAAAACGGACACTTAGAAAATCGATTTTATTTTAAAAAAAAAAAAACATCAAACAAGTAAAATTTTTTTTTTTTTAATATTATGGGGGGGGGGGCTATAGTCTATTTTAAAAAAACAATTTCTCCTTCAAGAACGATCATAAAATGTGTTTTTAATCGATATTTATTCAATAAGGGACCAGTTTTCCTACCTAGCGAAAGGGGACGAGTTTTCCGGAGACGAGTTTTCCGGAGACGAGTTTTCCCGAGACGAGTTTTCCCGAGACGAGTTTTCCCGGGACGAGTTTTCCGGGCACCACGCAATATTATATATGTATATATATATATATATATATATATATATATATATATATATATGAATGGAAATGTATAAAAAAGAATACGAAAAGTATAAAATCTTATAACTTTCGTTTTCACTTGATGACGTGCAGGAATACAAAATAATATTATGAAAAAAAAATGCAAAACCTTTTTTTATAAGTACATATTTTCGACCGATCCTTCAGTCTTCATCAGTGTAGTGAAAGTATATATATATATATATATGACTAGCATAGTGTATATATATATATATATATATATATATATATATATATATATATATATATATATATATAAGACTAGCAAGGCGACCCAACGTTGCTCGGGATTTATAGAGGTTTTACAAATGTTCGACCCTTCTAATTCTTTTATTATCATCGAAATTGTTGAAATCGCCCATTCGTTAATCAAACCGATTGCCTGTTCTAGTCAGAAACACTGCTGTGCACTAGGAGGAAGCTTCACATGCCTCCCCGTAGTAATTTAGTCTACAATCCAGTCTACATCACAGTATAGAGACTCGACTGTTGATTTTATGAAATTATTTTTAATTTTATATAATGACTTGAATTAAATTTAAAATGCAGCTCAAGTACACTTATCCAGTTATATTCTAAATAGAAGCGTTCATTTAGAACGCGCCATTTATTATTATCATTTAGAACGCGCCTCTGTCTTATCAAATAACCTACTGTTGATTTTATAGACCGAAAAAGTCTGTGGTGTGGTGATAAAACTTCCTGAATTCAATTATGTTGGTAGGTTGCATAAAAGTATTAAATTTGATCAAAATTGAACTGTTTCGTCTTTAATTAGATTTATTTGATTATCGATTTTTTATACTTATCAGAGGTATTCCAATACAAAACACTCTAGGACAAAAACTGTATATGTGTGTGAAATTAAAAAAAAATCGGCCCACCTGTTTTGGAGCCTATAGGGAACGAACTGACACACACAAAGACTAAGTGCCTTTTACACACACACACACACACACACACACATATATATATATATGTATGTATGTATGCATGCATGTATGTATGTATGAAAACGGACATTCATGAAGACTGATGCAAATATAGGCGTCAATGGCAATAAAACCTCTGAACTTCTAGGATGTGTCCGCTGGAACTTCCGGTCATCATTGAATGTGCAGAACTATAGAAAGTTCATGTATGTATGTACGTATATTAAAACATTGCATATTTTAATATATATATATATATATATATATATATATATATATATATATATATATATATATATATATATATATTAATGTTGGGACGATTAACCGGAAGAGGAAATTGAAAAACTCAGATCATTTTGGAGTCTTGGAATCGGCAGCAGAATTCAGGAAATTTTAGGCTAATTTCTGATTCCAAACCCAATTTTTTTTTTTTGACAAGGTGGTCACATCTTATCAAGGCCCTGAAGCCACTCGGGGATAAGGGTTATTGTGTGTACAGTACATAAGTGTTGTGACTTGGTAAAGTGTCTTACTTAAGAGGGCGGTTCATCAGGAATTTGTTTATGTTGAACTTGAAGACATCCAAGTTTTAGTCAGGTGGGAAACAGGCAGACGGAACAGAGTTACACAGGCGTGCATTTCTAAGAAAGAAGCTTTGTTCATGGTGTTGGTTGTTGCACAGATAAAGAGTGAGAAAAATTATTGACAGTGGTTTAAGCTAGACGGGTGCTCCTGGTGAAAGATTGGCGATGGGGGACCAGAGATTGGAGCTCAGACGAGCACTTGCCATGGAAGTAACGATAAAACAAAGACAGGCTCGCAACGTCTCTTCTGTGGGAGAGAGGTTGCAGGGTAGAGAAAAGGGCATCCCCCGCAAGACCACGAAGTCTATTTTGTACTCTGTCAAGGCAGGATAGGCTGTTTTTAGCAGCTCTTTCCCAAATGTGGCAACAGTACTCCATCCTTGGACGTACTTGGATTTTATAGAGAGAGAGAATTGCATCAAAAGTGAGATATCTTCTAGAGCGGTAGAAGGATTCTACCATTTTTCCAGTGACCTTGGCAACATACTTGATGTATGTGTTCCTTTTCTGATCAGGAGTAAAGGTCAAACCCAGAAGCTTGTCAAAACACGGGGCCTCTCCCAGACGAGAGCCATCTATCCCAATTGATGCCAGATGGGGATCAGAGCGTTGATTATGTAAGGATAGGAGTTTGGTTTTAGATGCATTAAAGGTAACCATCCACGTCTTCCCCCACTGAACCACGCACTCGAGATCAGATGAGAGAGAGAATTAGAGAGAACTTTGTCATTTACGGCCTTTGATGTGTTGCCATCGATGGTCGTGTCATCAGCATAGATGTCAACTTTCAAAAAATAACTCCGCTATTGTGGGGGCGATAGAGGGCAAATATAAATGCAGCTGTGTACGCAAGTGCACCCCGGAAGCACATATAAGGTAAATTAAGGTCTTCACTGGAGATATACATACCACAAGATAAGCCATCTTTAGTGTAGGCACATATTCCATTCCCGTGGCCATCTTAGGGGTCAGATTTAGATGTTAAGTTAGAGTATCCTTTAATTATAAACTCGTCTACGGAAGTGGTCGGCTCTATGCCAGTTTCGCTTAAAAAGAATATGTCCGATTTCGCCTCCTGTAACTGGGTTTCAACCCCTGGAAGGTTGGAACGTGGAACCCTGATGTTGGAGAAGGAGACATGGTAGTAGGGGTCTAGGTTTATTCGTGATTTATGTCTAGAGATTTTTCCTGCTGAAGATTTAGGATTTGTGGAACAGGTCGATAGACCTGGTTAGATCAGCACAGAGAGGGAAAGCAGGAGAGAAAAAGATGGGATTTTTTGTAGCACATGATAAGGTAAAGCCGTAACAATTACCCACTCGTATGGCATCGAGAGCCCCCACCATAAACTACTGCATGGTCAGAATCAATTCCCCAGCTAGCAATAAAGCAGCCCCAGTACTTTGCACCTGCCGATAGGACAGCCTCCTTAGTGGTTAATCCAAGGGTAGGGTCGGTGGCTATCAGGCAGATAACGTCAGCCGAGATGAAACATTTACCCACAGCACCCTTACTAGTGACATGGCCACAGGGATAGACATAGAAACAGATTTCTGATATCTCAGGCTACTGTTCACGAAGTACTACCGACCTGGAAAGCAGCTTTTTCTTCACCCTTTGTCAGAAAAATCACTCATTGGAGATGAAGACTGATGGACAAATAAGGAAAAGCGAGAGTAACAAGAGATGCCGATAACGCATCCACAATGAGTTGTCTACTTTCCAATTGTTTAAAAATTTTCCAAACCATATTTCCTATTGTTGGTCCTAATGAAAAATATTTTATTTTAAAATTATCTTCTTTTTCAGGTTTGTTATTACATACATCGATGATCACGTGTCTTCAGTCTCCTTTGCGTTCCTAAAGGAATCTATTGTCGTATTTCCAGTGAACCTGATTAGGCTGCAATGAACTTTGTTGTCTTCCTCTGCTCTTTTTTCAAGTGATTTTTTCCTAACATAAAGCTTTTTCCAAGGCGGGAGCATGCATTAAATGGCCGAATAAATTTAACTGTCTGAAGTGGATGGTATAGATTAGTGATTCCGTTGTACTCTGTCTTACGCATGCCTTCTTAGTTTGTCTTTCTTCCTGTGAGATTCGTTGAATTCTCCTTAAAAAGCAATATCATCCTTTCTTCGGAAGGAATTTCAGCTGTCTTCGTCACTGTCCAACATTCGCAACCGCAAAAGAGAATTGGTCATGTGGTCACTTAAACTGTTAGTAAAACTTCAATCTATAGATTTAAAGATATAAAGATGTCAATTTCTTTTGTTTTATTTTGCGTAAAAAAATCAACAAAAAGATAGATTGCATGAATGCAGTTTATTTACAAGGTACCAAAATTAAATAAAAATAAATTAGCTTTATAAATTCACTAGACGATACAATTACTAATGTTGTATTTTACGTTTAATATTCTATATGCATCATTTTTTTCAGTTTCTTTAAAATTGAAGATTGTATCGTCTTTGAAAACAGTACTAGTACGTTGTTGGTTTTTATACTCGTTTATTTGGTAGAAGTGTATGAAACGTTTTTTGAGCGATAGTGCTATTTTTTTAGTATCCTAGTTGTTTAGCCAAAAGATTTTTTATGGCGAGTTTATGTTATTCATTTCTTTACCAAACTATAATATCAGACCTGACCGAATGGTTAATTGTAGGCATAGACCGATTAATACCATCCAAATAATTCCAACAATAACCTAACAGCCATCCATGGTTCTTCCCAGAATGTGCTGCTGCCATCGCGCAAAGTAATCACTTTTTACATAGCTACCAACGTATTAGATGTACTGAGATTAAAGCTGCTTTCAGGACTGCCAGCAACCACTGTAAAAGTAATTTAAAAAATACAAGAGAGCTATATGCTCAGTCCGTTAAATCCAAAGTAGCTGAGCAGCGGCTTGGTTCCCACCAGTTTTTGGCAAATAGCAAACAGGATCCTGAACAGAAGCGTGCGTTCTATCCCAACCATAATCAATGGACTTGAGGTCATCTTGTCAGCATCAGACAAGGCCAAACTATTTGCCAAGAACTTTGCAGCTAATTTTACTCTATGCGATGAAGACCTTCAACTCCCCGTTTCATCCTATAACACACAACACGCTATGAAATATAAAAATAACTGTGCCTGAGGTCGCCAAGCTAATCAAGAACCTTGATTCCAGAAAAGCAACTGGCCCAAACGGCATTCCAATTATAGTGTTGAAAAAGCTTCAACCAGAACTTGCCCCCATACTTACAAAACTATTTAAGCGCTGCCTTAAGGAGAAGTGCTTTCCCACACCCTGGAAAACTTCATCAGTATGCCCTGTATTTAAAAATTCAGATGATAAGACATCTCCCTCTCAGTACAGACCAATAAGTCTGTGTGTTAAGAGTAAGTTGCTGGAATCCATATTAAATAGAGAAGTAGTCAACCACCTCAGCAGAAATAATCTTCTTAGTGACATGCCATATGGTTTCCGTTCTGCTAGATCTATAAAAATGTGCTAACGGTTATATCTCATGAGATTAGTTAATCTCCCGACAAAGGCTTCATTTCTATGGCAATTGCTCTTGACATATCAAAGGCCTTCGATAAGGTATGGCAAAAGAGCATACTTCACAATTTTCTCAATTATTAAATCATTTTTCTCTGATAGGCTCATAATAGTAGTGGTTAATGGGCAGAAATCATGGGTCCACAGTATTAATGTTTGAGTCCCTTAGGGGCTTATCATTGGCCCAACTCTCTTCCTGATCTACATCAATGACCTCCCTAAACACATACTTAAATCATTCGTTGACATCTATACTTATGACAAGACCATCTACAGCAACAGATCAAAGGCTGTAAATGACAAAGTTCTCTCTGATTCTCTCTCCTCTGATCTCGAGCGCGTGGTTCAGTGGGGGAAGACGTGGATGGTCACCTTTAATGCATCTAAAACCAAACTCCTCTCCTTACATAATCAACGCTCTGATCCCCATCTGGCATCAATTGGGATGGATGGCTCTCGTCTGGGAGAGGTCCCGTGTTTTGACAAGCTTCTGGGTTTGACCTTTACTCCTGATCTGAAAAGGAACACGTACATCAAGTCTATTGCCAAGGTCGCTGGGAAGATGGTGGGATCCTTCTACTGCCCCAGAAGATATCTCACTACTGATGCAATTCTCTATCTCTATAAAAGCCAAGTACGTCCTAGGATGGAGTACTACTGCCACATTTGGTCAGGAGTTGCTAAAAACAGCCTATCCTGCCTTGACAGAGTACAAAATAGACTTCGTGGCTTAGTGGGGGATATCCTTTTCTCTTCCCTGCGACCTCTCTCCCACAGATAGACCTTGCGAGCCTGCCTTTGTTTGATCATTATATCCATGGCAAGTGCTCGTCTGAGCTCCAATCTCTGGCCCCCCTTATCCTATCTTTCACGATAAACACCCGTCTAGCTTAAACCACTGTTATTAATTTTCCCCACTCTTTATCTGGTCCTAAATCAAACGTAGATTCCATGACCAAAGCTTATTTCTGTGGAAACAAAAGAGACTTGCTCTTTGGAAACGTGTCATCACGACTGTGGAACTCTCATCGGTTTTCCTATTTCCAACCTGACTACAACTTGGTGTCTTTAAGTCCAATATAAACAAATTCCTGATGAACGGCCCCCTGAAGTTAGACACTTCCTCAAATTTCCAATATTAACGGTTACTACGATAATACCCCATTGATTACTGTACTCGCAATAATCCTTATCCCCGAGTGGCGTTCGGGCCTTGATAAGTGGTGACCTCCATGTAAAAAATACAAAAAAAAAACTGTGTCATATTAAGAAAGAGTTTGTGAAGAAAAGTTGTTCTTTCTTGCCTTTAGCCAATATTTGCCTTTATTTATTAGGATTCTTTCTACGATACACATGTGACATTGGAAACATATCCTCCCCCTACACATCTCATTCTTCATTCTGGGTTGTATTTCAGTAGAAATATTACTAAAAACAGACTTAAACGTTACTCTTCTTTTTTTCCAGCCAATTAATATCCATATTACCGTGTAAACTAGTTTTAAGTACACCTAATTGTAATTTTTAATTATGTCATAGTGATCATTTAAATTTATAACTGGGAATTATATCCCTGTGAGATTTTCACTACTCAATATATTGTATTCATCTTGTTTTAATGCTATGGAATAGGGATTATATATATATTGCTTTGTTGTAACCCTTGTGCGTGTATTTTTTGTGTATAATATTTGACAGCCTGTTTTTTTTTTAATTTGGTGAAGGTTATTCTATGTTATTGAAGAACAAATATTACACAATGTTGGCCACTCGTTCTTCGTTATTCCTTGTAAGACAATAAAAGTTTTATTAAGGGAGGATAATCGTTGTTTAAACTTGCAGAGGGAATTACCAAAACCTCACTTTTGGCAATGACGATCGATGCTGATGCGTAGTTATCATCAGTAAATGACAAAACTGAGTTGTTGGGTGATCGATCGTTGTGTGATGACGTGAACTGTTTACTTGCAAAAGCGGATGCTGGTAATGTGTTAGTGTTCTCGTCCTAGGTTGAGCTTGGCAAAAAGGGGTGCAGTGTGATTCCTTTTGCAATCCTTTGATATTTGATACGTCTCAAGAGATGCTTTGCGAGTATCAACTCCTACGCCCAAATGGTCAGACTCTGAAGACCATTTGCTGAGGGCTGACCAATTTGGCTACGGAAATACTGCATCATCGCCTGAAAAATGTTGCAAATGCTACTTCAGAAGATCTGCATAGTAAGGCGCTGAAGTTTGATTTTCCTGATTGGAAGTGATATTCTCCTGAAAAATATTGCATTGGAGTAAGCTTTACGGGTATCACGAATGATACCACTCGTGTCTACAACTTGATAAGCGTTTGCATGAGTCAGGTGATTTTATGAAATCCCTGGAAAGATTTCCATGGAATGTTAGGGGTGTTTGTCCCCTCTAACAATGTGAACATTACTCAAATAATGAAGTTCTTATAATAGGCGATGGGTGAAAGACAGGAGACAATCCTGTGTGAAAATGCAGGTTTTGTGCATTTTTGTTCGTGCTAGTTTTAGCACTGGGAGAGAAATTTTCCGTCAAGTCTATACAGCAGAATGCCCTATATCGACTTTTTTTATCTTAAAGAAACCAAGAAGCGAATAGACCTAAAAAAAATTAGACTGGCGCGTCAGGATTCATGCTCAGTGTCACATGTTACAAATCCCGCGATTTGTTGACTAGATAATGTGTAGTTTCGCTTCTCTGAATACCTTTGAGAGTGTAGATCATGTTGGGCAGCGAACTTCTGCAGAGGTTTTTGTATAAGTTTACTCCTTTTGGTGGAACCCTTTCTGTACGGGAGTCATCTGCATGTGTTACTGTTTTTAAATGTTTTTGGAAGACCAACTTCGACAAAGCTTCCAGCAGTATTACGCGAAATATAGAGGTCAAGATTAATTTGTCCTGTGATATTTCTGAGGCTCTCAGGAACAAATTTAATTGGTTAGAAGTAAATTTACTAATGTTCGATATCTCTTGCGATGCAGGACACCAATATATTAGATCTCACCTTGATGGAGGTTTTATGCCGTCAGATACATGGGTGTTTCTGACACCTATACCAAGTTTTTGTTGCCTGCCTCGACATATATAGCGATACAAACGTTGAAAATTGATTTTCTTGCATAACTTGTGCAGGATATATCTTTCAGTTTTGTTTAAATTCTTCAGCCTGAAGAACTTACCTAAGCGTAGGATTGATTGGATTCTTCTCGCTTATAGTACTGGTGTTGGGCTCACTTGGTTCTTTTAGTTACAAGAGAGATAATATATTTTGGTATTCACATGAGATTTTATAAGGATGCGGAGGTTGGATATTTGATTAGATGAACTTCTTGACGCTTTATATATCCTTTTATATGTGCCTAGACAATTATCTGGCGAAATACCCACCTTTGAAACTGCTGTTGTGACATAGCTTCTGTTCCTCAGTTGTTTAAATTTGTGAATCTGGTTGGGCGATGCTCAGTTCAAACCCGGAACATGAAGGATAGTTTTATATATCTTATGTGAAGTTCATATAGAATAATATGGTTTGAATTTTTGTTCTGTTTTGTTTTCTTTTCCTGGAGATGTTCTAGCTATCATTGCATTTTAAACTTAACGGGTTTTAAACTTAACGGGTTGCCTGCCAAGCTCTTTTGATGGGAAGAATGTTGAATTTTTTTTCTTCCAACAATTATGAAACGCATAGTATATTTTTGTATTCTTATTTTATTCGCGTTCATTATTTATTACTGCATTTTCTACTTTTTTGAACTTCATTTTGTAAATTCTGATATTCGTACGATACTACTATTACTTTTGAATAAAAGGAAACCTTAGCCCCTTTAGACTGGTATCACAGAATCTAGCGCGAACGTTTTCTTTTTGAATCTTGCTGTGGTGGACTTTTGGATCATTGGCTTGGACAAGGATTCCTGAGTCTTTTATTTTTGGAAGAATAACCTTGTAACAAGAAAACACTAGCAATGACGAGACGAATGCATCCCAGAACTTTATATCTGCAGCAGCCGGGCGTACGTTTTCGAAGGAAAGAAATTTGAAATAATTTGTGACAGTTTAAAAAAAGGCAAATGATTGTACAGTCTATTTTCGAACTTGTAAGTAAATTTCTTTGAATTTATTGAATTAATTGTATGCATTATTTTGGAAGTACTCGTTTTTGATTCTCATATTTGTTGAAGCGACGTTTATAATTTATGCCCCACTTTGCTCTTTATGAAAGTGTTCTATTGCTGTTATTCTTGAATGCCTGTAAAGGGAATAATTTGCATCCTATTCTGTAAAAAAAGCCTTTTCGGGTTCGTTTTACTGAACACATATTCGAAAAAGTTGTCACAAAACAAATATAGAACAAATAAATGTTATCAAAGGCAAGATAAGTTACTTTCCTACCCAACTGGATATGTTTTTAGTGTTTTTTATTTAATGTAACATGTGTATTAAGCTCGAAAAACATATAGTGTTTACCGATGTATTGCAAAATTTTAAATGGCGGCCGACTCTCTCTCTCTCTCTCTCTCTCTCTCTCTCTCTCTCTCTCTCTCTCTCTGAAACAGTAAGTTTGGAAAAATGAGTTATAAATAAAAAAATAGACAAAATACTGTTAAAAACCCGCCGAATATATGTCAGCCTATGTCACGGTAACATATATTGAGCGGGTTTATAACAGTATTTTGTCTGTTTTTTTTTTATTTATAACTCATTTTTCCAAACTTACCGCTCCAAAGAGAGAGTCGGCCGCCATTTTAAATTTTCCAATACATCTGTAAACACTGTTTGTTTTTCGAGCTGAATAAACATGTTACATTAAATATAAAAACTAAAAACATATCCAGTTAGAAAAGTAACTTATCTTGCCTTTGATAACATTTATTTGTTCTATATTTGTTTTGTGACAACTTTTTCAAAGCCCAAAACAATAAATGTTAAGGGGTCATAATAGGGGTCTAAGTTAAAAAAAAATTGACCTTTTTTTTGTTTTGTTTTTTTGCTTAGCATACACCTCCAAACAGTCGGGCAACGCCGGGCGCCCATGCCAGTTTTTTTTATAACTCTCTAAATTTTTAGACTATATAGTGATTATTTTCTTCCAATTTTCCTAAAACCAACATGAAATCTGCAGATGCTTTCTCCAAAGTAAAATACCTTGTGGGAGATGAATTTTACTTTTATATGGTGGTTTAAAATCAATAAATATTTACTGTTTTATCATTAATATAGTAGTGGGCGATTTCGCTTTAAAAAGAAATCACATAAAAATACAGTTAAAAGATCAGTTTGGGAACCAGAACCATACACGTATTTTTCCGATTCTGATACTGATTACGATATCCTTCAAAACATTTCGGTTTGTCCGATTCTTGATTACGAATTATGAATAATCGTCGCAACCAATATATATATATATATATATATATATATATATATATATATATATATATATATATATATATATTCTTCTTGGTGCCCGGAAAACTCGTCCCCAGAAAAAACGCACCCAGAAAACTCGTACCCGGAAAACTCGTACCCGGAAAAATCCCCCCCATTTTGCTAGGTAGGAAAACTGGTCCCTTACTGAGTAAATATCGATGGAAAATACATGTTATTACCGTTCTTAAAAGAGATATTATTTTTTAAAAAGACTATGCACCCCCATAATATTTTTAAATAATATTTTTAACTCTTGCTTAAAAAAAATAAACTTGATCAGGGCGTCAAGATACGAAAAACGAAACCAAATATTTATTTTAAAAAAATACTCTAGTTTTAACACTTTTCGTGTCATTACGAAACAAAAATAAAGATAGAAAACACGTATTATGAAAGAAAGCAATCATTTTATTTAGAATAATTAATTCAGTTTAAATAAGTCCTGTGTTATTACAAAACAACAAAAAAGAAAACACGGTCTTATGTAATTTTGGTACCGCGCTGAAATAAAAACGTTATTATTTCGAAAGCTAGGGGGAGACGGTATCGTTTAAAAGTCATTTCGGGGGCACTTGTGCAATACTTAAAAATATACAAATTTATTTTCTTTTGGAGGTGGGGCTCGTTTTAAAACTATATCTATTTTAATATTTTCTTTAATTTTCTATTTTTAAGCAATTGTCCTCCTAAAACGTGATCCCCTTATGTCGAACATGTTTTGTTCATAAGTAAGGTGTATCAGAAGTTTTGAATTTTTTGACACCTCTAACACGAAACTGCGAAGAAAATATGAAAAAAATTCGTAATTTATCTTTTAAAAGTATGTTGTTTATTTTCTTTATGGATTATACTTCCAAAATAAACTATTACAGTTGTTTTAAAAGTAATAGAAATATTTTTTAACCAGTAATGAAATTAATTGAATTTTACGAGCTCAGTATTTTTCAATTATTAAACTTTGAAAATCAATCAAAATTTTTCTATTGATTCAATTTTTACGATATTTTTAGGGTCAATGTGAAATTTTATGCTCTTTCCAAGAAACCCAATATAAAATTTTAGACGACCGTTTTTTTTTAATTCACGCCCCCCATTTTCAAGTGTCTATTAAAAAGTAAATAATTAATTTACTCACCAAATGTTTATATATCACAAATTGGAGATAAAAGATCAATAAATAATATATTCAAATTTAAAACAAAAAAAAGTATTGTTTTTTAGAAATTTACCTGTAAAGTCCGAAATTTAAAACTTTTTTTTTAAACCACGGTGTTTGTTTTTTCTTTTGTCTTTTTAAATGAAACCTTGGTCCTTGCTTCTTTAATTGAAAAAAAAATAGGGCTTGAATTACATTTTTCGAGTAGTTATAAGCTTGGAAAGACAGGGGATCAAATTAATTCACACCTCCCATTTTAAATGTCTATTAAAAAGTAAATAATTAATTTACTCACCAAAGTTTTATATATCAAAAATTGAAGATAAAAGATCAATAAATAATATATTCAAATTTAAAACAAAAAAAGTATTGTTTTTTAGAAATTTACCTGTAAAGTCCGAAATTTAAAACTTTTTTTTTAAACCACGGTGTTTGTTTTTTCTTTTGTCTTTTTAAATGAAACCTTGGTCCTTGCTTCTTTAATTGAAAAAAAAATAGGGCTTGAATTACATTTTTCGAGTAGTTATAAGCTTGGAAAGACAGGGGATACAATTAATTCACACCTCCCATTTTAAATGTCTATTAAAAAGTAAATAATTAATTTACTCACCAAAGTTTTATAAATCACAAATTGAAGATAAAAGATCAATAAATAATATATTCAAATTTAAAAGAAAAAAAAGTAGGCTGTTTTAGAAATTTACCTGTACAGTCAGAAGTTTAAAACCTAAAAGAAGCACGTTGTTTTTGTTGTTTGTTTTTTAATGAAACCTTCGTCCGTGCTCCTTAAATCGAAAAAAAGATTAGGGCTTGAATTATATTTTTTGAGGAGTTATAAACTTGGAAACACGGGTTGGAATTATTCATTATTTTTCACGAAATTTCTAATGTCGAGTATTACTAATTTAGTAATACTCGACATTACTTTTTTTTACTAAATAAACTCTTTAAAATAAGTTGAAAGACCAAAAACTTTCAAAGCTAGGTAGAAAACGAAAACTTACAAAAATTAATTTAATTTTTTTTAAACAAGTGTAAACAAGTAAAAATATTTTAAAAAAATATTATCGGATGTGTAATCTCTTTTAAAGACAATATTTTCTTCAGGAACCGTCATAAAATGTGTTTTCAATCGATTATTTATTCAATATGGGACCAGTTTTCCTACCTAGCAAAAGGGGACGAGTTTTCCGGGGTCGAGTTTTTCGGAGACGAGTTTTCCGGAGACGAGTTTTCCGGAGACGAGTTTTCCGGGGACGAGTTTTCCTAAATTCATATTTCTTGACCTTCAGGCCAGTAGTTCTGATGTTTCACTTCACTTAAGGCTCTTGCTCAATGTAAAGGAAATCCTTCAAAAGTACTATTTTTGAATACTGCTAAAGTGCACCCTTTTGCCCTTGTTTTAGGGGAACTGTTTTTCTCCCCACATTAAAAACGACCTTGTATCACATTTGCTTTCGTGGGATGGCATATATATATATATAAATATATATATATATATATATATATATATATATATATATATATATATATATATATAGGCGTTGTTGCCTGAAGAGGTCTATAGTTACTAAATACTAGAAGACCGAAACATGCAGATGATTGTGTAGCAATACATTACTGCTTATGTAAAGAAAAATTGAAAGTGTAATTTGCTATACTTGTTACATTTCAATTGTTACATGTCTCGTTACATTTCACTGGTTACCTTACCTCTGAAAAAGCAATCTCAAATTACATATATATATATATATATATATATATATATATATATATATATATATATATATATATATATATGTTACACGAATATATAAACTCACTTGGAGAAGTTCCTCTTTACGAAACGATTTTTAGTTCGTAAAAGGAAAAAAACATTTTTGTAATTTAGAAAGGCGGTGTTATTATTTTTCGTCCCCGGACAGCTGGGCGGAACCTTGTTTTTTTCATACATTTTAAGATAAGGTTCATCTCGTTTTTAGTACTTTAGCGTTGACAGGCGGCGCCAGACAGTCTGTCCCGTTGTGACACACGACTTCGTTCTATCAGCGCTTTGGATAGGATCAACAGCAGAAACTCTGCATCCTTCACCCACCCGTAACATCTGCACCGCCCCACACTCATCGGGTCTACACATCGTCGCTCAATCTTTACACATTCTTATAATCCGTCTCTGTTTTTTTCGAAGGCATTTCCTTAATTACCCCCACCTGTGTTCGTTATTTACTTGTACACGTGTTCAGCATATCCTCCTAGCAAGGGCGGCGTTTCTCATACTCTTTTGCCCTTGAGGTGCTCGTAAAATAACCCCCGGTTTTAGGAAGGCTCTCCTGGAGCATTATCATTTGTTATTTTTTTCAAAACAAAATCTATTTAACAAATTCAATTTTTGTTTGTTCGAAAAGTGTTTTATTCGGATCAGGATAAGTTATGTTTTCGTTGTGTGTGTGTGTGGGGGTGCTTTCTGATAATTACCATTAATAAAAAAAAAATACTGAAAATATAGAATATTTTTATGATGTGCGTACCTACCTGGCACGTAACGAAGAGGTCATATTACAAAAATTCAGGTTTTTTTTTTTTTTATTTGTTTTTTACATGGAGTTCACCACTTATCAAGGCCCAATGGCCACTCAGGGATAAGGGTTATTGTGTGTATAGTAATCAAAGGGATAGTGTAACAATAGTATTGGAGAAATTGTGAGGTGTCATTACTTAGGGGGGGGGGCTGTTCATCAGGAATTTGTTTGTGTTGGACTTGAAGACATCCAGGTTGAAGTCGGGAGGGAAACAGGCAAGCGGAACAGAGTTCCACAGGCGTGCAGTTCTAAGAAAAAAGCTTTGTTCCTGGTATCTACGTTTTGATTTAGGCACAGATAGGGGGTGGGGAAAATTATTGACGGTGGTTTCAGCTAGTCGGGTGTTTTTTGAAAAAGATTGACAGGGGGGACCAGAGAATGGAGCTCAGACGAGCACCTGTCATGGAAATAACGATAGAACAATGACAGGCTCGCTACGTCTTTTCTGTGGGAAAGAGGTTGCAGGGTAGAGAAAAGGGCATCCCCTACCAAGCCACGGAGTCTATTTTGTACTCTGTCAAGGCAGGATAGGCTGTTTTTAGCAGCCCCCGCCCAGATGTGGCTGCAGTACTCCATTTTTGGACGTACTTGGCTCTTATATAGATAGAGAATTGCATCATTAGTGAGATATCTTCTGGAGCGGTAGAATGATTCCACCATTTTCCCAGCAACCTTGGCCACAGGTTTGATGTATGTGTTCCATTTAAGATCAGGTGTAAAGGTCAAACCCAGGAGCTTATCAAAGCCTGGGGCCTCCCTTAGACGAGAGCCATCCATTTCAATTGATGCCAGATGGGGATCAGAGCGTTTATGATGTAGAGATAAGAGCTTGGTCTTAGATGCATTAAAGGTAACCTGCCCCCCCCCCCATTTACCGACTGTACCACGCGCTCAAGATTAGAGGAGAGTAAATCAGAGAGAACATCATCATTTACAGCCTTTGATGTGTTGCCATAGATGGTCGTGTCATCAACGTAGATGTCAACGAAAGATTTTAGTATGTGTTTTGGGAGATCATTGATGTAGATCAGGAAGAGAGTAGATCGATTAAGCATTTATTTTAAACAGAAAATAAATTTTTAGGAGTAAGCGAGGAGTAAGCGACGTTTTTGGAATGTGCTAAAATTCAGAGGTCGACAACTCAAGTCAACTACCGAGATTTTCGGAACGTGCTATTTTTCTTATTATTTTATTCTTTACTACTTGACCAATTTACGATACTTTTTCAACATGGCATCTTCGTCCTGTGACCAATACGTACATCATAAATCTCTCTCGCTCTCTCTATCTATCTATCTCCACACACACACACACACACACTCACACACACACACGCATATATATATATATATATATATATATATATATATATATATATATATATATATATATATATATATATATAAGTAATTCTAAATTAGCACCGTTTGATTTACTATCGTGTATGTTGGGGTTACCGCTAACCAAGGCTAAAAGTCTACAGAATAATAAATATTACTGAATATCAGCTGGACGTGTAACGTTGTAAGGAACTAACACGTTGCAGCAAAGTATGTCGCAAAGAACAGAAGACAGGTACTAACTCAACTCAATTTTTCTTTTGTAACAACACCATTTATTTTTGTGTATTTTTTCCCGAATAAAACGGGATCAACTACTCCTACGGTATCCTGCACCTTCTCTCCGACCTCTGTCATCTCGAACGTCATCCACGTCTTTAACATCGATTCGAACGTGCTCTCGAATATGTTCCTATGTCTGTAAGCACACGGTTTTTTATGGTCTTTTTTAATCCTTACGGGGACGACACTTCGCGTTTCGTATAGCGCTTCCACGCTCTGTTACGGACGTTGAGACATCTTTATGATGATCAGTATTCGTGGTTATTGGGTGGAGTTTATTTAAATCAGACTTGAAAAATACCAAGTTATAGTAAACTGGGAAGTAGTTAAGCAGTATTCTGTTCTAGAGACGGATAAATCTAGGAAATAAATTTTTGCTCGTCGAATTCTTATTTAGTTTTAGGCACAGAGAGATAATAAGGGAAATTGTGGACAGTTGTTGTAGTTAGACGAGTGTTTACGGGAGATGGCAAATAAAGAGGCCCAGTGAGTCACCTGGAATTAAGATAAGAATAGAATAGAGATGACCGATGTTCGATCAAAATGGCACCGATAAAATGGCACCGGTAAAATGGCACAACTAAAAATAACACTAAAACAATGGCATACATAAGAAAATTCAGTAATGGAAAATAAAGATTATCATGGAAGGCGGGTGGGTAGGAAGGAGCAGGATAGGTTCCCTCTTGAACAGTTTTAAATACTGACTAAAGTCTCCCCATATATTAAAATTAATATTCTAAAATGAATATTTACGTTGTAAGCAAAGGAAATCTACCTTTCTCGTTGTTGGTTTCGGGGGGGGGGTGCTAGGTTCTCCCACGGGGAAAAAGCATGTTCGAAACTGACATAAGAAAGTGGACGCCAGCTTTACTTTCGACAACCACATACGAGTAACTCTCGCTTCTCTAATTTTTTGGCCAACGGGATAAGCTGCGATCTGTCAATCAGCCATTCCCAAGTAGAAGCCTCGGTGTTCATTAATTACATTGTTTATGCAGCCTGTACTGTTGATTGAACCTTCAACATCTAGCAAGCAGTTACTTACACATAATAATTAAGTAACACTTTATCCGTTGCGTCAACAGTCAACAAGGACAGATCTCCAAATTAGAGAAAAATAGTTTCGAGTCCGACAAGGTACCCCTGAAGAAAGTCGGAGGTTATAACTGCAGAAACGTTGCGAAAATAATTCTTTTTTTTTTTTACACAGTGGTCACCACTTATCAAGGCTCGAAAGCCACTCAGGGATAAGGGTTATTGCAAGTACATGACGTTAGTGTGGAGATTGATGAAGTGTTAACTTAAGGGGCGGTTTATTAGGAATTTGCTAACGTTGGACTTAAAGACATCAAAGTTGTAGTCAGGTGGGAAGCAGGCAGACGGAACAGAGTTCCACAGGCGTGCAGTTCTAAGAAAGAAGCTTTGTTCATGGAATCCACGCTTCGATTTAGGTACAGACAAAGAGTGGGGAAAATTAATGACAGTGGTTTCAGCTAGACGGGTGTTTCTCGTGAAAGATTAGATGTGGGGGGACCAGAGATTGGAGCTCAGACGAGCACTTGCCATGGATATAAGGATAAAACAAAGACAGGCTCGCAACGTCTCTTCTGTGGGAGAAAGGTTGCAGGGAAGAGAAAAGGACATCCTCCACTAAACCACGAAGTCTATTTTGTACTCTGTCAAGGCAGGATAGGCTGTTTTTAGCAGCTCCTGCCCAGATGTGGCAGCATTACTCCATCCTTGGACGTACTTGGCTTTTATACCGATAGAGAATTGCATCAGTAGTGAGATATCTTCTGGAGCGGTAGAAGGATCCCACTATTTTTCCAGCGTCCCTGGCAACAGATATAATGTATGTGTTCCATTTCAGATCAGGAGAAAAGGTCAAACCCAGAAGCTTGTCAAAACATGGAACCTCCCCGAGACGAGAGCCATCCATTTTAATTGATGCCAGATGTGGATCAGAGCGTTGATGATGTAAAGATAGAAGCTTGGTTTTGGATGCATTAAAAGTGACCAGCCACCTCTTCCCACATTGTACTATGTGCTCGAGATCAGAGGAGAGATAATTAAAGAGAACTTTGTCATTTACGGCCTTTGATGTGTTGCCATAGATGTTAGTATCATCAGCATAGATGTCAACGTATGATTTAAGTATGTGTTTAGGGAGATCATTGATGTAGATCAGGAAGAGAGTTGGGCCCAGGATGGACCCCTGGGGGACTCCAGCATTAATACTGTGGTCCTTTGATTTCTGCCCATCAACCACTACTCTTATGAACCTATCAGAGAAAAATGATTTAATGATTGAGAAAACATTTCCAGTTATACTGTAGCTGGAAATCTTGTTGTTCACTACTTCTCTGCATTAAGAAAAACAAGGCCGATAGCCATTAGTCACGTGCTCTCGTGTAATGAATGAATGCGTGAATGTAGGATTGACATGAAATTCTTAAAGATAAACTAAAATGACCGAAAAATGTGCTGAAATGACTTAATTAAATAAAAAGTAAATGACTTAGAATGACTTTAAGGAACTTGAGGATGAATTGAATGACCTTATAATGACTTGAATGCTTAAAAAATAACTGGAATCCTTACAAAAAAAACTTGAATGATCTGGAGAATGACTTGAATGGCTTTGAGACTGACTAGTTGTACAGTGGGTGATCATTTTACATTGAATTAATACAGAAAAGTGATCCCCCACTTTATATCACAAAGTTAAAAACATAAGTTACAGTATGTAGTAAGAACAGATGGTATTTATTTGCTCCCCCACCGAGCAAATTAGGCACAAGGCCAATTTTTAATGTGAGGAGTGAAGGGAGGGGGAAGGGAAAAAGGGGACCAGCTCCCGAGAGGTGGGAAATGGGAGCTGGTTAAAGGTCAGGCATGTGGGGTTGCCCCCACATCTGGTCTTTGCTAGTCATAGCTAGTCATAGCTGTTCTTTGCTAGTCATAGCTTGCAGCATCTGTCGGACAGATACTACACTTTGATCTTGGCCAAAAGGCCAAGAAAAGGGTATTTATTTGATCCCCCACCGAGAAAAATAGGCACAAAACCGATTTTTAAAGTGAGGAGTGAAGTGTAAATGAGGACAAACTCCCCGGGGAGTAGGGGAGCTGGATAATGACAATTGGTATGAAGGGTTGCCCCTACATTGACCAAGGTCTTATATGTGGAGTTTCCCTCACATATGGTCTTGTTTGCAGTATCGGGCGGAACAGATACTACACTTTGATCCCGGCGAAAAGGCCAAGAAAAGAGTATTTATTTGCTCCCCCACCGCGCAAATTAGGCACAAGGCCGATTTTTAAAGTGAGGAGCGAAAGGAAAATGGGGACCAACTCCATGGGGAGTAGGTAGCTGAATAGTGACAATTAGTATGACACTGACCAAGGTCTTATATGTGAGGTTGCCCTCACATATGGTCTTTACTTGCAGTATCTGCTGGACAGATATTACACTTTGATCTTGGCCAAAAGGCCAAGAAAAGCTTTAAAAGCTAAGAGTAGCATCCGTCAATAACAAAGCTTTGATTTTAACCAAAAAGACCAAGCACAAAAGTGTTACGGACAGACCGACATTCCACCGACCGACCGACCGACGGTGTGATTTATAGAGTCGCTGGCACGCGACTAAAAATGAGGTAATCTAACAGTATATTTTATGGCTGAGAAAAAAAACAACAAATAAATTATAACAAATACAATATGATCTAATAATTAGGGCTTTAACAACAACACATTCTTATCATTGTTTTGACTCTCGAGCATATATCCGACACTGTTAGACACAGTTAATCAACCGAGAACCACATCACTCTAAATAAAAGCATGTAAGATATCAACTCGAGAGTAAAAAAAAAAATGAAATAATATGCTATTCTCATAGCCTTACTAATTATCTATCGACCTATGCACATTAAAACTACAGAAACCAAAATCTTCGAGATACAGCAATATTCTTAGTATTAATAAAAAAAAAGCATAAAAAAATTTAAATAGTTTCAGAAAGTTAATAGGATATAGGTCTGGAGAAAATTAAATTATAATGCATTTAATTCAATTAGTAATTTGTATTTGATATTTTATTATTTCGCGATAGTTAATTATAAGATTTCGAGGCTAATACAAAACGTGTTCGTAGCCCTGTATATTTTTTTAATAATGTCTGAAACAGAGGCTGACAAAATCCTATAAAGGAAACTTAAAAACAGTTTTAGAACATTGAATGTACACAGGTCGGTAGAAAATTTAATTTGTTCTATATTTTGTTTATTTTCGATTTCTCTCTTGTTAACTCTGCTGCGAGATTACTATTTCTTTTATTGGAACTGTCAGTGGATATAATCACAGTTTACTATGAACATATAAGTGACCCCTACTCAAGTTTTCATAAGTGTTTTGTGCGCGTAATGAAGACTTCTCCTTACCGACTATTTTTGAAAGATGCATGAAGGAGTTTTTATGCATCATGATTCTAAAATTAGTGAAAATAAAAGGTTAAAAGCTACTTCAAACTGTCCAATAAAATTCTTTAGAAGCAAACTAGAAGGAATCATTCTGGTTTTAAAAGAAAACACTTTAACCGAAAATTGGCGGTAATTGTAACTTTTTATATTACGCACACTTTTCGTTTTAGTGCTTGTATTATTGTTACTAAACATTCAACCGCTATCTTAAATATTCCAACTGAGAGATCTTTTTAAGATTCTGACCGTCACTTTGTGAAATAGTTTGAATCTCTCTTGCACTTTGTTCATCGGGTATATTTGCCAGGTAGTTTTTGAAATGTTTTCTCAGGAGTGCACTGCAGAGCTGCTCCTATAATAACTGCATTGATAGAGATGTTTATTATTATTATTATTATTATTATTATTATTATTATTATTATTAGTAGTAGTAGTAGTAGTAGTAGTAAACAAATAAAATAAATAGATAAATGACACGTACTCAAATATGTGTATATTTACACACGCACATATACGCGCTTGAGTGCGTGCATGCGCGCGCGTACACACACACACACATATATATATAGATAGATAGATAGATAGATAGATAGATAGATCTATACATATATAGAGAGAGAGATTATATATATATATATATATATATATATATAAAGAAAAGATAAAAGTTTACACGGTCGTGATAATAGATACAGACAAGCAGTTGTCCGTTATCTTTCAGTACGAACACACAAGCACAGAGCGTTGCGTCGAAGCAGGTTGAATATATAAACGTTATCACAGCGTGTGATCTTACGTCTTTACAAATGTAGATTAATGTAACAATATTATTACCCGGCCTCCTCACAAGGGTAGTTTTGATTGAAAGTCAGTTATATGCGGGTGGGGGGGGGGAGAAGAGTGGAGAAACGATCGGATAATATAACGATTCTAAACTGCAGGTACGTTCCCGCCGAATACACTTCTTATTTCATTTATACACATATCTTCATTTACTTGCCTCGCCACGGATACAGAGTTAGACACAGGATCGGATTTTTATCAATGGACATCCAGCTCCTTAAGAAGGGGGGCACTGGATTAGTTTAAAAATAAAAATTTCCTCAATCTAGAAGGATTTCTCGTGCAATGATCAAGGACAGAAGAGATAAAATGATGCATCAGAACAAATACTACACTTTGAGCATGCCATACGTTCAGGTTGATAGAGAATGCATACATCTGTACGAGTGATTGGACGTGTAATTGTGGAGCAGTAGTTGTGTAATCTCCAACCCCACTTCTCCTAAGTCGGACTGATTTTAGCGTGTATAAATGTGTTACGTTTGCTCAGAATAAACTTCCTTCTGGAATCGGATTGTTACGATCATCGATTTCAATACTTATCAGACGCATTTCGATATAAAACCTATGTAAAAATACTCTCAGATAAATCAATTACCTTCATGTGGACTTTAAAAACGCTCGGCTCAATCGTTTTTGAGACCATAGAAAACTCACTCACTCTGACACACAGATACAAAGACACACATAGGAGGAGTGGAAATATGTGGGCAACGAAAGATGGGTTCCTATTAGTGATGGGATGATTCCAATATTTTTCCCGATTCTGATACAGTTATCGATTTCGTACTGAATTCCCAATTCCAATACAAGTATCGATTCCGATTTCGATTCTTTATAAATTTTTAAATATTTATTTTTTTATTTATTTCCATAAAAACACATGTTAAATGTACACTTGTGTGGGTGGTGTGCACTTATCTATAGATTTTAGTTTTAATGGTCGTTTAAGATCAATAAATATTAATCATTTCATTATTAATTCTAGTGACAAGGAAACATCCAAGATGAACTAGAAACATTGCCGAAACAAGCGTAGAGAACATACAGCACATGATAGTCTCTAATGGTCACCCATTTTAGTACTGACACGGTTCAACGTTACTTAACTTTGGTAATTTAATAGCTTGATTATGTTGTATACTTTGCTAAATGTCTTAAACATCCTTTGATTTTCTAACGCAGCATATATAAAGAAGAAATATTTACGATTTTCTAAATGTAGACTTCAACGTTGTAGGGCGACATCAAAATTTGGCATAGCAATGCCCTTCTTTCTAACTAGAGAGTTGCATTGTAGATAGATAGTTAGTTGCATTGTAAATTCCAAGCGGTCCTCTGGGGTTTATTTATGAAGGTAGCTGTCACCCGTCAAATGCCTGGTATCAATCTGATAGAATTGTGATCGAGATCACCCTGAGATTCGCTGTTGTTGGCTGGAAAATGAAATAGTCGCTTAAGGTGGGGGTGAACATTTTATTTATTCCTGTTACTTCGAAGTGAGTTGCGTTGCTTGGATCAGCAAGCAGGGGAGTCTGCCGCTAAGACGTAAAGAAACGACTGTGAATTAAGAGTCAGATATTTAGGGTCATCTTAAGAATGATGTTATGCAGCACGATGTTTGCTCACATTATATTTACATTTCTGCATGTTAGTCGAGGTGAAAGCGCAGGATAGGAATTTTAAAATCAATCGATTTTAGGAAAGTTCCTATTAGAGAAGAAAGCCCTCCAAAATCTAAGAACTGCTGTAATGAAGGGGTGTGATTTTGCTCCCTATGAAATTGCTCAGGGATATTTACGTAAAGTGGGAAGGTGCAAAGTTTCGGCGAAGCTCATTTCGTTGGACTATATTTTCTTTTTTTATCTTGGAATGTGCACTAGTCTTTGTTGCAGCAACAAAGATATGATAACAATATTCTAGGCATGGGCAAATACTGGCTTTGTAAAGGCATACAATACTCGCAGATGTGCGAAGTTTTCTAGTTTAGACCCGCATTCTTCGCTGCAGACTTAACAGTATATGCTATGCATTTATTCTATCTAATGTTATGTTGAATTTTAGGCCGATAACATTGAATTATGGTCTCATTGTGAGGTGTGCTATCAGCCATTACAATCATTGTTACGTAAGTTTGTTTGTGTAATTGTCAAAAAATTATTTTTGATTAAATATGACCATCCATTTTTGTTGCATGTCGCTTCAGCTTGAAGGTCATTGTTTAAGGGTTCAGACATTGTCCTGAATTAGTGTACGTTAGATTTGCATTCATGTTAAGCATCATACACAAATATATCCATCTTAAACACGAAGGCATCACTAATGCTTTTTCATAATAAATTAGTGGGCACCCGATGTTGCCCGGTCGTACAATACGCTTAAACATGATATTATAATTTATGCAGATTGTGTATGTATTATTATAGAATCCAGCCTCTATAGAATATTATATATTACGGGGAATAATTGGCCCGGTGGACTAATTTGCAAAAAAAAAAAAAAAAAAACTACAAAATAATAATCATAATGGCGTTCATTAACTTGCGTCGTTGTTTGTTTACAATAGCACGTCAGCTGATATATGGGTTTGACGAATTTTTACAGGGAAATACTTTATGTTTCCCTGTAAAAATTCTTTTTTTTTTTTATCTATCAGAGAATAAAGACTATTTTTTCAATCGGAGTTTTTCGAGTTCGGGTGAATTTCTATACAAAACGTAACTGAGAACACTGCCAGACATATAAATTACCATTGTGTTAAATTTGCAAAATATAGTCTTAGCCGTTTCGAAACCTACGAAGTAGGAACTCACAGACACACACACACAGACATACACACAGACACGCACACAGACACGCACACAGACACACACACAGACACACACACAGATATACACACAGACACGCACACAGACACGCACACAGACACACACACAGACACACGCACACAGACACACACACACAGACACACACACACATACATACACAAACAGACACACACGCAGACACGCACACAGACACACACAGACATACGCACACACAGAGACACACACAGACACACATACAGACACACAGACACACAGACACACGGACACACAGACAGACACACATACACAAAGACACACATAAGATGACGTTTATCTAATAGTAGAGAAAAATTCGGTAATAATAAATATTTACAAATAATCATATTAATGCGAATTTTTTTAAGTATTCGGCTGTCAAGGACGTTTCATTTTTCTCTTAAGTAAGAAGAAACTGATTTTATAAAACATTCGTCCGCAAAACTACACGAATTACATTTATGAAGAATAATTTCCTGTTGTGTCAAAGGCTTTCGATATAACTTTACTTGCCCCATATCCGGTAGAGCGCGGATGCGTATATGACAGCAGCAGCAGCAGCAGCATCCCAGGTATGCAAACGACGAAGACGTGTGCAAGGTGATGCAACATCGAGTAAAAAGTAATAAAAATGATTAATAAGCACAGAAATACGTGGCCGAAAAGGTGAGAAATATACGTGTCCGAAACATGGCAAGAAAATGATATGCTATCACAACTTCTGTACAATATACAAGGCGTTATTCTGAAAGTACCTGTAAATAAATATCTGTTGTTTCAACCGAAAAAGAAAAATGAGTCATATTCTTTGCTGGTCTTCGTTTTCCTTGTGACTCTCTGCAAAGAACGTGTGGGTCACATGTAACAACTATGTTACAATGTATGGCGTATGTATTTCAAGATGACCGTTAAGATATGCACAGTAATATGGAATTGCTTTATTTTATACAGCTGGTAAGAAAGAAGTTCAGAATTTTCAAGGTAGGTTAGTTACAGCAAGATTGGTTAATGATGCATATGATTTAAAAAGAAGTGGGCGGAGACTGATAAGGCGATAATTTTCCGAGTCAGTTCCGAAGCCATCTAAAAGTTCTTGGTAGATGGACAACCAGGAAGCTGTAGTATCTGTTCTGATAAAACGCTTTATTATTTCTACGCTTGCCTAGTGAAAGATAAATCCTCATTGTCCGCGGAAATTTTTCGATTAAAAACCAAACTAGTGGCTATCCGTTTTCTCGTCAAAAAGCAAATAAGGTGTATTAAATATATAAAATATCAGTATCCTCATCAAGATGTTCCATTGTATTCTAGCAGAAAAATGTTCTAGAGCCATTTATTTTATTTATTTATTTTTATTTTTTTTGCTATAGATAAAGTTTATTCACGCCGACCACGAGGGAAACTTTTCATCACGGGTAAACCCTCATGTGTTTGGAATTAATGATATCGTTTCTGATTGTTTTTCACAAATCCTGTGAGGTTCTTGACACATGACAGCGAGTTGTGTATATCTACTAGGAAATGATCTAATGAATGACATGCTCAAAGTTGACAAACATTGGTTTCAATTGTATAGGAAAACATCATGTCTACTGAACGTGTATATCTGTATCTATCTATCTATCTATCTATCTATCATTATGTGTGCGTGTGTGTGTGTGTGGGTGCGCGCGTGTGTGTATGTGTGTGTGTGTCTGTGTGTGTATGCATCCTTCATATACACTTGGGAAAGGGGTCCTTAAATAGGGCAGTAAATGAATCGATTTGATTAAAAATGGTCTATTTCAGTGATTTCGATGGCAATAAAAGTATTGGAGGGTGGAGTATTGTTGACCGTCATTCAATCGCATAAAATGTCAGTATAATAATAAATTGACATAGTTTCAATCTAATTATACGTGGCCACAATTTTGATATCCAAATTCACCACGTTGGACCAAAGTTTCATACACTCATTTATTATATATATATATATATATATATATATATATATATATATATATATATATATATATATATATATATATATATATGCGTGCGTGCGTGTGTGTGTGTTTGGGTTTGGGTTTGGGTTTGGGTGCGTGAAAGTTTTCTTTTATTTTTATTGTCAGTAGAAAACATCACGTAAATGCTTATTGTGAATAACTGTCTTTTGTGACTGTGACACTCACCAGATGTGGACCACACACACACACACACACACACACACACACACACACACACACACACACACACATACACACATGCACACACACGCACACACACACACACGTGTATATATATATATATATATATACTTAATAGAATTATCATCTAACGAACTCGTGTTTCATCAATATATGACATATAAGCCTGGCTGATCCTAGTGAGATTCGAAACTAGTAACCCGAACTCTAAAGCCTAAATCTTCTACAACTATCAGGGATAAAAAGTATATATATATATATATCTATATATATATATATATATATATATATATATATATATATATATATATATAATACGCATGCATCACATGCCTCTCCACAGAGATTTAGTCTATAATATAATTTATTGTACATTACATTTTCGAGAATCTACAGTCGATTTTAGAACATTATCAGTAATGTCTTCACTTAAAATACAAAAGTCAAGTATCATGGTTCGATTCTGGTCTCATCAGGAACATTAGTTTCAAATGCGCTCCTGTCTTAATAACGAACCAACTGTTGATTTTATGAAATTATTTAATTAATAAGAAATCAAGTACCTACGTGTGAACTTAAAAAAGAAAACAAACTTAGTCCGATTGTTTCCGAGACTATATGGAACTCACTCACTCAGGCACGCAGATACAAAGACACGTATAGAAGGAGTGGAAATACGTGGAGAAGGAAAGAGAGGTTTCTATTAGTGGTGGGATGATTTCAGTATTTTTCCCGATTCCGATACAATTATCGATTTCGTATTAAAGTCCCAATTCCAATATAAACATCGATTTCGATTTCGATTCTTTATGAATTTTTAAATATTTAACTATAAAGTGGTTATTTTTTTTATCTATTTGCATAAAAACACATGTTAAATGTACATATATTTTCTCACACGTAAAAAACATACTTGTGTGGGAGGTGTGTATTAATCTATGAATATTAGTTTTAATGGTCGTTTAAAATCAATAAATATTTATCATTTCATTATTAATATCAGCAGATGAATGTTTTGTTTAAAAAAGAATCAGATTAAAAACAGATAATTAAAGGAATCGTTTTTGGCATCGGAAAATAGGTATAACTTTTCCGATACTCCTTAAAAAAACCCCGATTTTTTCGATTCCCGATTCTGATACAGGTTAATCGTTCCAACACCACTGTTATTTCCCAGATGTATATCCACTTCCGTCTTTATCAAAAATGCTCAATATCAAGCAGTGCATACTGCATAATTATAGTAGGTTCATTTATACAAACATTATTTGGTATTTTTTTAGATTAGGTCCACCTCCACAATTTTCTTTTAAATTACGACTTTTATAGATTTTCGACTTTGTTACGCACATAGATTTTTTTATGGCGCACACGCGTAAAAAAGATGGCCACTAAAGAATACAATGCATAATACAACTTTTTATATCTCGATAACTACGTATTTCTGCAAAATATTAATGCGATTTCCGTATTCAGCATAGTCGAAAATCTTTAAAAGTCGTCATTTAGAAGAACATTGTGAAGGTGAACCTAATCTAAAAATGTACCTATTATTTGTTTTCTTGGTAAAATATCCGGTCCAATGACGCTGCTTCCCTAAAGGAATTGCAGAAAAAGCATGTATGCACATACGTAGCCAAAAACGTTTGCAGAAATAAACACACAGAAACACACACACACAAGCAAACACACACACAAACACACACACACAAACACACACGCACACAAACACACACATACACACAAAAACCTTCGAACACACACACAAACACAAACACCTTCGAACACACACACACACACACACAAACACACACACACACACACAAACACCCACACACAAACACACACGCACACAAACACACACACACAAACACCTTCGAACACACACACGCAAACGCACAAACACAAACACCTTCGAACACACACACACACACACATATATATATATATATATATATATATATATATATATAGATAGATAGATAGATAGATAGATAGATAGAGATGTATATATACACACGCGTTACATCATCGTTTCGTTTCATTGCTGTCAGATCTAGTGAGGATTGAAACCAAGACAGTTGTCTGGCAACATACTAATTGAATTTTTTTTTTTTTTTTTTTTTTTACATTTTCACCCCAAACAAGGCACGTTGTCACTTCGTTGTAGGGGGCTACTATCAGGGACATAAGCTACAGGGGTACTATGTAGGGAGTTGGGCAGCAAGATGTCGGTTCACGTTACTCTTAAACTTCTGCGTGTCAGTACAGTAGGGGAAGCAGGGACCAGGAAGGGAATTCCAAAGTCTAGCGGTTCTGAGTAACTACTAGAGTTAAAACGCTCTCTTACATCTAGCGATCACTACTGTGAAGGGGTGGGATTTAGCTGCTTTCGGGTTTATCGGGGGTATTTACGTCGAGGGGTACAAGTGCTTGCTGTTTGTCAAAGCATTCACCGTTTAAAGTACTTGTAGAACAGACAGAGGGATGCAACATTTCGTCGATGGGACAGAGTATGAAGCTTAGATGACAGTTCAGCAGGGTCTATCAGATTGAGTCTATAGTATAACTAAAAGTAATTATATCACATTAGAAATAATTAGACATGTATATAAATATATGTATATGTGTGTGCTTGTGTGTGTGTGTGAAGTTGTGTGTTTGTCTGTGTGAAAAAGAGGTGTTCTCTTTATAATATAATGTTTGTCACATATCTTAAAACGTTCGCACATTTAACAAAACATTCACATAGCGACAGTGTCAGATACAAGCCGTGGCATTGCAGACGTATACACTGTTCGGATTGCTTTCCACGCTGCGTACATAGACACGCACGCACCGGTCTACCCAACGACATACACACGCACATATATCAATATACACGTATAAGCATTCGTGTGTGTGTGTGTGTGTATATATATATATATATATATATATATATATATATATATATATATATATATATATATATATATATATATATAGTCTGTCTTTCTTTACCGTTTGTGTTTATACGCCACGTCTTAAATAAACGGCTGACGCCAGTATGTCTAGTATCCACCTGGTCTGTGGCGGCGGCTTGTATCTATTTACTTCTGACAAGCATGCTGTCGGTTCAGGGGTGGGGTAGGTGTATTTCAAGGGTAGGATGATGGCCGGTGTTGGGGATGGGTGAAGAAGGGAAAATAAAGAAATAAATGGAGGTGGTAGGTTGTGGACTGTGGGTAGGAGTAGCCTGCTCGATGGAAGGGTGAGTTTCAGGGTAGTTGTTAGGGTAACGTAAAAGGAGTATTTGAGAGAAAGAGAGAGAGAGAGAGAGAGAGAGAGAGAGAGAGAGAAGGCAGCAATATATGTGTGTGTGTGTGTGTGTGTGTATTTATAAATATAATATATATATTTATAAGTTTATATGTGTTTGTATGTAAACTCACATGTGTGCTTGTGTGTCAATGTGTGTGTGTGTGTGTGTGTGTGTGTGTGTGTGTGTGTGTGTGTGTGTGTCGCTAGGTAGAGTGAGAGGTGTTGGGAGAAGGTCGCTGTTAAAATGTGTTGGTACAGGGGATAAGTGAAGAATTAAAAAAAGGGAGAAAGACGGAGAGAAAAACAGTGTTAGACGGCGTGTGCGTGTGTGTTTCTGTCGGACTGACTGAGTGAGTCCATCGGAATGGATCCATTGGTATCCTCTCATTTTTTTTTTTTTTTTTTTGACGGAGAGGTTGAAAGGGGCTCAATTTGGGAGTTTCGGTGGGGTAAGGTGTGAAAGGTTGTGACGCGAGATATGTACGAAAAGGCGGAGTGCATTAGCATTATATGCTGCTCGGCGAGGTAAGGGACTTCGGAAAATACCGGATATATATATATATATATATATATATATATATATATATATATATATATATATATATATATATATATATCCCCGGAGTTTTCCGAAGTCGTTTCCCTATGGATAAATAGATAGATATATTTTATTACATTTTCACCCCAAACAAAACACAGTGCCACTTTGATGTGGAGGTGGGAGGGGGGGGCAATATCTTTGACATAAATGCATGGAGACTATGACGGGAGTTGAGCAGCAAAATGTTCGTTTTTGCATGTTAGTACAGTCGGAAAGTAAATTCCAAATTTTGTAGTTCAGGGGATTATATATATATATATATATATATATATATATATATATATATATATACACACACACACACATATATATATATGTGTGTGTGTGTGTTTGTTTTGTGTGTGTAGGAAAACAACTAATATATATATATATATATATATATATATATATATATATATATATATATATATATATATATATATAGCGCATAAGCCTGAAGAATCCTGAAGTGGATGAAACGCAGAATATTTATAACTTACTATATATATATACATATATATATATATATATATATATATATATATATATATATATATATATATATATATATATATATGATTAGTTTTTTTTGGAAAAAGAATTCCAGCAGAGTGCTCAATTAAAAGGAAAATCCAATCTTATATATATACATACATACTAGCAGAAAAAACTGACGTTGCCCTGGATTGAATGATAATCAACGAATGTTTCACACTTCCATATTTTTATTTTTATCCAAATCGGTGAAATCGTTCATTTTTTTAATTAAAAAAAACACATATTTAACCTAGTTTAAAATAGATAAGAACGCTATATATCTACGCTCCCTGCTAAAAGTGCACACACAAAAGAAGGGGTGAACTGGAGGTCAACTGGGTTTTTGTCCGGTAAGTGGCTGCTCACTGGCTGATTAGAAAAAGTGCGGTGGAAACTAGAAAGCTGATTGGCTAACTAAAAATCAGTAGAATGTGCGCATAAAAAAACGCGAGACTACCACTACTCCTCGCATAACCCTGATGAATATTAGCGTGGATGAAACGTGGAATATTCTGTGTAGTTTAATTACCACATATATTTTATAACTTACTCCTTACTATATATATATATATATATATATATATATATATATATATATATATATATATATATGTGTGTGTGTGTGTGTGTGTGTGTGTATGTTTTCTAGAAACGTTTCATCTTTAATTCTACGCAATTATGCAGAATGTAGAAACTATGCATGAAGAGAATCAAATGTAATACTTAAATGAAACAAATGATCTATTAAGAAACCATAAAAACGCAGGAATAATTAATGAATGCACGTTATTAAAGAGATATTAGTTCCCTTTCCTATAGTTGCTCGCATATTCATTATTGAGTATATTAAAAAAAGTTCATCTTAATAATTTTACAAATAGAAAAAAATGGCATTTACTGTCAATGTATAGGTGTATAGATGAATATATTTGTATTGTTTTTATTTATATATGTGAATTATTGATATATATATATATATATATATATATATATATATATATATATATATATATATATATATATATATATATATGATCTCCACAGACGCATATCTCCGCTTCATCAGCGAGGCTAACTATACCTAGGTTTAACCCAAGACCATATGCTCTATGATGAGGTTCGAATAACAGGACGCTATCAAGCACAGTCTAAAGTGTATGCTATTTTTATCATTGTAAAGTTTTCTATGCTTTATTAGTAATAATTAAATTTGCTTTTGATTATCTCCCTTGTATCTCTTTGAAATGACAAGTCGCCTGATATTTTTGCACGTTTATAAATACATACATACACCCAGATACACACATACACCCAGATACGCACATACACCCACAAACACACACACACACACATACACACACACACACACATATATATATATATATATATATATATATATATATATATATGTATATTTTCATGTAACTTTCAACTTCCCTTTACATCGTAGCAATTGAACCACGCTTGCTTCATCTTTTACAAAATCTATTGAATCCTATAGTTACTAATCTTTAGAATATGCCCTATGGGAAATATATTACTATATATTATAGAAAAAGGTTGGAAGAGGTTTTACGGTTTTGCACATCTGTATATTTGCACCCGAAGAAAAAAAACGGCTAATTACATTACATGATGAGAAAAAAGGTCATACCCGAGATTTTTCTAGTGGAGTTGGCATCAAACGTCTATGAGAATAAGTCCATTTTGTACACAATAAAAGTGTGCATTACGTTCGGTGTAGGTAGATATGTCCTCTGGACAGAGAATAAAACAAGTTCTGCTATTTTTTTTTTTCAATTTTAGACTACCAAACACAGTTCAATTTTGCTAATATAAAACACGATAAGAGCTACCAACAATGTTTTCTATTACAAAATTAGAAAAATAACCGTCCTAAGGCAGATAAAATAATTCCCCAAATTGAACAGTTTTGCATTATTTTAGTGTCTCTTTACATAGATATCGAAATACAACCGTATATCTTAAATCCATTATTACATAGGTATAATTCTGACAAAGAAATATTTTAAATTTAGTGCCTTAGCTTAAGAGGTATTAAAGAGAAATTGAAATTCATGGAAGATAGCTTAATTAATGTCTTATTAATTACTTATCAAATTCCACGCAAATGTATTTAAATTTAAGATGGAAGTTTCTGACTATATTTAGCCGATTAAAAACTCAGAAAAACTCAAATTTGACGAATTATTGATACTTAATAATAATTATTAAAACTTCATGATAATGGCAGATCTATAAATTTTACAGAAAAGTTCCTGCCATGTTCTATAGTTTTTCTATGTAACAGAATTAAATTAAACATAGCCTGACTTACCACCACTTATGTCTAGAAGTTGTGTAACAACATACATAATGATCAGTTAATTAGTTAAGGAGATGATGATTGCAACGTCTTGTCAGACGAGTGACACTCCCTCAGAAACTTAATGTCCATAAGTCCAAATACCTGAGGGAGTATCTATACAAAGATGATGTTACAGAGTTTTAGCTTTGTACGACAGCTAAGTCTCTTTCGGTTCAAAATTTTGAGATCCAGCAACAAGCAAGAGCAAGATAGCCAGCAACAAGTTAAATTGCAGACCAGCTTAATGCGGGTACTGGTCTCCCTCTTTATGGTTTTTTAAATCAGAGATTTGCTTCTTCTAGAAAGATTGCCTTAACCATGGCTTACAGAAGCCCTCTCCATCCCAACACACACACACACACACACACACACACACACACACACATATATATATATATATATATATATATATATATACACAAATATACACGGTTCTAGTTGGCCGTTGACCCTAAAAAGGGGCCATTCGCCCTTTGGAAGGTCCTGTTTTTAATCCTTCGGGGAGACTAGCCACCCTCCTCACCAAACAAGTCTGGTGGGGGAACCAGTTTAGTCGCCGGTGACCTGACCATGAGGCAGGTAGTACTGGGTTACATGGTACCAGTAGCATATGAATTGACCTGACTATATGTTAAGGAGATAATCCTATGCATACGGCCATATAAGCATATAGCCATACATATGCGAGATAAAAATCATTAAACCCAAAATTGATTTCTTGTTATTCACAGAAGGAATTCCCAGATTTTGGTTCGTTTTTTGTTAATTAAGTAATCACTTATAAAGGCCCAAGTGCGATTGGAGGATAAGGACCCATAAGCGTCAGATGGGTTCTGAGATATTATCGCAATGATTGATAATGATAATGGAAATTTTGCAAAATACGATTATTTTAAAGGATAGCTCAACAAAAATTTGTTCACATTGCACTTGAAAACGACAACCAGCTCGAAAGAAGCCCAGCGATATTTTTGCCGCAGACGCGTGCTTCTTGATAACAACTTTTTTCCTAGGGAAGTATCGTTTTGTTTTAAGCATGAAAATTGAGAAAGAAAAATGATTGACAGTTGTTAAAATAAAGTTTATTTATTGTGAAAGTTTTACTGAGGTGGGAAACATAAGTTGAAGTTCGGACTACGACTTGTAATTCAAATAAGGATAGAGTACAGAAAGACTAGTCACGTATCTTCATTAAGAATGAGATAGTGGAAAGGATGTGAGAAGTCGGGTGTATACCTTATCAAGGCAAGGTATAGCCATCCGGTCTCGTAAAAACGTAGTTCATGATTTTAATATGTGCAATTGCGCTTTATCATCTCTTTTTGTTTCTTAATGCTTTGGAATTAAACTCCATTTCTTTTACTATTACGATGGAAATAACCTTTCTTTTCAACACATTTGATTCTCTTATGAAAATTGCATTTTTCTTCTCTTCTTATTGCGATAAATGCTAATTGAAAGAAAACTTAAACATAAATTCGTTTTCACTAGTGTGTCAATACACATAAAAATGACGTATTTCGTTAATTTTTACTTTAATTGGATTGTTATAAACTTTGTGAAAAGTTGTAACTAACTGATTTCTATATAATTTTGCTTGTCTATACTTCACGATAACTCTTGGGTGTGATCCAGGGGCTCTTTTAGGGCTAATTTAGGGCTAAATACTCCAATTGTTTTACTATTTTACCATATTTGTCCAAAATTTTCTGTGTATGCTAGTTAGCAGTTTTGCATGGCACTGAACTCAAATTTCAATATACTAAGGCCTTGGGGACTTTTTTGGGTAAATGGGGGGGGGTTAAATGATAGACTTACTCATAAGAGGAAATGCAATGCGGTTCGCAAAATGTTCATTTCCTCTGATGATGTAAGTCATTATTGAAAATCCATGGATTAAGGAAATTAAAATAACTCCCCTCTATATATTCCTTGTGTAAAACAATAAATTCTTAACTCGAATATATGTGTTTATATTTTGATTTTCAGAATTAAACTTTAACCATTAAACTTATATATTGCTCTATTTTTAAATATTGAGCTTTACCTTTTTGGCTAGGATCACCCTGAAAGTATTACCTCAAGTAATATCTATCAGGATGTTGCACCTGATTTTTTTTTTTTGATTTGTGTCTTATCTCGCTTATATGTATATATATATATATATATATATATATATATATATATATACACACACACACACATATATATATATATATATATATATATATATATATATATATATATATATATATATGGTGAACAAAAGAAAACGGGCCCCGTGTACACTTTATATATATATATATATATATATATATATATATATATTGTGACCAAAAGAAAACGGGCCCGTGTACACTTTATTAATTAGAGTCGGGGACCGTTTTTGGGGTCACTATATATATATATATATATATATATATATATATATATATATATATATATATATATATATATATACAGTATTGGTGAATCATACGTCAAGCGGAGTGACACTAGAAATGTATTGTGCAATGAACAAACAAATCATTCTCGTGTAACGATGTCAATGACGTAGCAAGATTGTTTAATAATATGACTGTTAAAGAAAACCCCTGATACAGTTGAGAGCGAGGGCAGCCAACGTCCGCTATCTCAGGCATCAATTTTGTCACCTTTTATTTTGATGCGCTACACACACTTTTACGTCTTCTTTTAGTTAGCACATGTACATAATCTCATTTGCGTTTACAACTTAACTCTGCCTAGACAGTTTGAATCAGGCAAAAGTGGGTTTGTAAAACTAGTCCATTTTTTTTTTTTTTGTTAAAAAGACAAAACCCTAAATTGACATCTTTCAGTTTGCTATCCCCCACCTCTGTTCACTTTTCTCCCTTTCTCATTCACCTTCAGCTATTGTGTAAATATTACTACGCGTGGCGGTAGTTTCTTTCTTTTTTTTTTTTCGTAAAACGTATACTTTTATTGAGGTGTATTTGAATGTTAATAAACACAGAAATGAACAGATAATGACATGATAGATCAGGAATCGAGGATAATAGACATCGTGCCAAAATAACGAGAAATTAAATACTATATAATGAGAGAGTGAAAATGATAGATAGTAACATAGTAAGAGATTGATTGTGTGATGAATTAACTGTAAATGGTTGCAAATCGGTTATGAATGACTCAACGATAAAAATACAAAGACATGCATAGCTCAGGTTAAAAAGAAAATCCACTAGAGCTTGTATTTTGACGATGAAGAAAACAGCAGAGACAGAAACTGAGGCTAGTAAATGTAAATATTAATTACTAGCCCGGTCGTAAATACGCATAAATATGATATTTAAATAAGGCATATTTCGTATTTATAATTATTAGAGTCAATCATTTATTGATTATTATATTGTACACAATAGAGTAAAAAAAAACAACAACAACAAGAAAACCGATACGACTCGTGTGCATATGAGTATTGGTTTTTAACACTTCACTTTTAGTAAGTGAAAAAAAATACGCACACTTTAATCGAAACTAAAACTTAAAGACTGTGGCTCAAGTACGATACCCATTAGGCCACCTTGACACAATCTTAAAAAGGCGTTTTCAAACCGACTTATACTCAACATAAGTAATATGTAATGTGATCCATTCACGCATGCGTAATCGTGGAACAATTAGCCAATAGAGAAACATTAGACAACTCTCACATACCAATTTTCCAGTTTTGATTCCTTAGAAGCCCTTTTTTCGGTTGAAACGGATTAAAAAATGTTCACATGTCTGAATACCCTATATACCAAATTTTAATATGAATAAAAAATGCGTTGAGTAGTTAGGTTCAGCGTTGTCCTCACATACACTATTCTCACTTTTATAAATATATAGATTATATGTTCTGAAAATGCGGTAATATAAATTGTATATTTTCGCCGTCAGAGCCGTTTTTAGAGTAAAGATAAACGATAAAAGAAATTACTATGCTGTGGTCTTCAGCCTGTTGAGGAAAATATTGATCATGATTAAATTGCTGTCATTCTATATATTGTTGGAACAGTTCCAAAATCCTGAAAAAATGAATACAGTACACACACATACATACATACATATATATATATATATATATATATATATATATATATATATATATATATATATATATATATATATATATATATATATATGCCTTTTGGATGATTTTGGACCATTTGGAATTTACCCAGTGGATTGAAATTTTAAATTCGACCGTTTTGGATTTTACCATTTTTGGATTTTTACCCTTCACCGGACTATCCATTCATGTGAAATCTTTTTATTATTTTCCTTTTGCCTCCTGTTCCCCTTACCTCACCCTTTTTTTTAACCAAGTAAGATCTTTGACTTACTTTTAGTTTCATTAAATACTTTTATATGCAAAATCCGATCCTGCGTTTTGCTAATTCCTGCCCTCTTATGAGAAGGAGAGTATTTCTTCGAAACTCCGAAGATTAAGGACTATCCACTTATCTTGTGCTTTCTTTTTTAAAATTAAATATGTTTTTAACTCTTTTTCAAGATGTCTTTTAACATATTTTATTAATCTTATTTTATTATATATATATACAAAGAGAGAGAGAAAGAGAGAGAAAAAGAGAGTTTTGGAGTCAATGGGTGAATTAACACCGTACAATGCACGAACAAATGTAATCTAATTAGCAAGAAATTAATGGTTAGCGGCATTTGCAATGGTTACCGAAGAAGGTGAAGTGTGCTTAAGTCCATCGATGGAGTATTGTTGCCACATCTTGCAGGATCTGCTAGAAGCATCTTATCTTGTCAGAGTTCAAAATAGACTTCGTAGCCTAATGGGGAATGCCATTTTCTCTGCCATGTAGCCTCTTTCCCATAGAAGAGACGTTGCGAGCCTATTTCTGCTTTATCGTTATTTTCATGGCAAGTGCTCGTCTAAGTTCGAATCTCTCATTGACCTTGTCTAACTTTTACGAAAAAACACTCGTCTCTCTGAAACCGCTATCAATAATTTCCCCACTCTTTACATGTGCCTAAACCTAAACATAGATTTCTTTCTTAGAACTACACGCCTGTTTTCTTGCTTTCCAGCTGACCACAATATGGTCGTCTTCAAGACCCACATAAACAAGTTCTTGATGAGCCGACCTCTTAGATAATCCAATTTACCATATTTCCACAACTAATCTTATTTTCCTATTGACTACTGTACACTCATTAACGTTTATCTTAGAGTGACCTCCGGGCCTTCATAAGTGTAGGATTAATTTGTAAAAAAAGAAAACGAAGCTCATTCAGAACAGTTTTGCGCTATTTTGCATGTTGCTTACGAAAATTAAAAAGCAAAATGTTATGGTGGTTTATTTTATGTCTACTACTTTTAGTTTTTGTCGAAATTGATTTTAGCTTATCGGTCTTAAACAAATTGGTATTTCAGGAATTTTATTTAGTTTTTTTTTTTTTTTACGTGGTCATATTGAATGCCAATCGAACATATTTCGATTTTCAAATTGCTCATTATGCCAATGCAGTGCCATTAAAACACTTTAAAATACACATAGTTAATTAGAATTTGTGGAATATCTATTTAATTACTAGGATGGAGACCCAACATTACCCGGGATGAAAATGATGATCAACAAATGTTTCACTTTTCATATTTTTATTGTCATCAAAATCCGTGAAATCGCCCACTTTTTAATCAAATCGATTGATTTCCTGCTCTATTTGAGGACCCATCGCGGTACACCGGGAGGAAGCTCACTTGCCTCTCACTATGATTTATTTCGCAATACACTGTTGTCTACATTGCATTATAGAGAATCTACTGTTGATTTTATAAAATTATATACAATACTGTTTCGCTGTTTCACAGCTCATCAGTGCGGCTAGACAGGCAACTACTTCAAGCCAGGATTGAAACCCGACCACGTGTATGACATTACGCTAATGTGCGCGTCGTGAATTAACGATGTTTTGACATCATCCGAAATACCTAAGCTCGATTTGTTTACACAAAGAGCATCGCTTATACGCTAATGG